>NC_034186.2:12133724-12411224 GCF_002021735.2 Oncorhynchus kisutch
GGGTTATAGGTGATATGGGGGTTATAGGTGATATGGGGTTATAGGTGATATGGGGTTTATAGGTGCTATATGGGTTATAGGTGATATGGGGGTATTATGTGATATGGGTTAGTAGGTGATATGGGGTTATAGGTGATATGGGGGCTACTGGTGATATGGGGGCTACTTTTGATATGGGTTTAAAGGTGAAATGGGGGTTATAGGTGATATGGGGTTATAGGTGAAATGGGGACTACTGGTGATATGGGGGTTATTGGTGATATGGGGTTAAAGGTGATATGGGGCTACTGGTGATATGGGGTTATAGGTGATTTGGGGGATACTGGTGATATGGGGGCTACTGGTATATGGGGTTATAGGTGATATGGGGGGTTATGGTGATATGGGTTATATGATGATGGGGCTACTTTGATATGGGTGTTATAGGTGGAAAAATGGGGTTATAGGTGATATGGGGTTACTGGTGATATGGGGGCTATTGGAGATGTGGGTATTATAGGTGATAGGGGGTTATAGTGATATGGGTTATTGTTGATATGGCGTTATAGGTGATATGGGGTTAATAGGGGATATGGGAGTTATAGGTGATATGGGGGCTACTGTGATATGGGGGTTATAGGTGATATGGGGTTATAGGTGATATGGGGGCTACTTTTGATATGGGGGTTATGGTGAAATGGATGGGGTTATAGGTGATATGGGGGCTACTGGAGATCTGGGCGTTATAGGTGATATGGGGGTTATAGGGGATATGGGGTTATAGGTGATATGGGGTTATATGGGATATGGGGTTTTTTGTGATATGGGGGTTATTGGTTATATGGGGGCTATTGGTGATGGGGGTTATAGGTGATACGTGGGTTATAGGTGATATGGGGTTATAGTGATATGGGGTTAAAGGTTATATGGGTTATAGGTGATATGGGGTTATAGGTGATATGGGGGTTATAGGTGATATGGGGGCTACTGGTGATATGGGGGCTACTGGTGATATGCGGGGCTACTGGTGATATGGGGTTATAGGTGATATGGGGTTATTGGTGATATGGGGTTATATGTGATATGGGGGCTACTGGTGATATGGGGTTATAGGTGATATGGGGGTTATAGGTGATATGGGGTTATAGGTGATATGGTGTATATAGGTGATATGGGGTTATAGGTGATATGGGGGTTATAGGTGATATGGGGTTATAGGTGATATGGGGGTTATAGGTGATATGGGGGCTACTGGTGATGTGGGGGTTATAGGTGATATGGGGTTATAGGTGACATGGGGTTATAGGTGATATGGGGTTATAGGTGATATGGGGTTATAGGTGACATGGGGTTTATAGGTGATATGGGGTTATAGGTGATATGGGGTGTTATAGGTGATATGGGGTTATAGGTGATATGGGGGGCTACTGGTGATATGGGGGCTACTGGTGATATGGGGGCTACTTGTGATATGGGGTTATAGGTGATATGGGGTTATTGGTGATATGGGGTTATTGGTGAAATGGGGGTTATGGGATTATAGGTGATATGGGGGCTACTGGTGAAATGGGGTTTATAGGTGATATGGGGTTATTGGTGATATGGCTGTATAGGTGATATGGGGGTTATAGGTGATATGGGGTTATAGGTGATATGGGGTTATAGATGATATGGGGGTTATAGGTTATATGGGGGGCTACTTGTGATATGGGGGTTATTGGTGATATGGGGTTATAGGTGATATGGGGTTATAGGTGATATGGAGGCTACTTTTGATATGGGGGTTAAAGGTGAAATGGGGGGTTATAGGTGATATTGGGTTATAGGTGATATGGGGACTACTGGTTATATGGGGGTTATTGGTGATATGGGGTTAAAGGTGATATGGGGGCTACTGGTGATATGGGGGTTATAGGTGATATGGGGTTATTGGTGATATGGGGTTATAGGTGATATGGGGGCTGCTGGTGATATGGGGGCTACTGGTGATATGGGGTTATAGGTGATATGGGGTTATTGGTGATATGGGGTTTATAGGTGATATGGGGGTTATAGGTGATATGGGGTTATAGGTGATATGGGGGTTATAGGTGATATGGGGTTATAGGTGATATGGGGTTATAGGTGATATGGGGGTTATATGTGATATGGGGTTATAGGTGATATGGGGTTATAGGTGATATGGGGGCTACTGGTGATATGGGGGCTACTTTTGATATGGGGGTTAAAGGTGAAATGGGGGTTATAGGTGATATGGGGTTATAGGTGATATGGGGACTACTGGTGATATGGGGGTTATTGGTGATATGGGGTTAAAGGTGATATGGGGCTACTGGTGATATGGGGTTATAGGTGATTTGGGGGCTACTGGTGATATGTGGGCTACTGGTGATATGGGGTTATAGGTGATATGGGGTTATTGGTGATATGGGGTTATAGGTGATATGGGGGCTACTTTTGATATGGGCGTTATAGGTGAAATGGGGGTTATAGGTGATATGGGGTTACTGGTGATATGGGGTTATAGGTGATATGGTGTTAGAGGTGAAATGGGGTTTATAGGTGATATGGGGTTATTGGTGATATGGCTGTGTAGGTGATATGGGGGTTATAGGTGATATGGGGTTATAGGTGATATGGGGTTATTGATGATATGGGGGTTATAGGTTATATGGGGGCTACTTGTGATATGGGGTTTTTTTTTATTTTTTATTTTTTATTTATTTCACCTTTATTTAACCAGGTAGGCTAGTTGAGAACAAGTTCTCATTTGCAACTGCGACCTGGCCAAGATAAAGCATAGCAGTGTGAGCATACAACAAAGAGTTACACATGGAGTAAACAATTAACAAGTCAATAACACAGTAGAAAACGAAGGGGGGGTCTATATACAATGTGTGCAAAAGGCATGAGGAGGTAGGCAAATAATTACAATTTTGCAGATTAACACTGGAGTGATAAAAGATCAGATGGTCATGTACAGGTAGAGATATTGGTGTGCAGAAGAGCAGAAAAGTAAATAAATAGAAACAGTACGGGGATGAGGTAGGTGAAAAGGGTGGGCTATTTACCAATAGACTATGTACAGCTGCAGCGATCGGTTAGCTGCTCAGATAGCTGATGTTTGAAGTTGGTGAGGGAGATAAAAGTCTCCAACTTCAGCGATTTTTTGCAATTCGTTCCAGTCACAGGCAGCAGAGTACTGGAACGAAAGGCGGCCAAATGAGGTGTTGGCTTTAGGGATGATCAGTGAGATACACCTGCTGGAGCGCGTGCTACGGATGGGTGTTGCCATCGTGACCAGTGAGCTGAGATAAGGCGGAGCTTTACCTAGCATAGACTTGTAGATGACCTGGAGCCAGTGGGTCTGGCGACGAATATGTAGCGAGGGCCAGCCGACTAGAGCATACAAGTCGCAGTGGTGGGTAGTATAAGGTGCTTTAGTGACAAAACGGATGGCACTGTGATAGACTGCATCCAGTTTGCTGAGTAGAGTGTTGGAAGCCATTTTGTAGATGACATCGCCGAAGTCGAGGATCGGTAGGATAGTCAGTTTTACTAGGGTAAGCTTGGCGGCTTGAGTGAAGGAGGCTTTGTTGCGGAATAGAAAGCCGACTCTTGATTTGATTTTCGATTGGAGATGTTTGATATGAGTCTGGAAGGAGAGTTTGCGGTCTAGCCAGACACCTAGGTACTTATAGACGTCCACATATTCTAGGTCGGAACCATCCAGGGTGGTGATGCTAGTCGGGCATGCAGGTGCAGGCAGCGACCGGTTGAAAAGCATGCATTTGGTCTTACTAGCGTTTAAGAGCAGTTGGAGGCCACGGAAGGAGTGTTGTATGGCATTGAAGCTTGTTTGGAGGTTAGATAGCACAGTGTCCAGAGACGGGCCGAAAGTATATAGAATGGTGTCGTCTGCGTAGAGGTGGATCAGGGAATCGCCCGCAGCAAGAGCAACATCATTGATATACACAGAGAAAAGAGTCGGCCCGAGAATTGAACCCTGTGGCACCCCCATAGAGACTGCCAGAGGACCGGACAGCATGCCCTCCGATTTGACACACTGAACTCTGTCTGCAAAGTAATTGGTGAACCAGGCAAGGCAGTCATCCGAAAAAACCGAGGCTACTGAGTCTGCCGATAAGAATATGGTGATTGACAGAGTCGAAAGCCTTGGCGAGGTCGATGAAGACGGCTGCACAGTACTGTCTTTTATCGATGGCGGTTATGATGTCGTTTAGTACCTTGAGTGTGGCTGAGGTGCACCCATGACCGGCTCGGAAACCAGATTGCACAGCGGAGAAGGTACGGTGGGATTCGAGATGGTCAGTGACCTGTTTGTTGACTTGGCTTTCGAAGACCTTAGATAGGCAGGGCAGGATGGATATAGGTCTGTAACAGTTTGGGTCCAGGGTGTCTCCCCCTTTGAAGAGGGGGATGACTGCGGCAGCTTTCCAATCCTTGGGGATCTCAGACGAGATGAAAGAGAGGTTGAACAGGCTGGTAATAGGGGTTGCGACAATGGTGGCAGATAGTTTCAGAAATAGAGGGTCCAGATTGTCAAGCCCAGCTGATTTGTACGGGTCCAGGTTTTGCAGCTCTTTCAGAACATCTGCTATCTGGATTTGGGTAAAGGAGAACCTGGAGAGGCTTGGGCGAGGAGCTGCGGGGGGGGCGGAGCTGTTGGCCGAGGTTGAAGTAGCCAGGCGGAAGGCATGGCCAGCCGTTGAGAAATGCTTATTGAAGTTTTCGATAATCATGGATTTATCAGTGGTGACCGTGTTACCTAGCCTCAGTGCAGTGGGCAGCTGGGAGGAGGTGCTCTTGTTCTCCATGGACTTCACAGTGTCCCAGAACTTTTTGGAGTTGGAGCTACAGGATGCAAACTTCTGCCTGAAGAAGCTGGCCTTAGCTTTCCTGACTGACTGCGTGTATTGGTTATTATTATTGGTGATATGGGGTTATAGGTGATATGGGGTTATAGGTGATATGGGGGCTACTTTTGATATTGGGGTTAAAGGTGAAATGGGGGTTATAGGTGATATTGGGTTATAGGTGATATGGGGACTACTGGTTATATGGGGGTTATTGGTGATATGGGGTTAAAGGTGATATGGGGGCTACTGGTGATATGGGGGTTATAGGTGATATGGGGTTATTGGTGATATGGGGTTATAGGTGATATGGGGGCTACTGGTGATATGGGGGCTACTGGTGATATGGGGTTATAGGTTATATGGGGGTATTATGTGATATGGGGTTATAGGTGATATGGGGTTATAGGTGATATGGGGGCTACTGGTGATATGGGGGCTACTTTTGATATGGGGTTAAAGGTGAAATGGGGGGTTATAGGTGATATGGGGTTATAGGTGAAATGGGGACTACTGGTGATATGGGGGTTATTGGTGATATGGGGTTAAAGGTGATATGGGGCTACTGGTGATATGGGGTTATAGGTGATTTGGGGGATAGTGGTGATATGGGGGCTACTGGTGATATGGGGTTATAGGTGATATGGGGTTATTGGTGATATGGGGTTATAGGTGATATGGGGGCTACTTTTGATATGGGTGTTATAGGTGAAATGGGGGTTATAGGTGATATGGGGTTACTGGTGATATGGGGGCTATTGGAGATATGCGGATTATAGGTGATATGGGGGTTATAGGTGATATGGGGTTATTGTTGATATGGCGTTATAGGTGATATGGGGTTATAGGTGATATGGGAGTTATAGGTGATATGGGGGCTACTGGTGATATGGGGGTTATAGGTGATATGGGGTTATAGGTGATATGGGGGCTACTTTTGAGATGGGGGTTATAGGTGAAATGGGGGTTATAGGTGATATGGGGGCTATTGGAGATCTGGGCGTTATAGGTGATATGGGGGTTATAGGGGATATGGGGTTATAGGTGATATGGGGTTATATGGGATATGGGGTTTTTTGTGATATGGGGGTTATTGGTTATATGGGGGCTATTGGTGATATGGGGGTTATAGGTGATACGTGGGTTATAGGTGATATGGGGTTATAAGTGATATGGGGTTAAAGGTTATATGGGTTTATAGGTGATATGGGGGTTATAGGTGATATGGGGGTTATAGGTGATATGGGGGCTATAGGTGATATGGGGTTATTGGTGATATGGGGGCTATTGGTGATATGGGGTTATTGGTGATATGGGGGTTATATTGATATGGGGGTTATAGCTGATATGGGGTAATAGGTGATATGGGGGTTATATTGATATGGGGGTATAGGTGAAATGGGGTTATTGCTGATATGGGGTTATAGGTGATATGGGGTTATATTGATATGGGGGTTGTAGGTGATATGGGGTTATAGGTGTTATGGGGGTTATATTGATATGGATGTTATAGGTGATATGGGGTTATAGGTGATATGGGGTTATAGGTGATATGGGGTTATAGGTGAAATGGGGTTATTGGTGATATGGGGGCTATTGGTGATATGGGGGTTATAGGTGATACGGGGGTTATAGGTGATATGGGGTTATAAGTGATATGGGGTTAAAGGTTATATTGGTTTATAGGTGATATGGGGGTTATAGGTGATATGGGGGTTATAGGTGATACAGGGTTATAGGTGATATGGGGGTTATAGGTGATATGGGGATATAGGTGATATGGGGGCTATTGGTGATATGGGGTTATTGTTGATATGGGGGTTATATTGATATGGGGGTTATAGGCTATATGGGGTAATAGGCTATATGGGGGTTATATTGATATGGGGGTTATAGGTGATATGGGGTAATTGGTGATATTGGGTTATAGGTGATATGGGGACTACTGGTTATATGGGGGTTATTGGTGATATGGGGTTTAAAGGTGATATGGGGGCTACTGGTGATATGGGGGTTATAGGTGATATGGGGTTATTGGTGATATGGGGTTATAGGTGGTATGGGGGCTACTGGTGATATGGGGGCTACTGGTGATATGGGGTTATAGGTTATATGGGGTTATTGGTGATATGGGGTTATAGGTGATATGGGGGTTATAGGTGATATGGGGTTATAGGTGATATGGGGGTTATAGGTGATATGGGGTTATAGGTGATATGGGGGTATTATGTGATATGGGGTTATAGGTGATATGGGGTTATAGGTGATATGGGGGCTACTGGTGATATGGGGGCTACTTTTGATATGGGGTTAAAGGTGAAATGGGGGTTATAGGTGATATGGGGTTATAGGTGAAATGGGGACTACTGGTGATATGGGGGTTATTGGTGATATGGGGTTAAAGGTGATATGGGGCTACTGGTGATATGGGGTTATAGGTGATTTGGGGGATACTGGTGATATGGGGGCTACTGGTGATATGGGGTTATAGGTGATATGGGGTTATTGGTGATATGGGGTTATAGGTGATATGGGGGCTACTTTTGATATGGGTGTTATAGGTGAAATGGGGGTTATAGGTGATATGGGGTTACTGGTGATATGGGGGCTATTGGAGATGTGCGGATTATAGGTGATATGGGGGTTATAGGTGATATGGGGTTATTGTTGATATGGCGTTATAGGTGATATGGGGTTATAGGTGATATGGGAGTTATAGGTGATATGGGGGCTACTGGTGATATGGGGGTTATAGGTGATATGGGGTTATAGGTGATATGGGGGCTACTTTTGAGATGGGGGTTATAGGTGAAATGGGGGTTATAGGTGATATGGGGGCTATTGGAGATCTGGGCGTTATAGGTGATATGGGGGTTATAGGGGATATGGGGTTATAGGTGATATGGGGTTATATGGGATATGGGGTTTTTTGTGATATGGGGGTTATTGGTTATATGGGGGCTATTGGTGATATGGGGGTTATAGGTGATACGTGGGTTATAGGTGATATGGGGTTATAAGTGATATGGGGTTAAAGGTTATATGGGTTTATAGGTGATATGGGGGTTATAGGTGATATGGGGGTTATAGGTGATATGGGGGCTACTGGTGATATGGGGGCTACTGGTGATATGCGGGCTACTTGTGATATGGGGTTATAGGTGATATGGGGTTATTGGTGATATGGGGTTATATGTGATATGGGGGCTACTGGTGATATGGGGTTATAGGTGATATGGGGGTTATAGGTGATATGGGGTTATAGGTGATATGGTGTTATAGGTGATATGGGGTTATAGGTGATATGGGGGTTATAGGTGATATGGGGTTATAGGTGATATGGGGGTTTATAGGTGATATGGGGGCTACTGGTGATGTGGGGGTTATAGGTGATATGGGGTTATAGGTGACATGGGGTTATAGGTGATATGGGGTTATAGGTGATATGGGGTTATAGGTGACATGGGGTTATAGGTGATATGGGGTTATAGGTGATATGGGGTTATAGGTGATATGGGGTTATAGGTGATATGGGGGCTACTGGTGATATGGGGGGCTACTGGTGATATGGGGGGCTACTTGTGATATGGGGTTATAGGTGATATGGGGTTATTGGTGATATGGGGTTATTGGTGAAATGGGGTTATGGGATTATAGGTGATATGGGGGCTACTGGTGAAATGGGGTTTATAGGTGATATGGGGTTATTGGTGATATGGCTGTATAGGTGATATGGGGGTTATAGGTGATATGGGGTTATAGGTGATATGGGGTTATAGATGATATGGGGGTTATAGGTTATATGGGGGCTACTTGTGATATGGGGGTTATTGGTGATATGGGGTTATAGGTGATATGGGGTTATAGGTGATATGGAGGCTACTTTTGATATGGGGGGTTAAAGGTGAAATGGGGGTTATAGGTGATATTGGGTTATAGGTGATATGGGGACTACTGGTTATATGGGGGTTATTGGTGATATGGGGTGAAAGGTGATATGGGGGCTACTGGTGATATGGGGGTTATAGGTGATATGGGGTTATTGGTGATATGGGGTTATAGGTGATATGGGGGCTGCTGGTGATATGGGGGCTACTGGTGATATGGGGTTATAGGTGATATGGGGTTATTGGTGATATGGGTTATAGGTGATATGGGGGTTATAGGTGATATGGGGTTATAGGTGATATGGGGGTTATAGGTGATATGGGGTTATAGGTGATATGGGGGTTATATGTGATATGGGGTTATAGGTGATATGGGGTTATAGGTGATATGGGGGCTACTGGTGATATGGGGGCTACTTTTGATATGGGGGTTAAAGGTGAAATGGGGGTTATAGGTGATATGGGGTTATAGGTGATATGGGGACTACTGGTGATATGGGGGTTATTGGTGATATGGGGTTAAAGGTGATATGGGGCTACTGGTGATATGGGGTTATAGGTGATTTGGGGGCTACTGGTGATATGTGGGCTACTGGTGATATGGGGTTATAGGTGATATGGGGTTATTGGTGATATGGGGTTATAGGTGATATGGGGGCTACTTTTGATATGGGTGTTATAGGTGAAATGGGGGTTATAGGTGATATGGGGTTACTGGTGATATGGGGTTATAGGTGATATGGTGTTAGAGGTGAAATGGGGTTTATAGGTGATATGGGGTTATTGGTGATATGGCTGTGTAGGTGATATGGGGGTTATAGGTGATATGGGGTTATAGGTGATATGGGGTTATTGATGATATGGGGGTTATAGGTTATATGGGGGCTACTTGTGATATGGGGGTTATTGGTGATATGGGGTTATAGGTGATATGGGGTTATAGGTGATATGGGGGCTACTTTTGATATTGGGGTTTAAAGGTGAAATGGGGGTTATAGGTGATATTGGGTTATAGGTGATATGGGGACTACTGGTTATATGGGGGTTATTGGTGATATGGGGTTAAAGGTGATATGGGGGCTACTGGTGATATGGGGGTTATAGGTGATATGGGGTTATTGGTGATATGGGGTTATAGGTGATATGGGGGCTACTGGTGATATGGGGGCTACTGGTGATATGGGGTTATAGGTTATATGGGGGGTATTATGTGATATGGGGTTATAGGTGATATGGGGTTATAGGTGATATGGGGGCTACTGGTGATATGGGGGCTACTTTTGATATGGGGTTAAAGGTGAAATGGGGGGTTATAGGTGATATGGGGTTATAGGTGAAATGGGGACTACTGGTGATATGGGGGTTATTGGTGATATGGGGTTAAAGGTGATATGGGGCTACTGGTGATATGGGGTTATAGGTGATTTGGGGGATAGTGGTGATATGGGGGCTACTGGTGATATGGGGTTATAGGTGATATGGGGTTATTGGTGATATGGGGTTATAGGTGATATGGGGGCTACTTTTGATATGGGTGTTATAGGTGAAATGGGGGTTATAGGTGATATGGGGTTACTGGTGATATGGGGGCTATTGGAGATATGCGGATTATAGGTGATATGGGGGTTATAGGTGATATGGGGTTATTGTTGATATGGCGTTATAGGTGATATGGGGTTATAGGTGATATGGGAGTTATAGGTGATATGGGGGCTACTGGTGATATGGGGGTTATAGGTGATATGGGGTTATAGGTGATATGGGGGCTACTTTTGAGATGGGGGTTATAGGTGAAATGGGGGTTATAGGTGATATGGGGGCTATTGGAGATCTGGGCGTTATAGGTGATATGGGGGTTATAGGGGATATGGGGTTATAGGTGATATGGGGTTATAGGTGATATGGGGTTATAGGTGATATGGGGGCTACTGGTGATATGGGGGCTACTTTTGATATGGGGTTAAAGGTGAAATGGGGGTTATAGGTGATATGGGGTTATAGGTGAAATGGGGACTACTGGTGATATGGGGGTTATTGGTGATATGGGGTTAAAGGTGATATGGGGCTACTGGTGATATGGGGTTATAGGTGATTTGGGGGATACTGGTGATATGGGGGCTACTGGTGATATGGGGTTATAGGTGATATGGGGTTATTGGTGATATGGGGTTATAGGTGATATGGGGGCTACTTTTGATATGGGTGTTATAGGTGAAATGGGGGTTATAGGTGATATGGGGTTACTGGTGATATGGGGGCTATTGGAGATGTGCGGATTATAGGTGATATGGGGGTTATAGGTGATATGGGGTAATTGTTGATATGGCGTTATAGGTGATATGGGGTTATAGGTGATATGGGAGTTATAGGTGATATGGGGGCTACTGGTGATATGGGGGTTATAGGTGATATGGGGTTATAGGTGATATGGGGGCTACTTTTGAGATGGGGGGTTATAGGTGAAATGGGGGTTATAGGTGATATGGGGGCTATTGGAGATCTGGGCGTTATAGGTGATATGGGGGTTATAGGGGATATGGGGTTATAGGTGATATGGGGTTATATGGGATATGGGGTTTTTTGTGATATGGGGGTTATTGGTTATATGGGGGCTATTGGTGATATGGGGGTTATAGGTGATACGTGGGTTATAGGTGATATGGGGTTATAAGTGATATGGGGTTAAAGGTTATATGGGTTTATAGGTGATATGGGGGTTATAGGTGATATGGGGGTTATAGGTGATATGGGGGCTACTGGTGATATGGGGGCTACTGGTGATATGCGGGCTACTTGTGATATGGGGTTATAGGTGATATGGGGTTATTGGTGATATGGGGTTATATGTGATATGGGGGCTACTGGTGATATGGGGTTATAGGTGATATGGGGGTTATAGGTGATATGGGGTTATAGGTGATATGGTGTTATAGGTGATATGGGGTTATAGGTGATATGGGGGTTATAGGTGATATGGGGTTATAGGTGATATGGGGGTTATAGGTGATATGGGGGCTACTGGTGATGTGGGGGTTATAGGTGATATGGGGTTATAGGTGACATGGGGTTATAGGTGATATGGGGTTATAGGTGATATGGGGTTATAGGTGACATGGGGTTATAGGTGATATGGGGTTATAGGTGATATGGGGTTATAGGTGATATGGGGTTATAGGTGATATGGGGGCTACTGGTGATATGGGGGCTACTGGTGATATGGGGGCTACTTGTGATATGGGGTTATAGGTGATATGGGGTTATTGGTGATATGGGGTTATTGGTGAAATGGGGTTATGGGATTATAGGTGATATGGGGGCTACTGGTGAAATGGGGTTTATAGGTGATATGGGGTTATTGGTGATATGGCTGTATAGGTGATATGGGGGTTATAGGTGATATGGGGTTATAGGTGATATGGGGTTATAGATGATATGGGGGTTATAGGTTATATGGGGGCTACTTGTGATATGGGGGTTATTGGTGATATGGGGTTATAGGTGATATGGGGTTATAGGTGATATGGAGGCTACTTTTGATATGGGGGTTAAAGGTGAAATGGGGGTTATAGGTGATATTGGGTTATAGGTGATATGGGGACTACTGGTTATATGGGGGTTATTGGTGATATGGGGTGAAAGGTGATATGGGGGCTACTGGTGATATGGGGGTTATAGGTGATATGGGGTTATTGGTGATATGGGGTTATAGGTGATATGGGGGCTGCTGGTGATATGGGGGCTACTGGTGATATGGGGTTATAGGTGATATGGGGTTATTGGTGATATGGGGTTATAGGTGATATGGGGGTTATAGGTGATATGGGGTTATAGGTGATATGGGGGTTATAGGTGATATGGGGTTATAGGTGATATGGGGGTTATATGTGATATGGGGTTATAGGTGATATGGGGTTATAGGTGATATGGGGGCTACTGGTGATATGGGGGCTACTTTTGATATGGGGGTTTAAAGGTGAAATGGGGGGTTATAGGTGATATGGGGTTATAGGTGATATGGGGACTACTGGTGATATGGGGGTTATTGGTGATATGGGGTTAAAGGTGATATGGGGCTACTGGTGATATGGGGTTATAGGTGATTTGGGGGCTACTGGTGATATGTGGGCTACTGGTGATATGGGGTTATAGGTGATATGGGGTTATTGGTGATATGGGGTTATAGGTGATATGGGGGCTACTTTTGATATGGGTGTTATAGGTGAAATGGGGGTTATAGGTGATATGGGGTTACTGGTGATATGGGGTTATAGGTGATATGGTGTTAGAGGTGAAATGGGGTTTATAGGTGATATGGGGTTATTGGTGATATGGCTGTGTAGGTGATATGGGGGTTATAGGTGATATGGGGTTATAGGTGATATGGGGTTATTGATGATATGGGGGTTATAGGTTATATGGGGGCTACTTGTGATATGGGGGTTATTGGTGATATGGGGTTATAGGTGATATGGGGTTATAGGTGATATGGGGGCTACTTTTGATATTGGGGTTAAAGGTGAAATGGGGGTTATAGGTGATATTGGGTTATAGGTGATATGGGGACTACTGGTTATATGGGGGTTATTGGTGATATGGGGTTAAAGGTGATATGGGGGCTACTGGTGATATGGGGGTTATAGGTGATATGGGGTTATTGGTGATATGGGGTTATAGGTGATATGGGGGCTACTGGTGATATGGGGGCTACTGGTGATATGGGGTTATAGGTTATATGGGGGTATTATGTGATATGGGGTTATAGGTGATATGGGGTTATAGGTGATATGGGGGCTACTGGTGATATGGGGGCTACTTTTGATATGGGGTTAAAGGTGAAATGGGGGTTATAGGTGATATGGGGTTATAGGTGAAATGGGGACTACTGGTGATATGGGGGTTATTGGTGATATGGGGTTAAAGGTGATATGGGGCTACTGGTGATATGGGGTTATAGGTGATTTGGGGGATAGTGGTGATATGGGGGCTACTGGTGATATGGGGTTATAGGTGATATGGGGTTATTGGTGATATGGGGTTATAGGTGATATGGGGGCTACTTTTGATATGGGTGTTATAGGTGAAATGGGGGTTATAGGTGATATGGGGTTACTGGTGATATGGGGGCTATTGGAGATATGCGGATTATAGGTGATATGGGGGTTATAGGTGATATGGGGTTATTGTTGATATGGCGTTATAGGTGATATGGGGTTATAGGTGATATGGGAGTTATAGGTGATATGGGGGCTACTGGTGATATGGGGGTTATAGGTGATATGGGGTTATAGGTGATATGGGGGCTACTTTTGAGATGGGGGTTATAGGTGAAATGGGGGTTATAGGTGATATGGGGGCTATTGGAGATCTGGGCGTTATAGGTGATATGGGGGTTATAGGGGATATGGGGTTATAGGTGATATGGGGTTATATGGGATATGGGGTTTTTTGTGATATGGGGGTTATTGGTTATATGGGGGCTATTGGTGATATGGGGGTTATAGGTGATACGTGGGTTATAGGTGATATGGGGTTATAAGTGATATGGGGTTAAAGGTTATATGGGTTTATAGGTGATATGGGGGTTATAGGTGATATGGGGGTTATAGGTGATATGGGGGCTATAGGTGATATGGGGTTATTGGTGATATGGGGGCTATTGGTGATATGGGGTTATTGGTGATATGGGGGTTATATTGATATGGGGGTTATAGCTGATATGGGGTAATAGGTGATATGGGGGTTATATTGATATGGGGGTATAGGTGAAATGGGGTTATTGCTGATATGGGGTTATAGGTGATATGGGGTTATATTGATATGGGGGTTGTAGGTGATATGGGGTTATAGGTGTTATGGGGGTTATATTGATATGGATGTTATAGGTGATATGGGGTTATAGGTGATATGGGGTTATAGGTGATATGGGGTTATAGGTGAAATGGGGTTATTGGTGATATGGGGGCTATTGGTGATATGGGGGTTATAGGTGATACGGGGGTTATAGGTGATATGGGGTTATAAGTGATATGGGGTTAAAGGTTATATTGGTTTATAGGTGATATGGGGGTTATAGGTGATATGGGGGTTATAGGTGATACAGGGTTATAGGTGATATGGGGGTTATAGGTGATATGGGGATATAGGTGATATGGGGGCTATTGGTGATATGGGGTTATTGTTGATATGGGGGTTATATTGATATGGGGGTTATAGGCTATATGGGGTAATAGGCTATATGGGGGTTATATTGATATGGGGGTTATAGGTGATATGGGGTAATTGGTGATATTGGGTTATAGGTGATATGGGGACTACTGGTTATATCGGGGTTATTGGTGATATGGGGTTTAAAGGTGATATGGGGGCTACTGGTGATATGGGGGTTATAGGTGATATGGGGTTATTGGTGATATGGGGTTATAGGTGGTATGGGGGCTACTGGTGATATGGGGGCTACTGGTGATATGGGGTTATAGGTTATATGGGGTTATTGGTGATATGGGGTTATAGGTGATATGGGGGTTATAGGTGATATGGGGTTATAGGTGATATGGGGGTTATAGGTGATATGGGGTTATAGGTGATATGGGGGTATTATGTGATATGGGGTTATAGGTGATATGGGGTTATAGGTGATATGGGGGCTACTGGTGATATGGGGGCTACTTTTGATATGGGGTTAAAGGTGAAATGGGGGTTATAGGTGATATGGGGTTATAGGTGAAATGGGGACTACTGGTGATATGGGGGTTATTGGTGATATGGGGTTAAAGGTGATATGGGGCTACTGGTGATATGGGGTTATAGGTGATTTGGGGGATACTGGTGATATGGGGGCTACTGGTGATATGGGGTTATAGGTGATATGGGGTTATTGGTGATATGGGGTTATAGGTGATATGGGGGCTACTTTTGATATGGGTGTTATAGGTGAAATGGGGGTTATAGGTGATATGGGGTTACTGGTGATATGGGGGCTATTGGAGATATGCGGATTATAGGTGATATGGGGGTTATAGGTGATATGGGGTTATTGTTGATATGGCGTTATAGGTGATATGGGGTTATAGGTGATATGGGAGTTATAGGTGATATGGGGGCTACTGGTGATATGGGGGTTATAGGTGATATGGGGTTATAGGTGATATGGGGGCTACTTTTGAGATGGGGGTTATAGGTGAAATGGGGGTTATAGGTGATATGGGGGCTACTGGAGATCTGGGCGTTATAGGTGATATGGGGGTTATAGGGGATATGGGGTTATAGGTGATATGGGGTTATATGGGATATGGGTTTTTTTGTGATATGGGGGTTATTGGTTATATGGGGGCTATTGGTGATATGGGGGTTATAGGTGATACGTGGGTTATAGGTGATATGGGGTTATAAGTGATATGGGGTTAAAGGTTATATGGGTTTATAGGTGATATGGGGGTTATAGGTGATATGGGGGTTATAGGTGATATGGGGGCTATAGGTGATATGGGGTTATTGGTGATATGGGGGCTATTGGTGATATGGGGTTATTGGTGATATGGGGGTTATATTGATATGGGGGTTATAGCTGATATGGGGTAATAGGTGATATGGGGGTTATATTGATATGGGGTATAGGTGAAATGGGGTTATTGCTGATATGGGGTTATAGGTGATATGGGGTTATATTGATATGGGGGTTGTAGGTGATATGGGGTTATAGGTGTTATGGGGGTTATATTGATATGGATGTTATAGGTGATATGGGGTTATAGGTGATATGGGGTTATAGGTGATATGGGGTTATAGGTGAAATGGGGTTATTGGTGATATGGGGGCTATTGGTGATATGGGGGTTATAGGTGATACGGGGGTTATAGGTGATATGGGGTTATAAGTGATATGGGGTTAAAGGTTATATTGGTTTATAGGTGATATGGGGGTTATAGGTGATATGGGGGTTATAGGTGATACAGGGTTATAGGTGATATGGGGGTTATAGGTGATATGGGGATATAGGTGATATGGGGGCTATTGGTGATATGGGGTTATTGTTGATATGGGGGTTATATTGATATGGGGGTTATAGGCTATATGGGGTAATAGGCTATATGGGGGTTATATTGATATGGGGGTTATAGGTGATATGGGGTAATTGGTGATATGGGTTATAGGTGATATGGGGGTTATATTGATATGGGGTTATAGGTGATATGGGGGTTATATTGATATGGGGGTTATAGGTGATATGGGGTTATAGGTGATATGGGGTTATAGGTGATATGGGGTTATAGGTGATATGGGGGTTATATTGATATGGGGGTTATAGGTGATATGGGGTTAAAGGTTATATGGGTTTATAGGTGATATGGGGGTTATAGGTGATATGGGGGTTATAGGTGATATGGGGTTATTGGTGATATGGGGGCTATTGGTGATATGGGGTTATTGGTGATATGGGGGTTATATTGATATGGGGGTTATAGCTGATATGGGGTAATAGGTGATATGGGGGTTATATTGATATGGGGGTATAGGTGAAATGGGGTTATTGCTGATATGGGGTTATAGGTGATATGGGGTTATATTGATATGGGGGTTGTAGGTGATATGGGGTTATAGGTGATATGGGGTTATTGATGATATGGGGTTATAGGTGATATGGGGGTTATAGGTGATATGGGGTTATAGGTGATATGGGGGTTATAGGTGATATGGGGTTATAGGTGATATGGGGTTATAGGTGATATGGGGGTTATATGTGATATGGGGTTATAGGTGATATGGGGTTATATGTGATATGGGGGCTACTGGTGATATGGGGGCTACTTTTGATATGGGGGTTAAAGGTGAAATGGGGGTTATAGGTGATATGGGGTTATAGGTGATATGGGGACTACTGGTGATATGGGGGTTATTGGTGATATGGGGTTAAAGGTGATATGGGGCTACTGGTGATATGGGGTTATAGGTGATTTGGGGGCTACTGGTGATATGTGGGCTACTGGTGATATGGGGTTATAGGTGATATGGGGTTATTGGTGATATGGGGTTATAGGTGATATGGGGGCTACTTTTGATATGGGTGTTATAGGTGAAATGGGGGTTATAGGTGATATGGGGTTACTGGTGATATGGGGTTATAGGTGATATGGTGTTAGAGGTGAAATGGGGTTTATAGGTGATATGGGGTTATTGGTGATATGGCTGTATAGGTGATATGGGGGTTATAGGTGATATGGGGTTATAGGTGATATGGGGTTATTGATGATATGGGGGTTATAGGTTATATGGGGGCTACTTGTGATATGGGGGTTATTGGTGATATGGGGTTATAGGTGATATGGGGTTATAGGTGATATGGGGTCTACTTTTTATATTGGGGTTAAAGGTGAAATGGGGGTTATAGGTGATATTGGGTTATAGGTGATATGGGGACTACTGGTTATATGGGGGTTATTGGTGATATGGGGTTAAAGGTGATATGGGGGCTACTGGTGATATGGGGGTTATAGGTGATATGGGGTTATTGGTGATATGGGGTTATAGGTGATATGGGGGCTACTGGTGATATGGGGGCTACTGGTGATATGGGGTTATAGGTTATATGGGGTTATTGGTGATATGGGGTTATAGGTGATATGGGGGTTATAGGTGATATGGGGTTATAGGTGATATGGGGGTATTATGTGATATGGGGTTATAGGTGATATGGGGGCTACTGGTGATATGGGGGCTACTTTTGATATGGGGATTAAAGGTGAAATGGGGGTTATAGGTGATATGGGGTTATAGGTGAAATGGGGACTACTGGTGATATGGGGGTCATTGGTGATATGGGGTTAAAGGTGATATGGGGCTACTGGTGATATGGGGTTATAGGTGATTTGGGGGCTACTGGTGATATGGGGGCTACTGGTGATATGGGGTTATAGGTGATATGGGGTTATTGGTGATATGGGGTTATAGGTGATATGGGGGCTACTTTTGATATGGGTGTTATAGGTGAAATGGGGGTTATAGGTGATATGGGGTTACTGGTGATATGGGGGCTATTGAAGATATGCGGATTATAGGTAATAAGGGGGTTATAGGTGATATGGGGTTATTGTTGATATGGCGTTATAGGTGATATGGGGTTATAGGTGATATGGGAGTTATAGGTGATATGGGGGCTACTGGTGATATGGGGGTTATAGGTGATATGGGGTTATAGGTGATATGGGGGCTACTTTTGAGATGGGGGTTATAGGTGATATGGGGGTTATAGGGGATATGGGGTTATAGGGAATATGGGGTTATATGGGATATGGGTTTTTTTGTGATATGGGGGTTATTGGTTATATGGGGGCTATTGGTGATATGGGGGTTATAGGTGATACGGGGGTTATAGGTGATATGGGGTTATAAGTGATATGGGGTTAAAGGTTATATGGGTTTATAGGTGATATGGGGGTTATAGGTGATATGGGGGTTATAGGTGATATGGGGGTTATAGGTGATATGGGGTTATTGGTGATATGGGGGCTATTGGTGATATGGGGTTATTGGTGATATGGGGGTTATATTGATATGGGGGTTATAGCTGATATGGGGTAATAGGTGATATGGGGGTTATATTGATATGGGGGTATAGGTGAAATGGGGTTATTGCTGATATGGGGTTATAGGTGATATGGGGTTATATTGATATGGGGGTTGTAGGTGATATGGGGTTATAGGTGTTATGGGGGTTATATTGATATGGATGTTATAGGTGATATGGGGTTATAGGTGATATGGGGTTATAGGTGATATGGGGTTATAGGTGAAATGGGGTTATTGGTGATATGGGGGCTATTGGTGATATGGGGGTTATAGGTGATACGGGGGTTATAGGTGATATGGGGTTATAAGTGATATGGGGTTAAAGGTTATATGGGTTTATAGGTGATATGGGGGTTATAGGTGATATGGGGGTTATAGGTGATACAGGGTTATAGGTGATATGGGGGTTATAGGTGATATGGGGTTATTGGTGATATGGGGGCTATTGGTGATATGGGGTTATTGTTGATATGGGGGTTATATTGATATGGGGGTTATAGGCTATATGGGGTAAACAATGTATACGAAATGCTTCAGTCTGGTTTTAGACCCCATCATAGCACTGAGACGGCACTTGTGAAGGTGGTAAATGACATTTTAATGGCATCGGACCGAGGCTCTGCATCTGTCCTCGTGCTCCTAGACCTTAGTGCTGCTTTTGATACCATCGATCACCACATTCTTTTGGAGAGATTGGAAACCCAAATTGGTCTACACGGACATGTTCTGGCCTGGTTTAGATCTTATCTGTCGGAAAGATATCAGTTTGTCTCTGTGAATGGTTTGTCCTCTGACAAATCAACTGTAAATTTCGGTGTTCCTCAAGGTTCCGTTTTAGGACCACTATTGTTTTCACTATATATTTTACCTCTTGGGGATGTTATTCGAAAACATAATGTAAACTTTCACTGCTATGCGGATGACACACAGCTGTACATTTCAATGAAACATGGTGAAGCCCCAAAATTGCCCTCGCTAGAAGCATGTGTTTCAGACATAAGGAAGTGGATGGCTGCAAACTTTCTACTATTAAACTCGGACAAAACAGAGATGCTTGTTCTAGGTCCCAAGAAACAAAGAGATCTTCTGTTGAATCTGACAATTAATCTTAATGGTTGTACAGTCGTCTCAAATAAAACTGTGAAGGACCTCGGCGTTACTCTGGACCCTGATCTCTCTTTTGAAGAACATATCAAGACCATTTCGAGGACAGCTTTTTTCCATCTACGTAACATTGCAAAAATCAGAAACTTTCTGTCCAAAAATGATGCAGAAAAATTAATCCATGCTTTTGTCACTTCTAGGTTAGACTACTGCAATGCTCTATTTTCCGGCTACCCGGATAAAGCACTAAATAAACTTCAGTTAGTGCTAAATACGGCTGCTAGAATCCTGACTAGAACCAAAAAATTTGATCATATTACTCCAGTGCTAGCCTCTCTACACTGGCTTCCTGTCAAAGCAAGGGCTGATTTCAAGGTTTTACTGCTAACCTACAAAGCATTACATGGGCTTGCTCCTACCTATCTCTCTGATTTGGTCCTGCCGTACATACCTACACGTACGCTACGGTCACAAGACGCAGGCCTCCTAATTGTCCCTAGAATTTCTAAGCAAACAGCTGGAGGCAGGGCTTTCTCCTATAGAGCTCCATTTTTATGGAACGGTCTGCCTACCCATGTCAGAGACGCAAACTCGGTCTCAACCTTTAAGTCTTTACTGAAGACTCATCTCTTCAGTGGGTCATATGATTGAGTGTAGTCTGGCCCAGGAGTGGGAAGGTGAACGGAAAGGCTCTGGAGCAACGAACCGCCCTTGCTGTCTCTGCCTGGCCGGTTCCCCTCTTTCCACTGGGATTCTCTGCCTCTAACCCTATTACAGGGGCTGAGTCACTGGCTTGCTGGGGCTCTCTCATGCCGTCCCTGGAGGGGGTGCGTCACCTGAGTGGGTTGATTCACTGTTGTGGTCATCCTGTCTGGGTTGGCGCCCCCCCCCTTGGGTTGTGCCGTGGCGGAGATCTTTGTGGGCTATACTCAGCCTTGTCTCAGGATGGTAAGTTGGTGGTTGAAGATATCCCTCTAGTGGTGTGGGGGCTGTGCTTTGGCAAAGTGGGTGGGGTTATATCCTTCCTGTTTGGCCCAGTCCGGGGGTGTCCTCGGATGGGGCCACAGTGTCTCCTGACCCCTCCTGTCTCAGCCTCCAGTATTTATGCTGCAGTAGTTTATGTGTCGGGGGGCTGGGGTCAGTTTGTTATATCTGGAGTACTTCTCCTGTCCTATTCGGTGTCCTGTGTGAATCTAAGTGTGCGTTCTCTAATTCTCTCCTTCTCTCTTTTTTCTCTCTCTCGGAGGACCTGAGCCCTAGGACCATGCCCCAGGACTACCTGACATGATGACTCCTTGCTGTCCCCAGTCCACCTGGCCATGCTGCTGCTCCAGTTTCAACTTCCACCTGACTGTGCTGCTGCTCTAGTTTCAACTGTTTTGCCTTATTATTATTCGACCATGCTGGTCATTTATGAACATTTGAACATCTTGGCCATGTTCTGTTATAATCTCCACCCGGCACAGCCAGAAGAGGACTGGCCACCCCACATAGCCTGGTTCCTCTCTAGGTTTCTTCCTAGGTATTGGCCTTTCTAGGGAGTTTTTCCTAGCCACCGTGCTTCTACACCTGCATTGCTTGCTGTTTGGGGTTTTAGGCTGGGTTTCTGTACAGCACTTTGAGATATCAGCTGATGTACGAAGGGCTATATAAATAAATTTGATTTGATTTGATAATAGGCTATATGGGGGTTATATTGATATGGGGGTTATAGGTGATATGGGGTAATTGGTGATATGGGTTATAGGTGATATGGGGGTTATATTGATATGGGGTTATAGGTGATATGGGGGTTATATTGATATGGGGTTTATAGGTGATATGGGGTTATAGGTGATATGGGGTTATAGGTGATATGGGGTTATAGGTGATATGGGCGTTATATTGATATGGGGGTTATAGGTGATATGGGGTTAAAGGTTATATGGGTTTATAGGTGATATGGGGGTTATAGGTGATATGGGGGTTATAGGTGATATGGGGGTTATAGGTGATATGGGGTTATTGGTGATATGGGGGCTATTGGTGATATGGGGTTATTGGTGATATGGGGGTTATATTGATATGGGGGTTATAGCTGATATGGGGTAATAGGTGATATGGGGGTTATATTGATATGGGGGTATAGGTGAAATGGGGTTATTGCTGATATGGGGTTATAGGTGATATGGGGTTATATTGATATGGGGGTTGTAGGTGATATGGGGTTATAGGTGATATGGGGTTATAGGTGATATGGGGTTATAGGTGAAATGGGGTTATTGGTGATATGGGGGGCTATTGGTGATATGGGGTTATAGGTGATACGGGGGTTATAGGTGATATGGGGTTATAAGTGATATGGGGTTAAAGGTTATATGGGTTTATAGGTGATATGGGGGTTATAAGTGATACAGGGTTATAGGTGATATGGGGGTTATAGGTGATATGGGGTTATTGGTGATATGGGGGCTATTGGTGATATGGGGTTATTGTTGATATGGGGGTTATATTGATATGGGGGTTATAGGCTATATGGGGTAATAGGCTATATGGGGGTTATATTGATATGGGGGTTATAGGTGATATGGGGTAATTGGTGATATGGGGTTATAGGTGATATGGGGGTTATATTGATATGGGGTTATAGGTGATATGGGGGGTTATATTGATATGGGGGTTATAGGTGATGTGGGGTTATAGGTGATATGGGGTTATAGGTGATATGGGGGTTATAGGTTATATGGGGTTATAGTTGATAGGGGGTTATAGGTGATATGGGGGCTACTGGTGATATGGGGTTATAGGTGATATGGGGGTTATAGGTGATATGGGGGTTATAGGTGATATGGGGTTATAGGTGATATGGGGTTATAGGTGATATGGGGGTTATAAGTGATATGGGGGCTACTGGTGATGTGGGGGTTATAGGTGATATGGGGTTAAAGGTGATATGGGGGTTATAGGTCATATGGGGGCTACTGGTGATATGGGGGCTACTGGTGATATGGGGGCTACTGATGATATGGGGGTTATAGGTGATATGGGGGTTATAGGTGATATGGGGGCTCCTGGTGATATGGGGTTATAGGTGATATGGGCTTATAGGTGATATGGGGTTATAGGTGATATGGGGTTATATGTGATATGGGGGTTATAGGTGATATGGGGTTATAGGTGATATGGGGTTATAGGTGATATGGGGGTTATAGGTGATATGGGGTTATAGGTGATATGGGGTTATAGGTGATATGGGGGTTATAGGTGATATGGGGTTATTGGTGATATGGGGGGTTATTGGTTATATGGGGTTATAGGTGATATGGGGGTTATATTGATATGGGGGTTATAGGTGATATGGGGTTATAAGGGATATGGGGGGTTATATTGATATGGGGGTTATAGGTGATATGGGGTTATAGGTGATATTGGGTTATAGGTGATATGGGGACTACTGGTTATATGGGGGTTATTGGTGATATGGGGTTAAAGGTGATATGGGGGCTACTGGTGATATGGGGGTTATAGGTGATATGGGGTTATTGGTGATATGGGGTTATAGGTGATATGGGGGCTACTGGTGATATGGGGGCTACTGGTGATATGGGGTTATAGGTTATATGGGGTTATTGGTGATATGGGGTTATAGGTGATATGGGGGTTATAGGTGATATGGGGTTATAGGTGATATGGGGGTTATAGGTGATATGGGGTTATAGGTGATATGGGGGTTATATGTGATATGGGGTTATAGGTGATATGGGGTTATAGGTGATATGGGGGCTACTGGTGATATGGGGGCTACTTTTGATATGGGGGTTAAAGGTGAAATGGGGGTTATAGGTGATATGGGGTTATAGGTGAAATGGGGACTACTGGTGATATGGGGGTTATTGGTGATATGGGGTTAAAGGTGATATGGGGCTACTGGTGATATGGGGTTATAGGTGATTTGGGGGCTACTGGTGATATGGGGGCTACTGGTGATATGGGGTTATAGGTGATATGGGGTTATTGGTGATATGGGGTTATAGGTGATATGGGGGCTACTTTTGATATGGGTGTTATAGGTGAAATGGGGGTTATAGGTGATATGGGGTTACTGGTGATATGGGGGCTATTGGAGATATGCGGATTATAGGTGATATGGGGGTTATAGGTGATATGGGGTTATTGTTGATATGGGGTTATAGGTGATATGGGGGTTATTGGTGATATGGGGTTATAGGTGATATGGGAGTTATAGGTGATATGGGGGCTACTGGTGATATGGGGGTTATAGGTGATATGGGGTTATAGGTGATATGGGGGCTACTTTTGAGATGGGGGTTATAGGTGAAATGGGGGTTATAGGTGATATGGGGGCTATTGGAGATCTGGGCATTATAGGTGATATGGGGGTTATAGGGGATATGGGGTTATAGGTGATATGGGGTTATATGGGATATGGTTTTTTTTGTGATATGGGGGATATTGGTGATATGGGGGTTATAGGTGATATGGGGGGTTATAAGTGATATGGGGTTAAAGGTTATATGGGTTTATAGGTGATATGGGGGTTATAGGTGATATGGGGGTTATAGGTGATATGGGGTTATTGGTGATATTGGGGCTATTGGTGATATGGGGTTATTGGTGATATGGGGGTTATATTGATATGGGGGTTATAGCTGATATGGGGGTAATAGGTGATATGGGGGTTATATTGATATGGGGGTATAGGTGAAATGGGGTTATAGGTCATATGGGGTTATAGGTGATATGGGGTTATATTGATATGGGGGTTGTAGGTGATATGGGGTTATAGGTGTTATGGGGGTTATATTGATATGGATGTTATAGGTGATATGGGGTTATAGGTGATATGGGGTTATAGGTGATATGGGGTTATAGGTGAAATGGGGTTATTGGTGATATGGGGGCTATTGGTGATATGGGGGTTATAGGTGATATGGGGTTAAAGGTTATATGGGTTTATAGGTGATATGGGGGTTATAGGTGATATGGGGGTTATAGGTGATATGGGGTTATAAGTGATATGGGGTTAAAGGTTATATGGGTTTATAGGTGATATGGGGGTTATAGGTGATATGGGGGTTATAGGTGATACAGGGTTATAGGTGATATGGGGGTTATAGGTGATATGGGGTTATTTGGTGATATGGGGGCTATTGGTGATATGGGGTTATTGTTGATATGGGGGTTATATTGATATGGGGGTTATAGGCTATATGGGGTAATAGGCTATATCTGGGTTATATTGATATGGGGGTTATAGGTGATATGGGGTAATTGGTGATATGGGGTTATAGGTGATATGGGGGTTATATTGATATGGGCTTATAGGTGATATGGGGGTTATATTGATATGGGGGTTATAGGTGATATGGGGTTATAGGTGATATGGGGTTATAGGTGATATGGGGTTATAGGTGATATGGGGGTTATATTGATATGGGGGTTATAGGTGATATGGGGTTATTGGTGATATGGGGTTATTGGTGATATGGGGTTATTGGTGATATGGGGGGTTATAGGTTATATGGGGTTATAGTTGATATGGGGTTATAGGTGATATGGGGGCTACTGGTGATATGGGGTTATAGGTGATATGGGGTTAGGTGATATGGGGGTTATAGGTGATATGGGGGTTATAGGTGATATGGGGGTTATAGGTGATATGGGGTTATAGGTGATATGGGGGTTATAAGTGATATGGGGGCTACTGGTGATGTGGGGGTTATAGGTGATATGGGGTTAAAGGTGATATGGGGGTTATAGGTCATATGGGGGCTACTGGTGATATGGGGGCTACTGGTGATATGGGGGCTACTGATGATATGGGGGTTATAGGTGATATGGGAGTTATAGGTGATATGGGGGCTCCTGGTGATATGGGGTTATAGGTGATATGGGGTTATATGTGATATGGGGTTATAGGTGATATGGGGTTATATGTGATATGGGGGTTATAGGTGATATGGGGTTATAGGTGATATGGGGTTATAGGTGATATGGGGGTTATAGGTGATATGGGGTTATAGGTGATATGGGGTTATAGGTGATATGGGGGCTACTGGTGATATGGGGGCTACTGATGATATGGGGGTTATAGGTGATATGGGGGTTATAGGTGATATGGGGGCTCCTGGTGATATGGGGTTATAGGTGATATGGGCTTATAGGTGATATGGGGTTATAGGTGATATGGGGTTATATGTGATATGGGGGTTATAGGTGATATGGGGTTATAGGTGATATGGGGTTATAGGTGATATGGGGGGTTATAGGTGATATGGGGTTATAGGTGATATGGGGTTATAGGTGATATGGGGTTATAGGTGATATGGGGGTTATTGGTGATATGGGGGTTATTGGTTATATGGGGTTATAGGTGATATGGGGGTTATATTGATATGGGGGTTATAGGTGATATGGGGTTATAAGGGATATGGGGGTTATATTGATATGGGGGTTATAGGTGATATGGGGTTATAGGTGATATGGGTTATAGGTGATATGGGGACTACTGGTTATATGGGGGTTATTGGTGATATGGGGTTAAAGGTGATATGGGGGCTACTGGTGATATGGGGGTTATAGGTGATATGGGGTTATTGGTGATATGGGGTTATAGGTGATATGGGGGCTACTGGTGATATGGGGGCTACTGGTGATATGGGGTTATAGGTTATATGGGGTTATTGGTGATATGGGGTTATAGGTGATATGGGGGTTATAGGTGATATGGGGTTATAGGTGATATGGGGGTTATAGGTGATATGGGGTTATAGGTGATATGGGGGTTATATGTGATATGGGGTTATAGGTGATATGGGGTTATAGGTGATATGGGGGCTACTGGTGATATGGGGGCTACTTTTGATATGGGGGTTAAAGGTGAAATGGGGGTTATAGGTGATATGGGGTTATAGGTGAAATGGGGACTACTGGTGATATGGGGGTTATTGGTGATATGGGGTTAAAGGTGATATGGGGCTACTGGTGATATGGGGTTATAGGTGATTTGGGGGCTACTGGTGATATGGGGGCTACTGGTGATATGGGGTTATAGGTGATATGGGGTTATTGGTGATATGGGGTTATAGGTGATATGGGGGCTACTTTTGATATGGGTGTTATAGGTGAAATGGGGGTTATAGGTGATATGGGGTTACTGGTGATATGGGGGCTATTGGAGATATGCGGATTATAGGTGATATGGGGGTTATAGGTGATATGGGGTTATTGTTGATATGGGGTTATAGGTGATATGGGGGTTATTGGTGATATGGGGTTATAGGTGATATGGGAGTTATAGGTGATATGGGGGCTACTGGTGATATGGGGGTTATAGGTGATATGGGGTTATAGGTGATATGGGGGCTACTTTTGAGATGGGGGTTATAGGTGAAATGGGGGTTATAGGTGATATGGGGGCTATTGGAGATCTGGGCATTATAGGTGATATGGGGGTTATAGGGGATATGGGGTTATAGGTGATATGGGGTTATATGGGATATGGTTTTTTTTGTGATATGGGGGATATTGGTGATATGGGGGTTATAGGTGATATGGGGGTTATAAGTGATATGGGGTTAAAGGTTATATGGGTTTATAGGTGATATGGGGGTTATAGGTGATATGGGGGTTATAGGTGATATGGGGTTATTGGTGATATTGGGGCTATTGGTGATATGGGGTTATTGGTGATATGGGGGTTATATTGATATGGGGGTTATAGCTGATATGGGGTAATAGGTGATATGGGGGTTATATTGATATGGGGGTATAGGTGAAATGGGGTTATAGGTCATATGGGGTTATAGGTGATATGGGGTTATATTGATATGGGGGTTGTAGGTGATATGGGGTTATAGGTGTTATGGGGGTTATATTGATATGGATGTTATAGGTGATATGGGGTTATAGGTGATATGGGGTTATAGGTGATATGGGGTTATAGGTGAAATGGGGTTATTGGTGATATGGGGGCTATTGGTGATATGGGGGTTATAGGTGATATGGGGTTAAAGGTTATATGGGTTTATAGGTGATATGGGGGTTATAGGTGATATGGGGGTTATAGGTGATATGGGGTTATAAGTGATATGGGGTTAAAGGTTATATGGGTTTATAGGTGATATGGGGGTTATAGGTGATATGGGGGTTATAGGTGATACAGGGTTATAGGTGATATGGGGGTTATAGGTGATATGGGGTTATTGGTGATATGGGGGCTATTGGTGATATGGGGTTATTGTTGATATGGGGGTTATATTGATATGGGGGTTATAGGCTATATGGGGTAATAGGCTATATCTGGGTTATATTGATATGGGGGTTATAGGTGATATGGGGTAATTGGTGATATGGGGTTATAGGTGATATGGGGGTTATATTGATATGGGCTTATAGGTGATATGGGGGTTATATTGATATGGGGGTTATAGGTGATATGGGGTTATAGGTGATATGGGGTTATAGGTGATATGGGGTTATAGGTGATATGGGGGTTATATTGATATGGGGGTTATAGGTGATATGGGGTTATTGGTGATATGGGGTTATTGGTGATATGGGGTTATTGGTGATATGGGGGTTATAGGTTATATGGGGTTATAGTTGATATGGGGTTATAGGTGATATGGGGGCTACTGGTGATATGGGGTTATAGGTGATATGGGGGTTATAGGTGATATGGGGGTTATAGGTGATATGGGGGTTATAGGTGATATGGGGTTATAGGTGATATGGGGTTATAGGTGATATGGGGGTTATAAGTGATATGGGGGCTACTGGTGATGTGGGGGTTATAGGTGATATGGGGTTAAAGGTGATATGGGGGTTATAGGTCATATGGGGGCTACTGGTGATATGGGGGCTACTGGTGATATGGGGGCTACTGATGATATGGGGGTTATAGGTGATATGGGAGTTATAGGTGATATGGGGGCTCCTGGTGATATGGGGTTATAGGTGATATGGGGTTATATGTGATATGGGGTTATAGGTGATATGGGGTTTATATGTGATATGGGGGTTATAGGTGATATGGGGTTATAGGTGATATGGGGTTATAGGTGATATGGGGGTTATAGGTGATATGGGGTTATAGGTGATATGGGGTTATAGGTGATATGGGGTTATAGGTGATATGGGGTTATAGGTGATATGGGGGTTATATTGATATGGGGGGTTATAGGTGATATGGGGTTATAGGTGAAATGGGGTTATTGGTGATATGGGGTTATTGGTGATATGGGGTTATAGGTGATATGGGGTTATAGGTGATATGGGGGTTATAGGTTATATGGGGTTATAGTTGATATGGGGTTATAGGTGATATGGGGGCTACTTTTGATATGGGGTTATAGGTGATATGGGGGTTATAGGTGATATGGGGGTTATAGGTGATATGGGGTTATAGGTATATGGGGGTTATAAGTGATATGGGGGCTACTGGTGATGTGGGGGTTATAGGTGATATGGGGTTAAAGGTGATATGGGGTTATAGGTCATATGGGGGCTACTGGTGATATGGGGGCTACTGGTGATATGGGGGCTACTGATGATATGGGGGTTATAGGTGATATGGGGGTTATAGGTGATATGGGGGCTCCTGGTGATATGGGGTTATAGGTGATATGGGGTTATAGGTGATATGGGGTTATAGGTGATATGGGGTTATATGTGATATGGGGGTTATAGGTGATATGGGGTTATAGGTGATATGGGGGTTATAGGTGATATGGGGTTATAGGTGATATGGGGTTATAGGTGATATGGGGTTATAGGTGATATGGGGTTATAGGTGATATGGGGGTTATTGGTGATATGGGGGTTATTGGTTATATGGGGTTATAGGTGATATGGGGGTTATATTGATATGGGGGTTATAGGTGATATGGGGTTATAGGTGATATGGGTTTATAGGTGATATGGGGGTTATTGGTTATATGGGGGTTATTGGTTATATGGGGTTATAGGTGATATGGGGGTTATATTGATATGGGGGTTATGGGGTTATATGTGATATGGGGTTATAGGTTATATGGGTTTATAGGTGATATGGGGGTTATAGGTGATATGGGGGTTATTGGTTATATGGGGTTATAGGTGATATGGGGGTTATATTGATATGGGGGTTATAGGTGATATGGGGTTATAGGTGATATGGGGTTTATAGTTGATATGGGGTTATAGGTTATATGGGGTTATAGGTGATATGGGTGTTGTAGGTGATATGGGGTTATTGGTGATATGGGGGCTATTGGTATATGGGGGTTATAGGATATATGGGGTTATTGGTGATATGGGGGCTATTGGTGATATGGGGTTATAGGTGATATGGGGGTTATATTGATATGGGGGTTATAGGTGATATGGGGTTATAGGTGAAATGGGGGTTATATTGATATGGGGGTTATAGGGCATATGGGGGTATTGGTGATATGGGGTTATAGGTGATATGGGGGTTATATTGATAAGGGGGTTATAGGTGATATGGGGTTATAGGTGATATGGGGGTTATATTGATATGGGGGGTTATAGGTGATATGGGGTTATAGGTGAAATGGGGTTATTGGTGATATGGGGCTATTGGTGATATGGGGTTATAGGTGATATGGGGTTATAGGTGATATGGGGGTTATAGGTGATATGGGGGTTATTGGTGATATGGGGGTTATTGGTTATATGGGGTTATAGGTGATATGGGGGTTATATTGATATGGGGGTTATAGGTGATATGGGGTTATAGGTGATATGGGGTTATAGTTGATATGGGGTTATAGGTGATATGGGGTTATAGGTTATATGGGGTTATAGGTGATATGGGTGTTGTAGGTGATATGGGGTTATTGGTGATATGGGGGCTATTGGTATATGGGGGTTATAGGTGATATGGGATTATAGGTGATATGGGATTATAGGTGATATGGGGTTATAGGTGATATGGGGGTTATAGGTGGTATGGGGGTTATAGGTGATATGGGGTTATAGGTGATATGGGGTTATAGGTGATATGGGGGTTATAGGTGATATGGGGTTATAGGTGATATGGGGTTATAGGTGATATGGGGGTTATAGGTGATATGAGGTTATAGGGCCAAACAACTACCTCTTTCCCAACTGTATTTAATTTTCATTTATTTATTTATTTTGCTGCTTTGCACCCCATTATTTTTTATTTCTACTTTGCACATTCTTCCATTGCAAAACTACCATTCCAGTATTTTACTTGCTATATTGTACTTACTTTGCCATCATGGCCTTTTTTGCCTTTACCTCCCTTCTCACCTCATTTGCTCACATTGTATATAGACTTGTTTATACTGCATTATTGACTGTATGTTTGTTTTTACTCCATGTGTAACTCTGTGTCGTTTTATCTGTCGAACTGCTTTGCTTTATCTTGGCCAGGTCGCAATTGTAAATGAGAACTTGTTCTCAACTTGCCTACCTGGTTAAATAAAGGTAAAATAAAATAAATAAATAAATAAAATAGGTGATATGGGGTTATAGGTGACATGTGGTTATAGGTGATATGGGGTTATAGGTGATATGGGGGTTATAGGTGATATGGGGTTATAGGTGATATGGGGTTATAGGTGATATGCGGTTATAGGTGATATGGGGTTATAGGTGATATGGGGTTATAGGTGATATGGGGGTTATAGGTTATATGGGGTTATAGGTTATATGGGGTTATAGGTGATATGGGATTATAGGTGATATGGGATTATAGGTGACATGGGGTTATAGGTGATATGGGATTATAGGTGATATGGGCGATGGTGCCATCAGACTTTTAGTTCTAACTTTTAAACAATATCAACTCTGAAAGATGAGACTTTCAACTTGGTATATAGACATTGCCTGGAATCAAAAAATGTATTTACATGTTGAATTGAAGTCGCTGCCATGGCCCCAAAATGTGGGGTGTCTTTCAATCTTTACAGGGTGAATACATCTACATCTGTGTCAAATGTGGTGCTTTTATGACAAAGTGCACTAGTGAGTCAACATTTTCAGCTTCTGTTCATCTTTTATACTGTATATCCACTTGTGTACATACCAGTTTTAATAGTGCTCTTACTACTTTCTACTACCGGTTCTTCTTGTTATTCTTAATTATTGATATTGTACTGCACTGTTGAGAGAACATGCAAGTAAGCATTTCACTGCCCTGTTTATACCTGCTGTAAACTGCGTATGTGACTAATACAGTTTTATTTGGAATCCCTGCCATGTGCTGCTCGGGAAAATTCATTCAGTCTGTAGTGTAACAGGGCCATTCATTCAGTCTGTAGTGTAACAGGGCCATTCATTCAGTCTGTAGTGTAACAGGGCCATTCATTCAGCATGCAGTGTAACAGGGCCATTCATTCAGCATGCAGCGTAACAGGGCCATTCATTCAGCATGCAGTGTAATAGAGCCATTCATTCAGCATGCAGTGTAACAGGGCCATTCATTCAGCATGCAGTGTAACAGAGCCATTCATTCAGCATGCAGTGTAATAGAGCCATTCATTCAGCATGCAGCATAACAGGGCCATTCATTCAGCATGCAGTGTAACAGAGCCATTCATTCAGCATGCAGTGTAGCAGGGCCATTCATTCAGCATGCAGTGTAACAGGGCCATTCATACAGCATGTAGTGTAACAGGGCCATTCCTTCAGCATGTAGTGTAACAGGGCCATTCATTCAGCATGCAGTGTAACAGGGCCATTCATTCAGCATGCAGTGTAAAATGGTCATTCATTCAGCATGTAGTTTAACAGGGCCATTCATACAGCATGTAGTGTAACAGGGCCATTCATACAGCATGTAGTGTAACAGGGCCATTCATTCAGCATGTAGTGTAACAGGGCCATTCATTCAGCATGCAGTGTAACAGGCCATTCATTCAGCATGTAGTGTAACAGGGCCATTCATTCAGCATGTAGTGTAACAGGGCCATTCATTCAGCATGCAGTGTAACAAAGCACATTATCAATCTCTTAGTGAGGGCTATTATCAGTTCCCTGGCTGCTGTTACTGTGTGTGTGTGTGTGTGTGTGTGTGTGTGTGTGTGTGTGTGTGTGTGTGTGTGTGTGTGTGTGTGTGTGTGTGTGTGTGTGTGTGTGTGTGTGTGTGTGTGTGTGTGTGTGTGTGTGTGTGTTTGTGTATGTGTTTGTGTATGTGTTTGTGTTTGTGTATGTGTGTAAGTGTAAGTGTATGTGTATGCCTTCCTGCCTGTGTGTGCACTGTTACCAAGGCTTTGTGGTTTCATTGGGATGTTTTCTGACATGTGGGATCACATCTTTGTGGAGGCTATAAAGAATTCTCTACCTTGACAGATGCCATGTTGGGAGCTCCATACAGAGGAACCACGGTATGCAGGATTTTAATGGACCAGTTTGGGACACAGACTTAGTGCGTCCTCCTCTCTCTCTCTCTCTCTCTCTCTCTCTCTCTCTCTCTCTCTCTCTCTCTCTCTCTCTCTCTCTCTCTCCTCCACATTGTTATATCAGTTCAGCTATAAAAAACTCCAGCACAGATCACCACCAGGCCCTGTAGCTCCCATCCTCTTCCAGTCCTGTCACATCACTCACCTTGATAGGAGTGGAGGAGGCGGGACCTGGGTCTAATGCACCTCCATCGAAGTGCATTGTGACATCAGGCAGAGAGCTCCAGCCAATCACTGTAGCTCTTTACTGCCTCAGGGGGAAAGAGAGGTAAGCCATAATATCCACAACATCGTCTTCATCCCTATCATCATCATCATGGCCATCATCATCATACATTTTCTGTCAGGTACAGTTCTGGCTGTAATATCTGGATACAATCGTTATGGCCTGATTGATACCTGGACAAATTGGGCCTGAATGGCCATAGAAAAGATTCCCACAGGACAAAAGAGGACAATTCCACATCTGTTCTTTCACACACACACACACACACACACACACACACACACACACACACACACACACACACACACACACACACACACACACACACACACACACACACACACACACACGCACACACACACACACGCACGCACGCACGCACGCACACACACACACACACACACATGACATGACCAGCCGCCCAGCATGAAAAGCAGAGCGGAGAGAAGGGCACGGTGAGAGGGGCAACAGCCAGGACAAATGGGCCTTTTACTGTCTATATTACTGTCTGTATTACTGTCTGTATTACTGTATTACTGTCTATATTACTTTCTATATTACTGTCTGTATTACTGTATTACTGTCTATATTACTGTTTGGATTACAGTCTATATTACTGTCTATATTTCTGTCTGTATTTCTGTCTATATTACTGTCTATATTACTGTCTGTATTAGTGTCTGTATTACTGTATTACTGTCTATATTACTGTTTGTATTACAGTCTATCTTACTGTCTATATTACTGTCTGTAATACTGTCTATATTACTTTCTATATTACTGTCTATATTACTGTCTGTAATACTGTCTATATTACTTTATATATTACTGTCTGTATTACTGTCTGTATTACTGTATCACTGTCTATATTACTGTTTGTATTACTGTTTGTATTACTGTCTATATTACTGTCTGTATTTCTGTCTATATTACTGTCTGTATTAGTGTCTGTATTACTGTCTGTATTAGTGTCTGTATTACTGTCTATATTACTGTCTGTTTTACTGTCTATTAATGACTGTATGACTGTCTGTATTAATGACTGTATGACTGTCTGTATTAGTGTCTGTTTTACCATCTATATTAATGTCTATATTACTGTCTGTATTACTGTCTAAATTACTGTCTGTATTACTGTATTACTGTCTATTTTACTGTTTGTATTACAGTCTATATTACTGTCTATTATACTGTCTGTAATACTGTCTATATGACTTTCTATATTACTGTCTGTATTACTGTCTGTATTACTGTATCACTGTCTATATTACTGTTTGTATTACTGTCTATATTACTGTCTATATTACTGTCTATATTAATGACTGTATGACTGTCTGTATGACTGTCTGTATTAATGATTGTATGACTGTCTGTATTACTGTCTGTTTTACTGTCTATGAATGACTGTATGACTGTCTGTATGAATGTCTGTATGACTGGGAATGGGGACATGAAATAAGGAATAGGGACATGAAATAAGGAATGGGAACATGAAATAAGGAATGGGGACATGAAATAAGGAATGGGAACATGAAATAAGGAATGGGGACATGAAATAAGGAATGGGGACATGAAATAAGGAATGGGGACATGAAATAAGGAATGGGGACATGAAATAAGGAACGGGGACATGAAATAAGGAACTGGGACATGAAATAAGGAACTGGGACATGAAATAAGGAACTGGGACATGAAATAAGGAACTGGGACATGAAATAAGGAACTGGGACATGAAATAAGGAATAGGGACATGAAATAAGGAACTGGGACATGAAATAAGGAACTGGGACATGAAATAAGGAACTGGGACATGAAATAAGGAATGGGAAAACACAGAGTACAGAGCCTTTATTAGACTTCATCTTCTCCTTCATCGCGTCTTTACCCGTTCCCTCCATATACCTATTCCAGCCTCTAAACTAAGACTTTTCTCTAAGTCAGTCTCTGTTGTACAAGGTGTCTCCTGGTTGGTCTCTCCCTCTCTTTGTCTGTCTCTCTCCCTCTCTCTGTCTGTCTCTCTCTCTCCCTCTCTCTGTCTGTCTCTCTCTCTCTCTCTCTCTCTGTCTGTCTGTTTCGCTCTCTCTCTCTCTCTCTCTCTGTCTGTCTGTCTCTCTCTCTCTCTGTCTGTCTGTTTCGCTCTCTCTCTCTCTCTCTGTCTGTCTGTCTCTCTTTCTCTCTCTCTCTGTCTGTCTGTTTCGCTCTCTCTCTCTCTCTCTCTCTCTCTCTCTCTCTCTCTCTCTCTCTCTCTTTCTCTGTGTCTCTCTCTCTCTTTCTCTGTGTGTGTCTCTCTCTCTCTTTGTGTTTAGACAGAATTTCACACTTCACTAGACTCCATTTGTTCCTTTTCTCTGTGTGTGTGTGTGTGTGTGTGTGTGTGTGTGTGTGTGTGTGTGTGTGTGTGTGTGTGTGTGTGTGTGTGTGTGTGTGTGTGTGTGTGTGTGTGTGTGTGTGTGTGTGTGTGTGTGTGAGAGAGAGAGTGTGTGTGTGAGTGAGTGAGTGAGTGAGTGAGTGAGTGAGTGAGTGAGTGAGTGAGTGAGTGAGTGAGCGTAAACTGTTTTAAACAGAATTATGTCATCATGGTAACCACTTTTCAACATAGACAAACCTTGTATAAAATATGTTGAATTTGTACCAATGCCCAGATCTTCAACGCTATGTCCATTATCAGAAATGAAACACGGGCTACTCCTACTACTAGAGAGTGGATTTATCTACATCTATTCATTTGTTCTCCCATTCAGGGTTTTAAATCAAGCCCAGCTCTGATTAGCTTTGATACTGGTCACTGACTACAAATGTGCTATCGTGAGAATAATTATTGAGAGATCTATTAATAACGAAATAGATTCACTGTTGCTATCGAAGTCATTCCAAAGGGTAGGTTTAACGGGTTTAACAGAGCAAATGAAATGTAATGCCCTACATTTTTACAACATTGTTGCATGCTTCTGTCAGAATGTTGCATGGACATAAAAGAAGTGGCAACAATGTTGCACTCTCACCAACTTGATGTAGCAAATTACATTCTAACTATTATAGAACACTACACTAAAGTATGTGGACACCTGCTCATCGAACATCTCATTACAAAATCATGGTCATTAATATGGAGTTGGTCCCCACTTTGCTGCTATAACAGCCTCCACTCTTCTGGGAAGGCTTTCCACTAGATGTTGGAACATTGCTGCAGGGACTTGCTTTTCAGCCACAAGAGCATTAGTGAGGTCGGGAACTGATGTTGGGCGATTAGGCCTGGCTCGCAGTCGGCGTTCCAATTCATCCCAAAGGTGTTTGATGGGGCTGAGGTCAGGCCTCTGTGCAGGCCGGTCAAGTTCTTCCACACCAATTTCGAAAAACCATTTCTGTTCAGGCCCTTGTGCACAGGGGCATTGTAATGCTGAAACAGGAAAGGGCCTTCCATAAACTGTTGCCACAAAGTTGGAGGCACAGAATCATCTAGGATGATTAAGATTTCCCTTCACTGAAAAGAGAAATGAGCCCGAAGCATGAAAAATAGCCCCATACCAGTATTCCTCATCCACCAAACTTTACAGTTGGAACTATGCATTCGGGCAGGTAGCGTTCTTCTTCAAACTCAGATTCGTCTGTCGGACTGCAGAGAACACGTTTCCATTGCTCCAGAGTCCAATGGCGGAGAGCATTACACCACTACCGCAGACGCTTGGCATTGTGCATGGTGATCTTAGGCTTACATGTATGTGCGGCTGCTCGGCCATGGAAACCCATTTCATGCTTGCTTCCAAAGGCTGTTTGGAACTTGGTAGTGAGTGTTGCAACCGAGGATAGAAGATTTTTTACGCACTGCGCGCTTCAGCACTCTGCATTCCTTTTCTGTGAGCTTGTGTGGTCTACCACTTCACGGAGCTGTTCTTGCTCCTAGATGTTTCCACTTCACATTAACAACACTTACAGTCAACTGGGACAGTTCTAGCAGGGCAGAAACTTGACGAACTGACTTGTTGGAAAGGGGACGTCCTAGGCCTATTTAGCATTTGAAAAAGTCATCAACAGCTATTGTTTCAATTCAACCCAGGGTTTAACAAAAAATAGACAATACATTCTGTATACTAAAGGCCCCAGGAGGTTGGTGGCTCCTTAATTGGGGAGGACGGGCTCATGGTAATGACTGGAGCGGAATAAGTGGAATGGAATCAAATACATCAAACACATGGTTTCCATGGTTTCCATGGTTTCCATGGATTCCATGTGTTTGCTGCCATTGCATTAGCTCCGTTCCGGACATTATTGTGAGCCGTCTTCCCCTCAGCAGCCTCCGCTGCTGTAGGCCTAGGGTTTGTACCTCAGTGCTAGAGGTGTCACTACAGACTCTGGTTCGATTCCAGGCTGTTTCACAACTGGCCGTGATTGAGAGACTCATAGGGCGGTGCACAGTTGGCCCAGTGTCGTCCAGGTTAGGGTTTGGCCCAGGGTAGACCGTCATTGTAAATAAGAATTTGTTCTTAACTGACTTGCCTAGTTCAATTTTAAAAAAATGTAAATGTTGTATTCATGTCTCCATTTTAACCAACACATTTTGTTAAAGAACAGCACTGAATCAAATCAAACTTTATTTAATGTTAGTTTAAAATTTGATTTGGTTTAGTCCTTTAACTTGATATGGATACCTGAATCCAACACATCAATCATGAATTAAGTCAGACTAAGTCAGTGGCACAAAATATACATCTTCTTCAAATGTTGATATTTGGTTAAGTTGACAACCAAACACAACTCACCATAACTTTTGCAATACAGCAAATAGCCTGTTGACTTGTCAAGAAGTAGACAAATGATATGTAGGATTCACGTCTCCAACTTAACCAAAAATAGGATTAAACCAGTGGCTCAGATGAAACTATCCAAGCATTAGATGCATCTCATTTAAATGTTCATACTTGTTCCCGTTGTACAGTATCTACAAAACATCTGTCATTGTATTCCCATTTGAGCTTTTAAATGGTTGAAAGTGCAGTGATTATACATTTACATGACAACTAAACAAACAATCTAACATTGTTTTTCCATTGGAATTTGGTTGTACTTTTAGATAGTTGAAAGCATAGTGATAACATATTGGGAATTCAGAAAACTTCTGGCTGTCGTTTTCAGTGGGTGAATTAATGTTGAAATATTAGTGATCAACTAAAAATGACCCACATTTCCACATTGAAATGATGCGGTGTACCCAGTGGGATGGTTCTAAGGCTGGCACTGAGATCTTGGTGTAAAACACTGTTGCCTGGAAACATGCAATCTGCTATTTCCGGAAAGTAGAATGGATGGCAGTGATGGATTTGGTACTTCTCCTGTAAGCCCCATGTTATCAGAGACAAAACACACAATTAATGACATAGAACCTGTAACCATAGCACCTGTAACCATAGCTACAGGCTGTATTCCATTTACTAAGATAGGGGTTGTTGGGATCATTTTTTTGTACGCTCCGATAGCAAATCCCTATGAACAAAGGCCTAGTATCAGCATATCTACAATAAGCATAAACAAACCTCCCATTCCTTCGTACTCCATGCTCGTCCACCAAATCCTATTGATTGTGTCTACATGTTCTAAGACCAGAAGCCAAGCTAAACTCATTGGAGAAGCAGTATATAGGAGAAGACTTGGGGCCATATCTAGTGATTGATGAATTGTCCTGCTCCATCCTCCATCAGGACTAATAAGAAGTTACTGATAACATATTTACAGGTTAGCGGATCTGCTGAACACTACCGATGGTGTGTGGAGATGCCCTTCATGTCAGGTCCTCTGTCACCCGAACAGATTGTCTAACCGCTCCAGCAGATCAATAAGACACCTCATTTTCCCTTAGCACCAATATCCCCCCTTACCTCTCCCTCGTTCTCTCCTTCTCCACCTCTCTTCCTCGGTCTGTCTTTTGCTCTCTCTCTCTCCCTCTCTCTCTCTCTCTCTCTGTTACTACATTCATGTAGTAAGGGATTGTTGTAGTCGTGTGTCAGTGGTCGTGGTGGCCACCTCGAGGATGCAGACTCTGAGATAAGGATTAGTTGATCAGCTCCTCTCTGCGAGGCTGCAGCACTCAACCCATTGATGTTTTTCCTGGTCTGCTGGTCAGACGTGGACCACTGGTCCTGGCCCTGTTTATCCCTGCAAGCTGGAGAGCAAAGAAACTAAAAGAAGTGGAAGGGGAAAATCTAATATTGGATGAAGAGCTGAGCTGACAGCTTAGTGCAGATTCAGCAGTGTTGACTTACACTAGTAGGGATGAGTGGGATGGGGATTGGAGAGAGTAGAGGGGAGTGTAGAGGGGAGAAGGATTGGAGAGTGTTGGGGGGAGTGTAGAGGGAAGGGGAGAAGGAGAGTGTTGGGGGGAGTGTAGAGGGGAGGGGAGAAGGAGAGTGTTGGGGGAGTGTAGAGGGAAGGGGAGAAGGAGAGTGTTGGGGGGAGTGTAGAGTGGAAGGGGAGAATGAGAGTGTTGGGGGGAGTGTAGAGGGGGAAGGGAGAAGGAGAGGGGTTGGGGGAGTGTAGAGGGGGAGGGGAGAAGGAGAGTGTTGTGGGGAGTGTAGAGGGGGAGGGGGAGAAGGATTGAAGAGTGTTGGGGGGAGTGTAGAGGGGAGTGTAGAGGGGAGAAGGATTGGAGAGTGTTGGGGGGAGTGTAGGGTGAAGGGAGAAGAATAGATTGGAGAGTGTTGGGGGGAGTGTAGAGGGGGAGGGGGAGAAGGATTTGGAGAGTGTTGGGGGGGAGTGTTAGAGGGGAGGGGAGAAGGATTGGAGAGTGTTGGGGGGAGTGTAGAGGGGGAGGGGAGAAGGAGAGTGTTGGGGGGAGTGTAGAGGGGAAGGGGAGAAGGAGAGTGTTGGGGGGAGGTGTAGAGGAGGAGGGGAGAAGGAGAGTGTTGGGGGGAGTGTAGATGGGAAGGGGAGAAGGATTGGAGAATGTTGGGGGATGTGTAGAGGCGAAGGGGAGGGAGAAGGATTGGAGAGTGTTGGGGGAGAGTATAGAGGGGGGGGTATGGTTAGATAGAAGGAGAGTGTTGGGGGGAGTGTAGAGGGGAAGGGGAGAAGGAGAGTGTTGGGGGAGTGTAGAGGGGGAGGGGAGAAGGATTGGAGAGTGTTGGGGGAGTGTAGAGGGGGAGGGGAGAAGGGAGAGTGTTGGGGGGGAGTGTAGAGGGGGAGGGGAGAAGGAGAGTGTTGGGGGGAGTGTAGAGGGAAGGGGAGAGGAGAGTGTTGGGGGGAGTGTAGAGGGGGAGGGGAGAAGGAGAGTGTTGGGGGAGTGTAGAGGGGGAGGGAGAAGGAGAGTGTTGGGGGGGAGTGTAAGAGGGGGAGGGGAGAAGGATGGAGAGTGTTGGGGGAGTGTAGAGGGGGAGGGGAGAAGGAGAGTGTTGGGAGTGTAGAGGGTGAGTGTAGAGGGGAGGGGAGAAGGAGAGTGTTGGGGGGAGTGTAGAGGGGGAGGGGAGAAGGATGAAGAGGTGGTTGGGGGAGTGTAGAGGGGATGAAGGATTGAGAGTGTTGGGGGGAGTGTAGAGTGAAGGGGAGAAGGATTGAGAGTGTTGGGGGGGAGTGTAGAGGGGGGGAGGGAGAAGGATTGGAGAGTGTAGGGGGGGAGTGTAGAGTGTTGTAGAAGAGGGGGGGGGGAGAGGAAGATTGGAGAGTGTTGGGGGGAGTGTAGAGGGGAGGGGAGAAGGAGAGTGTTGGGGGAAGGGGAGAGGGGAAGGGGAGAGGAGAGTGTTGGGGGGAGTGTAGAGGGAAGGGGAGAAGGAAGAAGGAGAGAAAGAAGAGGAGAGTGTATGGGGCGAGTGTAGAGGGGGAGGGGAGAAGGAGAGTGTTGGGGGGAGTGTAGTAGAGGGGAGGGGAGAAGGAGAGTGTTGGGGGGAGTGTAGAGGGGGGAGGGGGAGAAGGAGAGTGTTGGGGGGAGTGTAGAGGGGAGGGGAGAAGGAGGTGTTGGGGGGAGTGTAGAGGGGGAAGGGAGAAAGGAGAGTGTTGGGGGGAGTGTAGAGGGGAGGGGAGACGGAGAGTGTTGGGGGAGTGTAGAGGGGGAGGGGAAGAAGGAGAAGTGTTGGGGGGAATGTAGAGGGAGAGGGGAGAAGGAGAGTGTTGGGGGGAGTGTAGAGGGAAGGGGAGAAGGAGAGTGTTGGGGGGAGTGTAGAGGGGAGGGGAGAAGGAGAGTGTTGGGGGGAGTGTTAGAGGGGGAGGGGAGAAGGAGAGTGTGGGGGAGTGTAGAGGGAAGGTGAGAAGGAGAGTGTTGGGGGAGTGTAGAGGGAAGGGGAGAAGGAGAGTGTTGGGGGGAGTGTAGAGGGGGAGGGAGAAGGAGAGTGTTGGGGGAGTGTAGAAGGGGGAGGGGAGAAGGATTGGAGAGTGTTGGGGGAGTGTAGAGGGGGAGGGGAGAAGAGAGGTGTTGGGGGGAGTTAGAGGGGGAGGGGAGAAGGAGAGTGTTGGGGGGAGTGTAGAGGGAGGGAGAAGGAGAGTGTTGGGGGGAGTGTAGAGGGGAGGGGAGAAGAAGAGTGTTGGGGGAGTGTAGAGGAAGGGGAGAAGGAGAGTGTTGGGGGGAGTGGTAGGTGGAAGGGAGAATGAGAGTGTTGGGGGAGTGTAGAGGGGGAAGGGAGAAGGATTGGAGAGTGTTGGGGGAGTGTAGAGGGGGAGGGGAGAAGGAGAGTGTTGGGGGAGTGTAGAGGGGGAGGGGAGAAGGAGAGTGTTGGGGGGAGTGTAGAGTGGAAGGGGAGAATGAGAGTGTTGGGGGGAGTGTAGAGGGGGAAGGGAGAAGGAGAGGGTTGGGGGGAGTGTAGAGGGGGAGGGGAGAGGAGAGTGTTGGGGGGAGTGTAGAGGGGAAGGGGAGAAGGAGAGGGGAAGGGGGGAGTGTAGAGGGGAAGGGGAGAAGGAGAGTGTTGGGGGAGTGTAGAGGGGGAGGGGAGAAGGATTGGAGAGTGTTGGGGGGAGTGTAGAGGGGAAGGGGAGAATGAGGTAATGTTTAGGGTGAGAGGTAATGTGACTTTGCTGTGATCATGTGACCGACTAGGTTAAAACCCGGATCTCCTTCACGTGACAAGACTGTTAACCAGCAAAGCTCAAGCTATTAGCTCAGGGAGCTAATGCAAGTCTCCAGGTCTCAGACAAGGTTACTTATTCACTTAAACACTACTTCTCGTGTAACAGTGAGCTCCCTGTTACAACCTTGCACTGAACCAAATATCCCACTAGTTCAACATGTTGTCAACTACGTGTGAATTTTCATTATGTTTGGAGGAAAAGGGGGAGGCTTGCAAGCCGAAGAATACCATCCCAACTGTGAAGCACGGGGTGGCAGCATCATGTTGTGGGGGGTGCTTTGCTGCAGGAGGAACTGGTGCACTTCATAAAATAGATGGCATCATGAGGGAGGAAAATGATGTGGATATATTGAAGCAAAGCTTGGTCACAAATGGGTCTTCCAAATGGACAATGACCAAGTCAAGGTATTGGAGTGGCCATCACAAGGCCCTGACCTCAATCCCATAGTTAATGTGTGGGCAGAACTGAAAAAGTGTTTGCGAGCAAGGAGGCCTACAAACCTGACTCAGTTGCACCAGCTCCGTCAGGAGAAATGGGCCAAAATTCACCTAACTTATTGTGGGAAGCTTGTCAAAGGCTACCCGAAATGTTTGACCCAAGTTAAACCATTTAAAGGGCAATGCTACCAAATACTAATTGAGTGTATGTAAAACCTCTGACCCACTGGGAATGTGATGAAAGAAATAAAAGCTAAAATAAATAGTTCTCTCTACTATTATTCTGACATTTCACATTCTTACAATGATGTGGTGATCCTAACTGACCTTAGACAGGGTCTTTTTACTAGGATTAAATGTCAGGAATTGTGAATAACTGAGTTTAAATGTATTTGGCTAAGGTGTATGTAAACTTCCAACTTCAACTGTATCTCCTGCATGTCTCCGGTGTTTGAATTAGTTCAGCGTTCAAGGGAGACGTTTAGAAGCTTTATCTTGACTTGCATTAACCATATCATTATAATACTGCAATACTGAACCATAATCAAAACAGCAAAGACAACAGATCATCACAATGGCCTTCAGATCTCAAAATGACACATTTATCAGAATTCTTATTCATTCTCTCCCTGAAAGACAAAGGCTGTCTCAGAATAGAAGACTTGCTATCAGAACCCTAGACAAAGGAGAGATTAAGCTGCTGCTGCATTGTGGGATTGCCTGTGTGTCTGTCCTCCATATGTACTGTACTCCATATTTGGAAGTACTGTACTGTACTGTAATGTACTGTACTCCATATTCCTATGTACTGTACTGTACTGTACTCCATATTCCTATGTACTGTACTGTACTGTACTGTACTCCATATTCCTATGTACTGTACTGTACTGTACTCTATATTCCTATGTACTGTACTGTACTGTACTCTATATTCCTATGTACTGTACTGTACTGTACTGTACTCTATATTCCTATGTACTGTACTGTACTGTACTCCATATTCCTATGTACTGTAGGACATAGGAATCAGGAGAACAAAGACATGGCTCGATATGTCACAACAGTCAATCCACCTTGGGAATAATTACTTATCCTAGTGCCCTGTCCTCTGGTGGGATTGTCAAGGAATGATTGTTCTGACATTGAGAGACCTGAGGGTCTTCCTCTAAAGTAATTAAAAAGCTATGCTGTGGAACACAAGGTCCATGCTGGATGGATGTATTGCCCTTCACACACACTGCTATGAACACACCAGAGGTGTGGACTAGAGTCACATGACTTGGACATGATATAATATATAATAACAGCAGCCAGACACAGTAGCAGCAGCATCGACTTGCAAAAACAATCGTGCAACAGCTTTTCTAGTGAAACGCACACTCGGGCCTTCTGATTGGACCAGCAAACTGTCACTCAACACAGGTCAGGTGAACTAGGGAAGTGGTTATCAAAGTGAGAAGGTTTTTGGGGGGGGGTCACTCGTGTGAAACTGAATGGGAAAAATACCTACTTTTCATATACATAACAGTTCAAAAGTTTAGGGCCCCTTAGAAATGTTCTTGTTTTTGTAAGAAAAGCACATTTTTGTCCATTAAAATAACATCAAACATCAGAAAGTATACAGTGTAGACATTATTAAAGTTGTAAATGACTATTGCAGCTGTAAACGGCTGATTTTTTATGGAATATCTACATAGGCGTACAGAGGCCCATTATCAGCAACCATCTCTCCTGTGTTCCAATGGCACGTTGTGTTAGCAAATCCAAGTTTATCATTTTAAAAGGCTAATTGATCATTAGAAAACCCTTTTGCAATCATGTTAGCACAGCTGAAAACTGTTGTTCTGATTAAAGAAGTAATAAAATTGGTCTTCTTTAGACTAGTTGAGTATCTGGAGCATCAGCATTTGTTCTTTCGATTACAGGCTCAAAATGGCCAGAAACAAAGAACTGTCTTCTGAAACTCATCAGTCTATTCTTGTTCTGAGAAAGTAAGGCTATTCCATGCAAGAAATTGCCAAGAAACTGAAGATCTCATACAATGCCCTTCACAGAACAGTGCAAACTGAATAGGAGTGGGAGAATAGAAAGAGGAGTGGGAGGCCCCGGTGCACAACTGAGCAAGAGGATAAGTACATTAGAGTGTCTAGTTTGAGAAACAGATGCCTCACATGTCCTCAACTGGCAGCTTCATTAAATAGTACCCGCAAAACATCAGTCTCAACGTCAACAGTGAAGAGGCGACTCCGGGATGCTGGCCTTCTAGGCAGAGTTCCTCTGTCCAGTCTCAACGTCAACAGTGAAGAGGCGACTCCGGGATGCTGGCCTTCTAGGCAGAGTTCCTCTGTCCAGTCTCAACATCAACAGTGAAGAGGTGACTCCGGGATGCTGGCCTTCTAGGCAGAGTTCCTCTGTCCAGTCTCAATGTCAACAGTGAAGAGGTGACTCCGGGATGCTGGCCTTCTAGGCAGAGTTCCTCTGTCCAGTCTCAACGTCAACAGTGAAGAGGTGACTCCGGGATGCTGGCCTTCTAGGCAGAGTTCCTCTGTCCAGTCTCAACGTCAACAGTGAAGAGGTGACTCCGGGATGCTGGCCTTCTAGGCAGAGTTCCTCTGTCCAGTCTCAACATCAACAGTGAAGAGGCGACTATGTTTTTTTTACCCATCTTAATCTTTTCTTTTTATTGGCCAGTCTGAGATATGGCTTTTTCTTTGCAACTCTGCCTAGAAGGCCAGCATCGCAGAGACGCCTCTTCACTGTTGATGTTGAGACTGATGTTTTGCGGTTTGGTCTGGTTGTAATATAAGCATACTGTATTGCAAAAGTGTTACAATGAATTATTGTCGCAAAAAACATCTTATCTGTAATTCAGAACCAAAATCGTGCACGTCTTCATTGTTGACCAATGACCAGTCATCAGAATTGGCGCGCAAAGGCATTTGCGCATATCCAGAGATGAGTGACCAGAAAGCAGTCTTCAAAACGCCTGACACAACCAGAGTAGTATGGAGTAGGCCTACCTTTATATTATCAATATAAAATACAGTTTAGAAATCTACTACAGAGGCATCTTTGCCAGAACAACAATAGGCTACCTGGTGATTTCATTGATCATTTTCATATTTCAGATAGACCTAGTTTGGGTGGCTAGATGTCTAAATGTAGCTGTAACATCGCACTGCCTTCAATATTATGGGATGAAGATGTAACATTCTGGTAGCCTATTTGTAAGGAAGAAAAGTGCTACCCAGTTGGCAACGAGTATTCTTCTGGCAGGAGGCCCTCCAAAAGCCCCTGGTGCAGACAGACCATGCCTTCCACCCTACCCTGCAACATCCACTGCATACAGGTTGGGCCATATGATTCTGCTTGCTCTGGACTCCAGAGAAGTGACATGATATCCCTAATTGATATTGGCTGGTAACATGAGTGACTTTTAGCTACAAATGCATGTGTAAAACACACTGGATTTCTGTATCTTGAGTTTTGAAAATGCATCAGCGTTTATGGCTGTAATGATGGGGGGGGGGGCGCAATCGTCAATTTGTAGGAAGAGAAGATTGCCATCCAGAAATATATAGCTGTAAAAAACTGTTTGGGGATCAAGAATATTCATTGGTTACTTTGTAAGCTCACCAGCAATGAGGCATCAATCAATAATTACAAGCATAGGCCTAGCTACTGATCTTTTGGTATGTCAAAATTGCATGAAAATGATCATTTACTTATGAAGCTTGCATTCGGAATTTGTTGTTAAAATTTATTATTACACAATCAAAATGTGTTATATACAAAATAATGAAAAGGACTATCTGGTAGGCTCAATAAATAGACACATATTTGTAGTTGAACAAGTCAATATTGAATTGAGACTTGAAAAAACTTCTGACTCGACTGGACTTGCTCTCAGAATGCAGGACTTGGACATGACTCGAGGCTCGATCTGTTCTACTTGGGACTCGACTGGACTTACTCTCAGAATGCAGGACTTGGACATGACTCGAGGCTCGATCTGTTCTACTTGGGACTCGACTGGACTTGCTCTCAGAATGCAGGACTTGGACATGACTCGAGGCTCGATCCGTTCTACTTGGGACTCGACTTGAGGCTTGCTTGTGACTCGAATAATGCACACACAGGGCCCCACTGAGTGTATTTTCTCATCAGTGTTGTCGTTAGAAGACCTGTAGCTAGTATACCTATGAAGGTATCCCCCTCCTGTCCCCATCACCATCACAATCCCGTTTCCGGCTAAAGCCAGGGATTAGTCCAGCTTCCCCTCTATCTCCCCTCTGACTGGGGGAAGTGACACCACTGCAGGGCCATATTAACACATCTCCAACCCCCATTTCCCCATCTAAATAACATATGTAGAGAGGCGTTTGAATCAAACCACACTGACACTGTGTGTATGTTTTGTATGTGTGTGTGTGGTGTGTGTCTGAGTGGGGCTAGAGGCAGTTGTGTTATATGCTGTGGGAGTTGCTAACATCTGTCTCATCTGTGTCAGAGGGAAGGCTCTCTCCCCCTCTCCCATTCTCCCTCTTCCCTTCTCCCTCGCTCCATTCGCCCCCTCTCCCATTCTCCCTCTTCCCTTCTGCCTCGCTCCCATTCTCCCCCTCTCCCATTCTCCTTCTCTCCCCCTCTCCCACTCTCCCTCTTCCCTTCTCCCTCTCTCCTTCTACCCTCTCCTCTTCTCCCCCTCTCCCATTCTCCCTCTCTCCCCCTCTCCCATTCTCCTTCTCTCCCCCTCTCCCATTCTCCTCTTCCCTTCTCCCTCTCTCCTTCTACCCCTCTCCTCTTCTCCCCCTCTCCCATTCTCCCTCTATCCTCCTACCCCACTCCCATTCTCCCTCTCTCCCCCTCTCCCATTCTCCCTCTATCCCTCTTCTCTTCTCCCTCTCTCCTTCTACCCCTCTTCTCCCCCCTCTTCCCCTTCTCCCCCTCTCCATTCTCCCATTCTCCCTCTCTCCTTCTACCCCTCTCCTCTTCTCCCCTCTCCCATTCTCCCTCTCTCCCCTTCTCATTCTCTCTCCCCTTTTCCCCTCATCTGTCAACCATAGTCTGTTATTTCTTTCCCTCCTTTGGTTTATTGTGTACCATGATGCTGGGTGTTATTCTTGTTTATTTGCCTGCACAGCTGGCACTTTGGCATTTCTTTGTTTATGAAAATGAACCTACATTCCCACGATACATTTTGAGAATCTGTCACATTGTGTAGTGAAGCAAGAAATTAATACCAAATCACAGGCGATAGATTTGGAAAAAATATTAGGTTTATTAGTGTAACATGCTTGAAATGTATAATGGGACTGAAGGCAGTCAATTAAGGAAGCAAACTTAGATACAAATTCAAAATGTGAAAAAAATGGCTCTCAATTCCAGTCCTGAAGTTGACTTTAGAAAAGCTGGAAAAACTGACATAGAAGAAGTGGAATGTTGGATTGTGTGTAGACACAGTTTACGACAGCTCATAGTGGAGACAGTGAGTGGTTTAGGGAATGAGACCTGAAACCTTGTCTTAAAGCTAAGAGCACAGCTGGAAGGAGCACAGTGTTCTTGTAAGGGCTGCGTGTTGGTGGCAGAAAAGTCAGGCGCAGGAGAACCAACTTGGTATAGAGTCGTTTAATAAATGACAAAACTCAAAAAAATAAAATGTACAAAGTAACAAAAGTGGGTACAAAAACCCATCGCACACTAACACTAAATAGCACATCACATACAATCAAACAATCTCCGACAAGGCCATGAGGGGAAACAGAGGGTTAAATACACAACATGGAATTGATGGAATTGGAACCAGGTGTGAAGGAAGACAAGACAAAACCAATGGAAAATGAAAAATGGATCAGTGATGGCTAGAAGATCGGTGACGTCGACCGCCGAACTCCGCCCGAACAAGGAGAGGGACCGACTTCGGCGGAAGTCGTGACAGTTCTACATCTACAAACACACACTGTTCCTGATAACCACACACACACACACATGCGTGCACAAACACACACACACACACACAAAACGTCCCACTCCTTAACAGTGCACTCCTTCTCACTGCCTTTGTTTAGAGAATTGGAGAATTAGTCGTAACTCATCTGATCAGACAACAGGCAGATGAAGAGATGAGTGAGAGAAGGAAAGGAAAGGAGAGGAGGTAGTGAGAGAGAAAGTTTCAAATTAGGCCCTTCTGCATCTCACTGTATCGACCCCGTCCTTCCCTGTCCTCCCTGTCCTCCCCCATCCACCCTGTCCTTCCTTGTCCTCCGTCTTGTCAGTCCTCCCCTCCTCCCCTCCTCCCCCGTCCTCCCCGACCTCCCCCTCCTCCCCCGTCACTCCCATCCTCCCCCTCCTCCCCCGTCACTTCCCCGTCCTCCCTGTCCTCCCACCGTCACTCCCCCTCCTCCCCCTCTTCCCCGTCCTCCCACTCCTCCCCCGTCCTCCCCTCCTCCCCATCCTCCCCCTCCTCCCCGTCACTCCCCGTCCTCCCCGTCACTCCCCGTCCTCCCCCTCCTACCCCCGTCACTCCCCTCCTCCCCCGCCTCCCCTCCTCCCCGTCTCCCCCTCCTCCCCCGTCACTCCCGTCCTCCCGTCCTCCCCCGTCACTCCCCCGCCTCCCCCATCACTCCCCGCCTCCCCGTCACTCCCCGTCCTCCCCCTCCACCTGTCCTTCCTTGTCCTCCGTCTTGTCAGTCCTCCCCCTCCTCCCCTCCTCCCCCGTCCTCCCCGTCCTCCCCCTCCTCCCCGTCACTCCCCATCCTCCCCCTCCTCCCCCGTCACTCCCCGTCCTCCCTGTCCTCCCCCGTCACTCCCCCCTCCTCCCCCTCCCTCCCCCGTCCTCCCACTCCTCCCCCCGTCCTCCCCCTCCTCCCCCATCCTCCCCCACCTCCCCCGTCACTCCCCGTCCTCCCCGTCACTCCCCGTCCTCCCCCTCCTCCCCCGTCACTCCCCGTCCTCCCCCTCCTACCCCGTCACTCCCCCTCCTCCCCCGCCCTCCCCCTCCTCCCCGTCTCCCCTCCTCCCCCGTCACTCCCCCTCCTCCCCCTCCTCCCCCATCACTCCCGCCTCCCCCGTCACTCCCGTCCTCCCCCTCCTCCCCCTCCTCCCCCGTCACTCCCCGTCACTCCCCGTCCTCCCCCTCCTCCCCCGTCCTCCCCGTCACTCCCCGTCCTCCCCGTCACTCCCCGTCCTCCACGTCCTTCTCTGCCCCCCCCCCCCCCCAGACACTCCCCGTCCCCTCATCTCCCGTCACTCCCCGTCCTTCTCTGTCCTCTCTCTGCTCCCCCATACTCCACTGTCCTCCCCCTCCTCCCCCGTCCTCCACCGTCCTTCTCTGTCCTCCCTGTCCTTCCCAGCCCTCCACAGTCCAGCCCACAGCACTGTTGATTTCCCCTGGGCTGGTTTAATACGCCTGTTTTATTGTTATGGCCTATTAAATCCCATGATAGAGGGGCTGAGGTGGAGATGGCATCTGCTCTGACCGCATCCCCAGGTGGATAGTCGAGTCAAGTTAACCAAGGAGGACATTTTATGTGGCCCCAGATACATTCTCTAAAAAGGTCACAACAATTTAGGAGATTCTTTTATAGTTTCCCCTCTGATCATGATGCTCGGCTGCAGCTGTGCTGGGTGGGTTATTACCAGGTTTATTTACGCCCACATTGAAGGCGCCAAGTCCTGGGCTGTGGTAGAAAGTCAGTGGGTTTTCATGACTTTGGTTGGGAGGAAGTCGGTGGCTGTATTTAGTTATTAGGGGTTTGTTTGTGTGGTGGATAGGGTGTCTATCTCAATGCTCCCAACAGTGACTGTGCTGCACTGGCCAACTCCAGTTTGTGTGTGTGTGTGTGGTGTGTGTGTGTATGTGTGTGTGTGTGTGTGTGTGTGTGTGTGTGTGTGTGTGTGTGTGTGTGTGTGTGTGTGTGTGTGTGTGTGTGTGTGTGTGTGTGTGTGTGTGTGTGTGTGTGTGTGTGTGTGTGTGTGTGTGTGTGTGTGAGAGAGAATGGGTGTGTGCACACTACACTCGTTCCATTGTTTCAGCTCTCACTTAGCTCAGTTGACAAAATCAGGGAAGAGACGCAATAGAGTAAGAAAAGTCAGCATCTGTCTCGTTCACTCATCTCCTCCCCTAGAAATACACCAATCAGCATCACCCTCGTTCACTCATCTCCTCCCCTAGAAATACACGAGTCAGCATCACCCTCGTTCACTCATCTCCTCCCCTAGAAATACACTAGTCAGCATCACCCTCGTTCACTCATCTCCTCCCCTAGAAATACACTAGTCAGCATCACCCTCATTCACTCATCTCTTCCCCTACAAATACACTAGTAAGCATCACCCTCGTTCACTCATCTACTCCCCCTGAAATACACCAGTCAGCATCACCCTCGTTCACTCATCTCCTGTCCTTTAAATATACCAGTCAGCATCACCCTCTTTCACTCATCTCCTCCCCTTGAAAAACACCAGTCAGCATCACCCTCGTTCACTCATCTCCTCCCCTAGAAATACACCAGTCAGCATCACCCTCGTTCACTCATCTCCTCCCCTTTAAATACACCAGTCAGCAACACCCTCGTTCACTCATCTCCTCCCCTTTAAATACACCAGTCAGCAACACCCTCGTTCACTCATCTCCTCCCCTAGAAATACACCAGTCAGCAACACCCTCGTTCACTCATCTCCTCCCCTAGAAATACACCAGTCAGCAACACCCTCGTTCACTCATCTCCTGTCCTTTAAATACACCAGTCAGCATCACCCTCGTTCACTCATCTCCTGTCCTTTAAATACACCAGTCAGCATCACCCTCGTTCACTCATCTCCTCCCCTGCTCTTCTTTTTCTTTCTCTTTATGTAAAAGCATTTAAGAGTGCATGTGAGTTGAAGCAAGCTAATGGGTCTTCCCAAGCGAACGGACTCATCAAGCAGTTAACTCAACGGAGGACAAGCTGTATTCTCTCTGAGAACATACATGGGCATTCATGCATGTCACATGTGTTCTCACACAACTACCCTTCTCTGCATTACTACAGTACCTTATATTACAGTAAGCCCCACAGTGCAGTAGACCCATAGTGCAGTAGACCCACAGCACAGTAGACCCACAGCACAGTAGACCCCACAGTGTAGGAAGCCCCACAGTGCAGTAGACCCATAGTGCAGTAGCCCCATAGTGCAGTAGACCCATAGTGTAGTCGACCCATAGGGCAGTAGACCCATAGTGCAGTAGACCCACAGTGCAGTAGACCCACAGTGTAGGAAGCCCCACAGTGCAGTAGACCCATAGTGCAGCAGACCCCACAGTGCAGTAGATCCATAGTGCAGCAGACCCCACAGTGCAGTAGGACCCACAACACAGCAGACCCCACAGTGCAGTAGGACCCACAGCACAGCAGACCCCACAGTGCAGTAAGACCCACAGCACAGTAGACCCCACAGTGTAGAAAGCCCCACAGTACAGTAGACCCCACAGTGTAGGAAGCCCCACAGTGCAGTAGGACCCACAGTGCAGAAGACCCCACAGTGCAGTAGGAACCACAGCACAGTAGACCCCACAGTGTAGGAAGCCCCACACTGCAGAAGGCCCCATAGCTCAGTAGGCCCCACAGTGCAGTAGGCCCCACAGTGCAGTAGACCCCACAGTGTCTGAAGCCCCACAGTGCAGAAGGCCCCACAGAGCAGTAGACCCCACAGCGCAGTAGACCCCACAGTGCTGTAGGCCCCACAGAGCAGTAGACCCCACAGAGCAGTAGACCCTAAAGTGTAGGAAGCCCCACAGTGTAGGAAGTCCCACAGTGTAGGAAGCCCCACAGGGCAGAAGACCCCACAGTGTAGGAAGCCCCACAGTGTAGGAAGCCCCACAGGGCAGAATACCCCAGTAAGGTTACACAACCATTCTGTCTCTCAGAAAAATCAATGAGAAGAAAAATATGAATTATGAACAATGCCCATAGAACAATTGGATCAAACATTGAATGAATTGCATTTAAAGAGGGATTAGGGGAAGAACTATTGCGACAAATCGACATCACTAAATGTCAACCCGTATCGCTGTCTAAAAACCCTGACAATAAACCCAAATGAATAGCACCCATCATAAAAAATAAAAAAATGGATTAGCTAGAAAACTGCTGGTTGGGGAAGATAAAATTAGCTAGCGAGGTCTCTCTCTCTCGTCTGAGTTTAATATGCAGATCCCTTTTAACCTGCGCTCTGCCAGGCTCCTGCTCACATCAGTGTGCCTGGTTATTACAGCGCTGTTGTGTGTAATCAGAGGGAGGTGAGGGAGATGGATAGGATAAGGCCCAGGTACGCCAGCTTCTGCTGTGAGCAGATGGCTGCTCCATTCGTATCTCCATTGAGTTAAACCTCGACAGGCTAATTCCCTGTCCGACAGGCTTTCCCCCTTCCTTCCATAATAACAGCGCAGCGCTCATATCTTCCATATCTGCAGGCCAATACTGGGGAGGTAGGGGGAGACGGGGGGAGATGGGGAGAGACGGGGGGAGACGGGGAGAGACGGGGGGAGACGGGGAGAGACAGGGGGAGGACGGGGGAGACGGGGAGAGACGGGGAGAGACGGGGGGAGACGGGGAGAGACAGGGGGAGGACGGGGGAGACGGGGAGAGACGGGGAGAGACGGGGGGAGACGGGGGGAGACGGGGGAGGACGGGGGAGACGGGGAGAGACGGGGGAAATGGGGGGAGATGGGGAGAGACGGGGGAGACGGGGGAGACAGGGGGAGGACGGGGGGAGATGGGGAGAGACGGGGGGAGACAGGGGGAGGACAGGGAGAGACGGGTGGAGATGGGAGAGACAGGGGGAGGACAGGGGAGACGGGGAGAGATGGGGGGAGACGGGGAGAGACGGGGGGAGACGGGTGGAGATGGGGGGAGACGGGGGGAGACGGGGAGAGACGGGGAGTGACGGGGGGAGACAGGGGGAGGACGGGGAGAGACGGGTGGAGATGGGGGAGACAAGGGGAGGACGGGGGAGACGGGGGGAGACGGGGAGAGACGGGGGGAGACGGGGGAGACAGGGGGAGACGGGAGGAGATGGGGTAAGGCGGGAGGAGACGGTGAGGCGGGGAGAGATGGGAAAAGACAGGTGACATGACAGGGAGACAGAGAGAGACAGGGGGAGACAGGGAGAGGCAGGGAAGATAGAGAGAGACAGGGGGAGACAGAGAGAGACAGGGGGAGGCATCAGCATCGCTGCCTGTTTTGCTGACAGTATAACGTACAATTCCACAGGATGTCCCCCCCAATATTTATCAAGGCTTCCCAATACTTCATATGCTAAATGTAATCAAGTTTAAATGAGCCTCCACTTGGACAAGACAACCATCATCACATTTTCAATAATAATAATATTAATAATAATAATAATTCATTTTATTTGTAACACGTTTAATAAAAACACAAAGTGCCAAGTGCTCAATGTTGTGGTGCTATAGGGTATTTGGAGCTCATTTTTGTTTATATGATTCAGGCTATCAGTCCGATATGTGTCAGATTATTCTGAATCAGGTGTGCAGTCAGATTAATCTGAATCAGAATCTGAATCAGAATCAGATGAAGACGAGGAGTCAGATGATTCAGATGATGATTCAGATGATGATGATTCAGATGATGAATCAGATGATGATGATTCAGATGATGAATCAGATGATGATGATTCAGATGATGATTCGGATGAAAAGTCAGACGATGAATCTGATAAAGAGTTAAACAAGGAACTCCAATCAATATCAGACGAGGATTCAAGCAATGAACCCCAATCCAAATCCAAATCAAACAACGCATCCCAATCATTATCAGAATCAGATTCTGAATCGGGTTGGGACTCTGTGGCTGATAAAGAGATTGGGATCTGGGAGAGCTCCATTACATCCTCGTCATCTGCCACTTCTCGGATAAAGGGCTTGACCACAGCAACCTTTCTTCTGACATCTCTCCTCGGGCTCCATGGCCCAGGAAGACACTTCTTTGGACCCAACATCATGTCTGGTTCCTGCACATTATGGCCTCTTGCACCAAGTGCAACAGCATCTCCTCTGCAGTCAATGGTAGGGTCCTTGGTAGGGGGGAGGACAAATACACCCAGTAAAGATATGAATCTCTTTGGATTATTGTGGGAAACATTTATCCATGTAATGTGTTTGAATTAAATGTGCATGTTGAGCTAATCTAATATTAAAGTTGAGTGAAACCTTACCTCGACAGGATTCTCGTTCTCCATTCTTTAACAATTCTACGAAATGGCTGCTACTTCAGTTTGAAGGAATCAATTGTTGCACAATTCATTAGAGCTGGATGTGTATGTGATTACATTTCTAGTGAAGAAAAAATTACTTCTACAACATATTTTACTCCATTATGGTGAGATTAGACATTGTGATGTCACGAGTTCCTCATTCCGTCATTCATAGCCAATTTGATGAAAATTCTATAGAAGAAATTGACTAACTTTAGGAATAAGAATGCATTAATTTGATGAAGACCCAAACTTTTCTCCATGTTATAATCCTTTCAAATAATGAATACCAGTAATGCAAGCCAATCTAGAAGTCCCCATTTATCTGTTGACCCATTATGATTCCATTGAGGCGTCCTGCCCCCCACTCCACCCCTCATGATGTCATAATGGCTGCAAGCATCAGTCTCCCTGGAACTCATTGATCTGCTGATCATCTCAGCAGTGAACACTCAGAGTATTGAACAGCGCTGAGCTCTATTAGCCGGGGCTATCAGCGAATCCAATACCGCCAGGTCGTTTGTTGTCTAGACGAGACCATAATGCAGTGGGGAGTAAGGTGTGGGTGTCTGTCTCCAAGGCCACGGTATGTGATGTAATGGTGTAATGTGAACTGCTCTGTACTGTGCTTGGTTGGGCTGCTGAGAGCCCCACTGTGAGCCTGGACTTGGACACACACACGCATCTACCCACGTGTAACAGTTTAACTTTTGTCCATCTCCTCGCCTCGACCCGGGCTCAAACCAGGGACCCTCTGCACACACAGACAACTGACACCCACGAAGCATCGTTACCCATCGTGCCACAAAAGCCGCAGCCCTTGCAGAGCTAGGGGGACAACTACTTCAGGTCTCAGCGCGAGTGGCGTCACCGATTGAAACGCTATTAGCGCGCACCACCGCTAACTAGCTAGCCATTTCACATCGGTTACACTCACACACACACACTCACCCACCCACCCACAACAGTTACATAAACACTACTAACGGATTACTAATTCTGACGCTCCAGACAGGGTGGTAGGGAAGGAGGGAGTGATGGATAGGTAGAGAGGGAAGGAGAGGGAGAGGGAGAGAGAGAGAATGGGGAGAAAAAGCCACATTTTTGGGATTTGGGGCGCCAAGTGGATGCCCCGAATCGAATGCTGTTGAGGAAACTGTGCGAAATGTGCTGTTACAATATTTTGCTTTCAAGGATCTGACTTTTCTTATTGACATGGACACTTAATAGAACCATTTGACAAAGTGTGATAACATGACCTGAGACCTGGACCACCACTAGGGAAATCCCTCAGCTTTTATTCATTTGACCAACAGTAATGGTTTGACAGTGACAGAGAGGGAGAAAGAGCAAGGTGTCTCACAGGGTCAATGTGTGTCCTGTCCAAATGGAAAAGAAGGGTGTTGGTGTTTAAAATGTCTCTTTGCGTTAACATGGCTCAGCATTAAAGCCTGTACAGAAACAAGAGCCTGATGCCCAGTGAGTGAACGCCCTGGCCTGGCCTGACATGAATGTGGATCTGATGGCATGCCATGTGCCGCCAGAGTTCAGCAGTTTAAGAGGAACGAACGGTCTGGCTGCCTTAGCCTGCCATGCGGCTGTGGCAAAGCCCAGCATACTGCAGCAGTTTAATGAGAACATGAGTCAGAGGTAGTGTATGGCCTCAGAGGTTGGGTCATGGCAGGGCACAGTGTGTCCCAGCTAGCACATTTGATCGCTTGAAAGTTGTGGGAACATATTTTTTGGTTTCTCATTGGTTCTGGTTCACAAAGTGACCGACAAAACTGAACATTCTGAGAAGGAAACAAAAACAATAATATTCTGAGAACAGGTTTTCACAAGACTTTTTGTGACCAACTTTTTACAGGTACAAAAAAATGATCATGCATACAAAAGATAACCACAACCCATTCCCTCAGTCCTCATCCATCTGCCTGCATCCTCCCCCGGGAAACCTTACCTCCCACCCAGCCTAGCCCCCCTAATCTTCGCCGATTGTTTGAGAGATTCAAGGGGCTATCATCGTTAAGTAAACATAAAATATGCAAAGCATTGAATATTTCAATTCATGCACTTCAAAATGAATTTTGTAACTTCACCGCAGAAGCATTTAACTGCAGAGCACTCCCACATCATATGAAGGAATGTATCTGCCTGATTTAGGGCAGTGAACAGTTGGGGCCAATTTCATCCTAAAATGTATCCTTGGTATTAAATACAGTCTGCGAACAAACTTAAAATGGATAAATTCATGATTCAGATTACAAGATGCCAAGGCCATATTTTTCCATATTCTGTTCGAGTTAAAGGGTTGTTCAGATTCAATTAGATCTGTGGACCAGACTTTGATAATGGCTCCTGAATAGGAGCTTTCCAAAAGGTGTATAAATATTATAGAGATCAGTCCTTTCGGGAGCCCAGATCATTTATTTATGAATCACATCATCGTAGTTGAGTTTCCTAAGGGACTCCATAGGCCAGCATAGCTTACCTAAATTGTAAATATAGAAAAAAGGAGTGTCCTCTTTGTGCTTGGAGTTTCAATAAGACTGCTATCTTAGTTTGGATTACTTGGATTACTCCAAGCACAGATAAGACATATAGACATTTATTTTCTTAGGCATCAATCATGCAAACACATGTATTTTTTAATTGTGGCATAGAATCAGTGAGACCCATACAAATCAGCTGGGCTAGACAATCTGGACCCTCTCTTTCTAAAATGATTTGCCTCCATTGTTGCAACCCCTATTACCAGTCTGTTCAACCTCTCTTTCGTATCGTCCAAGAACCCTAAAGATTGGAAAGTTGCCGCGGTCATCCCTCTCTTCAAAGGGGGTGACACTCTAGAGTCTAGACCCAAACTGTTATAGACATATATCCATCCTGCCCTGCCTTTCTAAAGTCTTCAAAGCCAAGTTAATAAACAGATCACTGACCATTTCGAATCCCACCGTGCCTTCTCCGCTGTGCAATCCGGTTTCCGAGCTGGTCACATGTGCACCTCGGCCACGCTCAAGGTACTAAACCACCATCGATAAAAGACAGCACTGTGCAGCCGTCTTCATCGACCTGGCCAAGGCTTTTGACTCTGTCAATAACCACATTCTTATCGGCAGACCTCAGAGCACTGGTTTCTCAAATGACTGCTTTGCCTGGTTCACCAACTACTTCTCAGACAGAGTTCAGTGTGTCAAATCGAAGGGCCTGCTTTCCGGACCTCTGGCAGTCTCTATGGGGGAGCCACAGGGTTCAATTCTCGGGCTGACTCTTTTCTCTGAATATATCAACGATGTCGGTCTTGCTGCGGGTTATTCCCTGATCCACCTCTACGCAGATGACACCATTCTGTATACATGTGGCCCTTCATTGGACACTGTGTTAACTAACCTCCAAACGATCTTCAATGCCATCCAACACTCCTTCCGTGGCCTCCAACTGCTCTTAAATGCTAGTAAAACCAAAAGCATGCTTTTCAACCGCTCGCTGCCTTCACCCGCCCGCCCGACTAGCATCACTACTCTGGACGGTTCTAAATATGTGGACAACTACAAATACCTAGGTGTCTGGCTAGACTGTAAACTCTCCTTCTAGACTCATATTAAACATCTCCAATCCAAAATTAAATCTAGAATTGGCTTCCTATTTCGCAAACAAAGCCCACTTCACTCACGTCGCCAAACACACCCTCGTAAAACTGACTATCCTACCGATCCTCGACTTCAGCGATGTCATTTACAAAATAGCTTCCAATAATCTACTCAGCAAACTGGATGCAGTCTATCACAGTGCCATCCGTTTTGTTACCAAAGCCCATTATACCACCCACCACTGCAACCTGTATGCTCTAGTCGGCTGGCCCTCGCTACATATTTGTCGTAGCACGCGCTCTAGCAGGTATATCTCACTGGTCATCCCCAAAGCCAACACGTAATTTGGCCGCCTTTCCTTCCAGTTCTCTGCTGCCAGTGACTGGAACGAATTGCAAAAATTGCTGAAGCTGGAGACTTATATTTCCCCAACTAACTTTAAACATCAGCTATCTGAACAGCTAACCGATCGCTGCAGCTGTACATAGCCCATCTGTAAATAGCCCACCCAATCTACCTACCTCATCCCCATATTGTTTTTATTTACTTTTCTGCTCTTTTGCACACCAGTATCACTACTTGCACACCATCATCTGCTCATCTATCACTCCAGTGTTAATTTGCTAAATTGTCATTTTAGCGCTACTATGGCCTATTTATTGCCTTACCTCCTCACAGCATTTGCACACACTGTGTATTGACTTTCTTTTTTCCTATTATGTTATTGACTGTACGTTTGTTTATTCCATGTGTAACTCTGTGGTGTTGTTTGTGTCGCACTGCTTTCCTTTATCTTGGCCAGGTCGCAGTTGTAAATGAGAACTTGTCCTCAGCTAGCTTACCTGGTTAAATAAAGGTGAAATAAAAAATGCAATTAATTAATTAATTAAACAGACTCAAAACTATGATCTTCAGTTTTATATCCATGGAGTTGGTCCACTGTGCCACTAGCATGGAGATAGCATGCATGTGTTTTATTTACTCATACAACGCTGTTAATTTTAGTCTATTCAAACAGACTCAATTTCAAAGGAAACAAGCACTCATTAAGATCCCGTGTGGCCAATTAATGGGTGCAACTTTAGTTTTTATCAAAGATTCTCTGTAATTAGCATTTCGTGATTAACTAATTAATCATGTAACTGTAATTAACTAGGAAGTCAGGGCACCAAGGAAAATATTCAGATTACAAAGTTATACTTTTCCTAATGTAGCTTTTCAGATATTTTCATATCTGATCAATAGTCTTCTGATTAATGAATTCTTCTTTACCTCACGTTAGTCTCATTCCAAACGTCGTAAATTGTTGGTTATCTGCACGAACTGCATGAACACAGTCTTCACTATGAGTCATCCATACATCAATTGTCTTAAATCATTTATTTATTAACTAACTAAACAATCACAGAAGTGCACACACAAACAAACCAAGTAAATATGGTTACAAGAAATGATAGCGGAATGTGGGCTAAACCGGTATGGTGGCTTGTTGTACAAAATGGAAGTGGGGGTCTGTCACGGTCTTCCTCCTCTTCATCTGAAGAGGAGAGGCGAGAAGGATCAGAGGACCAAAATGCAGCGTGGTATGTGTTCATAGTGAATATTTAATTAAAGAAAGTACTGAACACTGCATACAAAAACAATAAACCAATAACGACCGTGAAGCTACAAATGAGACCTGTGCTGACACAAGCAACTAGCATAGACAATCACCCACAAACAAACAGTGCAACCCAGGCTACCTAAGTATGATTCTCAATCAGAGACAACTAATGACACCTGCCTCTGATTGAGAACCATACTAGGCCGAAATATACACATCCCCAAATCATAGAAAAACAAACATATACTGCCCACCCAACTCACGCCCTGACCATACTCAATAAATACAAAACAAAGGAAATAAAGGTCAGAACGTGACAGGGTCGACTGAGATAAGACAACACACAGTTGATAATTATAACAATTGAAATGCTAATCAGGGGCTCAGGGGCGGTCCTCTGATTTAGTTAAAATAAAAAGGGAATTGTATTTTTCTTCATTAAACAGTCCAAAATCATATTACACAATTATACAAATGGTATCATACTCACTCATTCATCTTATACAACAATTAGATGTAAACCTCATATCTGAGGCTATTATATAAAGAGCGTTATGGTAATGTGGCCACACCGTCTCCCATGAACTTCCCTAAGTTGTGACAAACAGACCAGTTCGTAGCTGGTCTTTTATACTTTCTCCGGAACATGAAATTTGTTCGTACCTCAAGTTCTGTGAGGTGGAAGGATTACTCTCTCAATACTGTGTGTCCATGAGGAGATCCTCAGGAATTTACAATGTCTCTCTGACCACAGCAACCTAGTTGAAGGAGGAAAGGGGGAGGCAGGGAGAGGGGGATGGGGCTTGCTATACCCAAAGCGGCCAACATCATGACACCACCATGGCCTTTTTTTTGCCTTTACCTCCCTTATCTCACCTCACTTGCTTACATTGTATATAGACTTGTTTTTCTACTGTATTATTGACTGTATGTTTGTTTTACTCCACATGTAACTCTGTGTTGTTGTATGTGTCTAAATGCTCAACTTGTCTACCTGGTTAAATAAAGGTGAAATAAAGAATAAAAAGCTGGTCTGCAGCCTTTGTCCTCTCGTAATTGAGGGAAACATGGTCTGTTGAGAAATTCTCAAAGTGGGGGTTTTATTCGGGAGTTTCAGAAAGGGGCCTGTCCCAGGATGCCCGACCCTAACTGGGCTCATGGGCGGTCCTCTGATTTAGTTAAACTCAAAAGGGAATTGGAGTTTCCTTCATTAAACAGTCCAAAATCACATTACACAATTTTACAAACAGTATCATCTTCACTCATTCATCTTATACAACAATTAGATGTAAACCTCATATCTGACGCGATTATTTAAACAGCGTTATGGTAATGTGACCGTATTGTCTCCCATGAGTGTCACAAAATTGTACCAAACGGACCAGTTCGTAGCTGGATTCTTCACCGATCTTTTATACCTTCTCCAGAACATAAATGTTGTTCAGTTCTCTAGTTCTGTGAGGTGGAAGAAATTCCTTTGTTCTCTATAAAATTCACTCTGTCTCTATAATGTGGCCATGAGGAGATAATCTCCTCCAGGAATTTACGACCTCTCTCTGACCACAGCAGCCTGGGTGTAGGAGACAGGGAGAGGGGGATGGGGCTTGCTGTACCCAAAGAGGGCAACGTCATGACATAGAGGATAGATAAAGTTTTGTTGAAGCTTAAAACAGAAGGTGTATGGGCATCCTGAGTGGTGCAGCTGTCTAAGGCACTGCATCGCAATGCTAGAGGTGTCACTAGAGACCTGGGTTCAATCCCAGACTGTTTCACAGCCAACTGGGAGACCCACAAGGGGGTGCACAATTGGCCCAGTGTCGTCTGGGTTAGGGGAGGGTTTGGCTGGCCAGAATATCCTTGTCCCATCACATGCACACTGACTTCAGTCACAAGTTCTACAGTGTTTCCTCTGACACATTGGTGCAGCTGGCTTCCAGATTAAGCGAGCAGGTGTGACAAGAAGCAGTGCAGTGTGGCAGGGTTGTGTTTTCAGAGGTCATGTTTCTCAACCTTCGCCTCTCCCGAGTTCATATGGGAGTTTCAGTGATGGGGCAAGACTAGAACTACCATTTGGAGAAAAAAATAGGTAAAAAGTAGCCACAAAAATGTACATGTTTTTAAATAACGTTGAATGTTACTAATGTTTTCTTGTCGTTTTCATGAAAAGTTTTCTTAAAGTTATGAGAACATAACTTTAAATACAACCATGAGGAAACCTCAAATCAAATCAAATGTTATTGGTCTCATACACATGGTTATCAGATGTTATTGCTAGTGTAGAAAAAACCGTTACGCTGAAGTATTGATATTCCCACAGAAGAACATTGTTTCTTAACATTCTTGAAACAATTTGATAACATTTTGGTGGGCAGTAACATTTCTATGTGTATAGACAGTATATTATATACACATGTACCTTATATATAATAAGCAATTATTTTATTAAAATATTTATCTGACTCCGTGAAGATAATTAGCAATATGCAATAATCTATGGATGAGTTACGGTAATAGAACACTATGGTTGAGTTACAGTAATAGAACACTATGGTTGAGTTACAGTAATAGAACACTATAGTTACAGTAATAGAACACTATAGTTGAGTTACAGTAATAGAACACTATAGTTACAGTAATAGAACACTATAGTTGAGTTACAGTAATAGAACACTATAGTTACAGTAATAGAACACTATAGTTACAGTAATAGAACACTATAGTTGAGTTACAGTAATATAACACTATAGTTACAGTAATAGAACACTATAGTTACAGTAATAGAACACTATAGTTGAGTTACAGTAATAGAACACTATAGTTACAGTAATAGAACACTATAGTTACAGTAATAGAACACTATAGTTGAGTTACTGTAATATAACACTATAGTTACAGTAATAGAACACTGCAGTTACAGTAATAGAACACTATAGTTACAGTAATAGAACTCTATAGTTACAGTAATAGAACACTATGGTTGAGTTACAGTAATAGAACTCTATAGTTACAGTAATAGAACACTATGGTTGAGTTACAGTAATAGAACACTATAGTTGAGTTACAGTAATAGAACACTATAGTTACAGTAATAGAACACTATAGTTACAGTAATAGAACACTATAGTTACAGTAATAGAACACTATAGTTGAGTTACAGTAATAGAACACTATAGTTGAGTTACAGTAATAGAGCACTATAGTTACAGTAATAGAACACTATAGTTGAGTTACAGTAATAGAACACTATAGTTACAGTAATAGAACACTATAGTTACAGTAATAGAACACTATAGTTGCAGTAATAGAACACTATGGTTGAGTTACAGTAATAGAACTCTATAGTTACAGTAATAGAACACTATAGTTGAGTTACAGTAATAGAACACTATAGTTGAGTTACAGTAATAGAACACTATAGTTACAGTAATAGAACACTGCAGTTACAGTAATAGAGCACTATAGTTACAGTAATAGAACACTATAGTTACAGTAATAGAACACTATAGTTACAGTAATAGAACACTATAGTTACAGTAATAGAACACTATAGTTACAGTAATAGAACACTATAGTTACAGTAATAGAACACTATAGTTGCAGTAATAGAACACTATGGTTGAGTTACAGTAATAGAACACTATAGTTACAGTAATAGAACACTATGGTTGAGTTACAGTAATAGAACACTATAGTTACAGTAATAGAACACTATAGTTACAGTAATAGAACACTATAGTTACAGTAATAGAACACTATAGTTGAGTTACAGTAATAGAACACTATAGTTACAGTAATAGAACACTATAGTTACAGTAATAGAACACTATAGTTGAGTTACTGTAATAGAACACTATAGTTACAGTAATAGAACACTATAGTTACAGTAATAGAACACTATAGTTACAGTAATAGAACACTATAGTTACAGTAATAGAACACTATAGTTACAGTAATAGAACACTATAGTTGAGTTACAGTAATAGAACACTATAGTTACAGTAATAGAACACTATAGTTACAGTAATAGAACACTATAGTTGAGTTACAGTAATAGAACACTATAGTTAGAGTAATAGAACACTATAGTTGAGTTACAGTAATAGAACACTATAGTTACAGTAATATAACACTATACTTACAGTAATAGAACACTATAGTTACAGTAATAGAACACTATAGTTACAGTAATAGAACACTATAGTTGAGTTACAGTAATAGAACACTATAGTTACAGTAATAGAACACTATAGTTAGAGTAATAGAACACTATAGTTGAGTTACAGTAATAGAACACTATAGTTACAGTAATAGAACACTATAGTTACAGTAATAGAACACTATAGTTGAGTTACAGTAATAGAACACTATGGTTGAGTTACAGTAATAGAACACTATAGTTACAGTAATAGAACACTATAGTTGAGTTACAGTAATAGAACACTATAGTTACAGTAATAGAACACTATAGTTGAGTTACAGTAATAGAACACTATAGTTACAGTAATATAACACTATACTTACAGTAATAGAACACTATAGTTACAGTAATAGAACACTATAGTTACAGTAATAGAACACTATAGTTGAGTTACAGTAATAGAACACTATAGTTACAGTAATAGAACACTATAGTTAGAGTAATAGAACACTATAGTTGAGTTACAGTAATAGAACACTATAGTTACAGTAATAGAACACTATGGTTGAGTTACAGTAATAGAACACTATAGTTAGAGTAATAGAACACTATAGTTGAGTTACAGTAATAGAACACTATAGTTACAGTAATAGAACACTATAGTTACAGTAATAGAACACTATAGTTGAGTTACAGTAATAGAACACTATGGTTGAGTTACAGTAATAGAACACTATAGTTACAGTAATATAACACTATAGTTGAGTTACAGTAATAGAACACTATAGTTACAGTAATAGAACACTATAGTTACAGTAATAGAACACTATAGTTGAGTTACAGTAATAGAACACTATAGTTACAGTAATAGAACACTATAGTTACAGTAATAGAACACTATAGTTGAGTTACAGTAATAGAACACTATAGTTACAGTAATAGAACACTATAGTTACAGTAATAGAACACTATAGTTGAGTTACTGTAATAGAACACTATAGTTACAGTAATAGAACACTATAGTTACAGTAATAGAACACTATAGTTACAGTAATAGAACACTATAGTTACAGTAATAGAACACTATAGTTACAGTAATAGAACACTATAGTTGAGTTACAGTAATAGAACACTATAGTTACAGTAATAGAACACTATAGTTACAGTAATAGAACACTATAGTTGAGTTACAGTAATAGAACACTATAGTTAGAGTAATAGAACACTATAGTTGAGTTACAGTAATAGAACACTATAGTTACAGTAATATAACACTATACTTACAGTAATAGAACACTATAGTTACAGTAATAGAACACTATAGTTACAGTAATAGAACACTATAGTAAGAGTAATAGAACACTATAGTTGAGTTACAGTAATAGAACACTATAGTTACAGTACTAGAACACTATAGTTGAGTTACAGTAATAGAACACTATAGTTAGAGTAATAGAACACTATAGTTGAGTTACAGTAATAGAACACTATAGTTACAGTAATAGAACACTATGGTTGAGTTACAGTAATAGAACACTATAGTTAGAGTAATAGAACACTATAGTTGAGTTACAGTAATAGAACACTATAGTTACAGTAATAGAACACTATAGTTACAGTAATAGAACACTATAGTTACAGTAATAGAACACTATGGTTGAGTTACAGTAATAGAACACTATAGTTACAGTAATAGAACACTGTAGTTGAGTTACAGTAATAGAACACTATAGTTACAGTAATAGAACACTATAGTTACAGCAATAGAACACTATAGTTACAGTAATAGAACACTATAGTTACAGTAATAGAACACTATAGTTGAGTTACAGTAATAGAACACTATAGTTACAGTAATAGAACACTATAGTTACAGTAATAGAACACTATAGTTGAGTTACAGTAATAGAACACTATAGTTACAGTAATAGAACACTATAGTTGAGTTACAGTAATAGAACACTATAGTTGAGTTACAGTAATAGAGCACTATAGTTACAGTAATAGAACACTATAGTTGAGTACAGTAATAGAACACTATAGTTACAGTAATAGAACACTATAGTTGAGTTACAGTAATAGAACACTATAGTTACAGTAATAGAAAACTATGGTTGAGTTACAGCAATAGAACACTATAGTTGAGTTACAGTAATAGAACACTATAGTTGAGTTACAGTAATAGAACACTATAGTTGAGTTACAGTAATAGAACACTATAGTTGAGTTACAGTAATATAACACTATAGTTACAGTAATATAACACTATAGTTACAGTAATAGAACACTATAGTTGATTATAGTAATAGAACACTATAGTTACAGTAATAGAACACTATAGTTACAGTAATAGAACACTATAGTTGAGTTACAGTAATATAACACTATAGTTACAGTAATATAACACTATAGTTACAGGAATAGAACACTATAGTTGAGTTACAGTAATAGAACACTATAGTTGAGTTACAGTAATAGAACACTATAGTTACAGTAATAGAACACTATAGTTACAGTAATAGAACACTATAGTTACAGTAATAGAACACTATACTTACAGTAAAAGAACACTATAGTTACAGTAATAGAACACTATAGTTACAGTAATAGAACACTATAGTTGAGTTACAGTAATAGAACACTATAGTTGAGTTACAGTAATAGAACACTATAGTTGAGTTACAGTAATAGAACACTATAGTTACAGTAATAGAACACTATGGTTGACTTACAGTAATAGAACACTATAGTTACAGTAATAGAACACTATAGTTACAGTAATAGAACACTATAGTTACAGTAATAGAACACTATAGTTGAGTTACAGTAATAGAACACTATAGTTACAGTAATAGAACACTATAGTTGAGTTACATTAATAGAACACTATAGTTGAGTTACAGTAATAGAACACTATAGTTACAGTAATAGAACACTATAGTTGAGTTACAGTAATAGAACACTATAGTTGAGTTACAGTAATAGAACACTATAGTTACAGTAATAGAACACTATGGTTGAGTTACAGTAATAAAACACTATAGTTACAGTAATAGAACACTATAGTTGAGTTACAGTAATAGAACACTATAGTTACAGTAATAGAACACTATAGTTACAGTAATAGAACACTATAGTTACAGTAATAGAACACTATAGTTGAGTTACAGTAATAGAACACTATAGTTACAGTAATAGAACACTATAGTTACAGTAATAGAACACTATAGTTACAGTAATAGAACACTATAGTTACAGTAATAGAACACTATAGTTACAGTAATAGAACACTATAGTTACAGTAATAGAACACTATAGTTGAGTTACAGTAATATAACACTATAGTTACAGTAATAGAACACTATAGTTACAGTAATAGAACACTATAGTTACAGTAATAGAACACTATGGTTGAGTTACAGTAATAGAACACTATAGTTGAGTTACAGTAATAGAACACTATAGTTGAGTTACAGTAATAGAACACTATAGTTACAGTAATAGAACACTATGGTTGAGTTACAGTAATAGAACACTATAGTTACAGTAATAGAAGACTATAGTTACAGTAATAGAACACTATAGTTGAGTTACAGTAATAGAACACTATAGTTGAGTTATAGTTATAAAACACTATAGTTGAGTTACAGTAATTGAACACTATAGTTACAGTAATAGAACACTATGGTTGAGTTACAGTAATAGAAGACTATAGTTACAGTAATAGATCACTATGGTGAGTTACAGTAATAGAACACTATAGTTACAGTAATGTAACACTATAGTTACAGTAATAGAACACTATGGTTACAGTAATAGAACACTATAGTTACAGTAATAGAACACTATTGTTGAGTTACAGTAATAGAACACTATAGTTGAGTTACAGTAATAGAACACTATGGTTGAGTTACAGTAATAGAACACTATAGTTACAGTAATAGAACACTATAGTTGCGTTACAGTAATAGAACACTATAGTTACAGTAATAGAACACTATGGTTGAGTTACAGTAATAGAACACTATAGTTACAGTAATAGAACACTATGGTTGAGTTACAGTAATAGAACACTATAGTTACAGTAATAGAACACTATGGTTGAGTTACAGTAATAGAAAACTATAGTTACAGTAATAGAACACTATAGTTACAGTAATAGAACACTATGGTTGAGTTACAGTAATAGAACACTATAGTTACAGTAATAGAACACTATGGTTGAGTTACAGTAATAGAACACTATAGTTACAGTAATAGAACACTATGGTTGAGTTACAGTAATAGAACACTATAGTTACAGTAATAGAACACTATAGTTACAGTAATAGAACACTGCAGTTACAGTAATAGAACACTATAGTTATAGTAATAGAACACTATAGTTGAGTTACAGTAATAGAACACTATAGTTGAGTTACAGTAATAGAACACTATAGTTACAGTAATAGAACACTATAGTTACAGTAATAGAACACTATAGTTACAGTAATAGAACACTATAGTTACAGTAATAGAACACTATACTATAGTTGAGTTACAGAATAGAACACTATAGTTACAGTAATAGAACACTATGGTTGAGTTACAGTCATAGAACACTATAGTTAAAGATAGAACACTATAGTTACAGTAATAGAACACTATAGTTGAGTTACAGTAATAGAACACTATGTTGAGTTTATAGTTATAAAACACTATAGTTGAGTTACAGTAATTGAACACTATAGTTACAGTAATAGAACATACGGTTGAGTTACAGTAATAGAAGACTATAGTTACAGTAATAGATCACTATGGTTGAGTACAGTAATAGAAACACTATAGTTACAGTAATGTAACACTATAGTTACAGTAATCGAACACTATGGTTACAGTAATAGAACACTATAGTTACAGTAATAGAACACTATAGTTGACGTTACAGTAATAGAACACTATAGTTGAGTTACAGTAATAGAACACTATGGTTGAGTTACAGTAATAGAACACTATAGTTACAGTAATAGAACACTATAGTGCGTTACAGTAATAGAACACTATAGTTACAGTAATAGAACACTATGGTTGAGTTACAGTAATAGAACACTATAGTTACAGTAATAGAACCACTATGGTTGAGTTACAGTAATAGAACACTATAGTTACAGTAATAGAACACTATGGTTGAGTTACAGTAATAGAACACTATAGTTACAGTAATAGAACACTATAGTTACAGTAATAGAACACTGCAGTTACAGTAATAGAACACTATAGTTATAGTAATAGAACACTATAGTTGAGTTACAGTAATAGAACACTATAGTTGAGTTACAGTAATAGAACACTATAGTTGAGTTACAGTAATAGAACACTATAGTTACAGTAATAGAACACTATAGTTCCAGTATAGCAACACTATAGTTACAGTAATAGAACACTATAGTTACAGTAATAGAACACTATAGTTGAGTATAGTAATAGAAACACTATAGTTACAGTAATAGAACACTATAGTTACAGAACACTATGGTTGAGTTACAGTAATAGAAACACTATGGTTGAGTTACAGTAATAGAACACTATAGTTACAGTAATAGAACACTATGGTTGAGTTGCAGTAATAGACCACTATAGTTACAGTAATAGAACACTATGGTTGAGTACAGTACTAGAACACTATAGTTACAGTAATAGAACACTATAGTTACAGTAATAGAACACTATAGTTACAGTAATAGAAACACTATAGTTGAGTTACAGTAATAGAAACACTATAGTTACAGTAATAGAACACTTAGTTGAGTTACTGTAATATAACACTATAGTTACAGTAATAGAACACTGCAGTTACAGTAATAGAACACTATAGTTACAGTAATAGAACACTGCAGTTACAGTAATAGAACACTATAGTTACAGTAATAGAACACTATAGTTACAGTAATAGAACACTATAGTTACAGTAATAGAACACTATAGTTACAGTAATAGAACACTATAAGTTACAGTAATAGAACACTGCAGTTACAGTAATAGAACACTATAGTTATAGTAATAGAAACACTATAGTTGAGTTACAGTAATAGAACACTATAGTGGAGTTACAGTAATAGAACACTATAGTTGAGTTACAGTATAGAACACTATAGTTACAGTAATAGAACACTATAGTTACAGTAAAAGAACACTATAGTTACAGTAATAGAACACTATAGTTACAGTAATAGAACACTATAGTTGAGTTATAGTAATAGAACACTATAGTTACAGTAATAGAACACTATAGTACAGTAATATAACACTATGGTTGAGTTACAGTAATAGAACACTATAGTTGAGTTACAGTAATAGAACACTATAGTTACAGTAATAGAACACTATGGTTGAGTTGCAGTATAGAACACTATAGTTACAGTAATAGAACACTATGGTTGAGTTACAGTAATAGAACACTATAGTTACAGTAATAGAACACTATAGTTACAGTAATAGAACACTATAGTTACAGTACTAGAACACTATAGTTGAGTTACAGTAATAGAACACTATAGTTACAGTAATAGAACACTATAGTTGAGTTACTGTAATATAACACTATAGTTACAGTAATAGAACACTGCAGTTACAGTAATAGAACACTATAGTTACAGTCATAGAACACTATAGTTACAGTAATAGAACACTATAGTTACAGTAATAGAACACTATAGCTGCAGTAATAGAACACTATGGTTGAATTACAGTAATAGAACACTATAGTTACAGTAATAGACACTATGGTTGAGTTACAGTAATAGAACACTATAGGTTACAGTAATAGAACACTATAGTTACAGTAATAGAACACTATAGTTGAGTTACAGTAATAGAAACACTATAGTTGAGTTACAGTAATAGAACACTATAGTTACAGTAATAGAACACTATGGTTGAGTTACAGTAATAGAACACTATAGTTACAGTAATAGATCACTATGGTTGAATTACAGTAATAGAACACTATAGTTACAGTAATAGAACACTATGGTTGAGTTACAGTAATAGAACACATATAGTTACAGTAATAGAACACTATAGTTACAGTAATAGAACACTATAGTTGAGTTACAGTAATAGAACACTATAGTTGAGTTACAGTAATAGAACACTATAGTTACAGTAATAGAACACTATGGTTGAGTTCCAGTAATAGAACACTATAGTTACAGTAATAGATCACTATGGTTGAGTTACAGTAATAGAACACTATAGTTACAGTAATAGAACACTATAGTTACAGTAATAGAACACTATAGTTACAGTAATAGAACACTATAGTTGAGTTATAGTAATAGAACACTATAGTTACAGTAATAGAACACTATGGTTGAGTTACAGTAATAGAACACTATAGTTGAGTTACAGTAATAGAACACTATAGTTACAGTAATAGAACACTATGGTTGAGTTGCAGTAATAGAACACTATAGTTACAGTAATAGAACACTATGGTTGAGTTACAGTAATAGAACACTATAGTTGAGTTACAGTAATAGAACACTATATTTACAGTAATAGAACACTATGGTTGAGTTACAGTAATAGAACACTATAGTTACAGTAATAGATCACTATGGTTGAGTTACAGTAATAGAACACTATAGTTACAGTAATAGAACACTATAGTTACAGTAATAGAACACTATAGTTACAGTAATAGAACACTATAGTTGAGTTTATAGTAATAGAACACTATAGTTACAGTAATAGAACACTATAGTTACAGTAATAGAACACTATGGTTGAGTTACAGTAATAGAACCACTATGGTTGAGTTACAGTAATAGAACACTATAGTTACAGTAATAGAACACTATGGTGAGTTTGCAGTAATATAACACTATAGTTACAGTAATAGAACACTATGGTTGAGTTACAGTAATAGAACACCTGTCTCTTATACACATCTCACTATAGTTACAGTAATAGAACACTATAGTTACAGTAATAGAACACTATAGTTACAGTAATAGAACACTATAGTTGAGTTACAGTAATAGGAACATATGGTTGAATTACAGTAATAGAACACTATAGTTACAGTAATAGAACACTATGGTTGAGTTACAGTAATAGAACACTATAGTTACAGTAATAGACACCTATAGTTACAGTAATAGAACACTGCAGTTACAGTAATAGAACACTATAGTTATTGTAATAGAACACTATAGTTGAGTTACAGTAATAGAACACTATAGTTGAGTTACAGTAATAGAACACTATAGTTACAGTAATAGAACACTATAGTTACAGTAATAGAACACTATAGTTACAGTAATAGAACACTATAGTTGAGTTACAGTAATAGAACACTATAGTTACAGTAATAGAACACTATGGTTGAGTTACAGTAATAGAACACTATAGTTACAGTAATAGAACACTATAGTTACAGTAATAGAACACTATAGTTGAGTTACAGTAATAGAACACTATAGTTGAGTTATAGTTATAAAACACTTGAGTTGAGTTACAGTAATAGAACACTATAGTTACAGTAATGTAACACTATAGTTACAGTAATAGAACACTATAGTTGAGTTACAGTAATAGAACACTATAGTTACAGTAATAGAACACTATGGTTGAGTTACAGTAATAGAACACTATAGTTACAGTAATAGAACACTATGGTTTAGTTACAGTAATAGAACACTATAGTTACAGTAATAGAACACTATGGTTGAGTTACAGTAATAGAACACTATAGTTACAGTAATAGAACACTATAGTTACAGTAATAGAACACTATAGTTGAGTTATAGTAATAGAACACTATAGTTACAGTAATAGAACACTATAGTTACAGTAATAGAACACTATGGTTGAGTTACAGTAATAGAACACTATAGTTGAGTTACAGTAATAGAACACTATAGTTACAGTAATAGAACACTATGGTTGAGTTGCAGTAATAGAACACTATAGTTACAGTAATAGAACACTATGGTTGAGTTACAGTAATAGAACACTATAGTTACAGTAATAGAACACTATAGTTACAGTAATAGAACACTATAGTTACAGTAATAGAACACTATAGTTGAGTTACTGTAATATAACACTATAGTTACAGTAATAGAACACTGCAGTTACAGTAATAGAACACTATAGTTGCGTTACAGTAATAGAACACTATAGTTACAGTAATAGAACACTATGGTTGAGTTACAGTAATAGAACACTATAGTTACAGTAATAGAACACTATGGTTGAGTTACAGTAATAGAACACTATAGTTACAGTAATAGAACACTATGGTTGAGTTACAGTAATAGAACACTATAGTTACAGTAATAGAACACTATAGTTACAGTAATAGAACACTGCAGTTACAGTAATAGAACACTATAGTTATAGTAATAGAACACTATAGTTGAGTTACAGTAATAGAACACTATAGTTGAGTTACAGTAAGTTACAGTAATAGAACACTATAGTTACAGTAATCGAACACGATAGTTACAGTAATAGAACACTATAGTTACAGTAATAGAACACTATAGTTGAGTTATAGTAATAGAACACTATAGTTACAGTAATAGAACACTATAGTTACAGTAATAGAACACTATGGTTGAGTTACAGTAATAGAACACTATAGTTGAGTTACAGTAATAGAACACTATAGTTGAGTTACAGTAATAGAACACTATAGTTGAGTTACAGTAATAGAACACTATAGTTGAGTTACAGTAATAGAACACTATAGTTACAGTAATAGAACACTATGGTTGAGTTACAGTAATAGAACACTATAGTTACAGTAATAGAACACTATGGTTGAGTTACAGTAATAGAACACTATAGTTACAGTAATAGAACACTATGGTTGAGTTACAGTAATAGAACACTATAGTTACAGTAATAGAACACTATGGTTGAGTTACAGTAATAGAACACTATAGTTACAGTAATAGAACACTATAGTTGAGTTACAGTAATAGAACACTATAGTTGAGTTATAGTAATAAAACACTATAGTTGAGTTACAGTAATAGAACACTATAGTTACAGTAATAGAACACTATGGTTGAGTTACAGTAATAGAAGACTATAGTTACAGTAATAGATCACTATGGTTGAGTTACAGTAATAGAACACTATAGTTACAGTAATGTAACACTATAGTTACAGTAATAGAACACTATGGTTACAGTAATAGAACACTATAGTTGAGTTACAGTAATAGAACACTATAGTTACAGTAATAGAACACTATAGTTGAGTTACAGTAATAGAACACTATAGTTGAGTTACAGTAATAGAACACTATGGTTGAGTTACAGTAATAGAACACTATAGTTACAGTAATAGAACACTATAGTTGCGTTACAGTAATAGAACACTATAGTTACAGTAATAGAACACTATGGTTGAGTTACAGTAATAGAACACTATAGTTACAGTAATAGAACACTATGGTTGAGTTACAGTAATAGAACACTATAGTTACAGTAATAGAACACTATAGTTACAGTAATAGAACACTATAGTTGAGTTACAGTAATAGAACACTATGGTTGAATTACAGTAATAGAACACTATAGTTACAGTAATAGAACACTATGGTTGAGTTACAGTAATAGAACACTATAGTTACAGTAATAGAACACTATAGTTACAGTAATAGAACACTATAGTTGAGTTACAGTAATAGAACACTATAGTTGAGTTACAGTAATAGAACACTATAGTTGAGTTACAGTAATAGAACACTATAGTTACAGTAATAGAACACTATGGTTGAGTTACAGTAATAGAACACTATAATTACAGTAATAGAACACTATAGTTACAGTAATAGAACACTATAGTTACAGTAATAGAACACTATAGTTGAGTTATAGTAATAGAACACTATAGTTACAGTAATAGAACACTATAGTTGAGTTACAGTAATAGAACACTATAGTTGAGTTACAGTAATAGAACACTATGGTTGAGTTACAGTAATAGAACACTATAGTTACAGTAATAGAACACTATGGTTGAGTTACGGTAATAGAAGACTATAGTTACAGTAATAGTTCACTATGGTTGAGTTACAGTAATAGAACACTATAGTTACAGTAATAGAACACTATAGTTACAGTAATTGAACACTATAGTTACAGTAATAGAACACTATAGTTGAGTTACAGTAATAGAACACTATAGTTGAGTTACAGTAATAGAACACTATGGTTGAGTTACAGTAATAGAACACTATAGTTACAGTAATAGAACACTATAGTTGCGTTACAGTAATAGGACACTATAGTTACAGTAATAGAACACTATGGTTGAGTTACAGTAATAGAACACTATAGTTACAGTAATAGAACACTATGGTTGAGTTACAGTAATAGAACACTATAGTTACAGTAATAGAACACTATAGTTGAGTTACAGTAATAGAACACTATAGTTACAGTAATAGAACACTATGGTTGAGTTACAGTAATAGAACACTATAGTTGAGTTACAGTAATAGAACACTATAGTTACAGTAATAGAACACTATGGTTGAGTTACAGTAATAGAACACTATAGTTACAGTAATAGAACACTATGGTTGAGTTACAGTAATAGAACACTATAGTTACAGTAATAGAACACTATAGTTACAGTAATAGAACACTATAGTTGAGTTACAGTAATAGAACACTATAGTTACAGTAATAGAACACTATAGTTGAGTTACTGTAATATAACACTATAGTTACAGTAATAGAACACTGCAGTTACAGTAATAGAACACTATAGTTACAGTAATAGAACACGATAGTTACAGTAATAGAACACTATAGTTACAGTAATAGAACACTATAGTTGCAGTAATAGAACACTATGGTTGAGTTACAGTAATAGAACACTATAGTTACAGTAATAGAACACTATGGTTGAGTTACAGTAATAGAACACTATAGTTAGAGTAATAGAACACTAAAGTTACAGTAATAGAACACTATAGTTGAGTTACAGTAATAGAACACTATGGTTGAGTTACAGTAATAGAACACTATAGTTACAGTAATAGAACACTATAGTTACAGTAATAGAACACTATAGTTGAGTTACAGTAATAGAACACTATAGTTGAGTTACAGTAATAGAACACTATAGTTGAGTTACAGTAATAGAACACTATAGTTACAGTAATAGAACACTATGGTTGAGTTACAGTAATAGAACACTATAGTTACAGTAATAGAACACTATAGTTACAGTAATAGAACACTATAGTTACAGTAATAGAACACTATAGTTACAGTAATAGAACACTATAGTTGAGTTACAGTAATAGAACACTATAGTTACAGTAATAGAACACTATAGTTGAGTTACAGTAATAGAACACTATAGTTGAGTTACAGTAATAGAACACTATGGTTGAGTTACAGTAATAGAACACTATAGTTACAGTAATAGAACACTATGGTTGAGTTACAGTAATAGAAGACTATAGTTACAGTAATAGATCACTATGGTTGAGTTACAGTAATAGAACACTATAGTTACAGTAATAGAACACTATAGTTACAGTAATTGAACACTATAGTTACAGTAATAGAACACTATAGTTGAGTTACAGTAATAGAACACTATAGTTGAGTTACAGTAATAGAACACTATGGTTGAGTTACAGTAATAGAACACTATAGTTACAGTAATAGAACACTATGGTTGAGTTACAGTAATAGAACACTATAGTTGAGTTACAGTAATAGAACACTATAGTTACAGTAATAGAACACTATAGTTACAGTAATAGAACACTATAGTTGAGTTACAGTAATAGAACACTATAGTTACAGTAATAGAACACTATAGTTGAGTTACAGTAATAGAACACTATAGTTGAGTTACAGTAATAGAACACTATGGTTGAGTTACAGTAATAGAACACTATAGTTACAGTAATAGAACACTATGGTTGAGTTACAGTAATAGAAGACTATAGTTACAGTAATAGATCACTATGGTTGAGTTACAGTAATAGAACACTATAGTTACAGTAATAGAACACTATAGTTACAGTAATTGAACACTATAGTTACAGTAATAGAACACTATAGTTGAGTTACAGTAATAGAACACTATAGTTGAGTTACAGTAATAGAACACTATGGTTGAGTTACAGTAATAGAACACTATAGTTACAGTAATAGAACACTATGGTTGAGTTACAGTAATAGAACACTATAGTTGAGTTACAGTAATAGAACACTATAGTTACAGTAATAGAACACTATGGTTGAGTTGCAGTAATAGAACACTATAGTTACAGTAATAGAACACTATGGTTGAGTTACAGTAATAGAACACTATAGTTACAGTAATAGAACACTATAGTTACAGTAATAGAACACTATAGTTGAGTTACAGTAATAGAACACTATAGTTACAGTAATAGAACACTATAGTTGAGTTACTGTAATATAACACTATAGTTACAGTAATAGAACACTGCAGTTACAGTAATAGAACACTATAGTTACAGTAATAGAACACGATAGTTACAGTAATAGAAAACTATAGTTACAGTAATAGAACACTATAGTTGCAGTAATAGAACACTATGGTTGAGTTACAGTAATAGAACACTATAGTTACAGTAATAGAACACTATGGTTGAGTTACAGTAATAGAACACTATAGTTAGAGTAATAGAACACTAAAGTTACAGTAATAGAACACTATAGTTGAGTTACAGTAATAGAACACTATAGTTGAGTTACAGTAATAGAACACTATAGTTGAGGTACAGTAATAGAACACTATAGTTACAGTAATAGAACACTATGGTTGAGTTACAGTAATAGAACACTATAGTTACAGTAATAGAACACTATAGTTGAGTTACAGTAATAGAACACTATAGTTGAGTTATAGTAATAGAACACTATAGTTGAGTTACAGTAATAGAACACTATAGTTACAGTAATAGAACACTATGGTTGAGTTACAGTAATAGAACACTATAGTTACAGTAATAGAACACTATGGTTGAGTTACAGTAATAGAACACTATAGTTACAGTAATAGAACACTATAGTTACAGTAATAGAACACTATAGTTACAGTAATAGAACACTATAGTTGAGTTACAGTAATAGAACACTATGGTTGAGTTACAGTAATAGAACACTATAGTTACAGTAATAGAACACTATGGTTGAGTTACAGTAATAGAACACTATAGTTGAGTTACAGTAATAGAACACTATAGTTACAGTAATAGAACACTAGAGTTACAGTAATAGAACACCATAGTTACAGTAATAGAACACTATAGTTGAGTTACAGTAATAGAACACTATAGTTGAGTTACAGTAATAGAACACTATAGTTGAGTTACAGTAATAGAACACCATAGTTACAGTAATAGAACACTATAGTTGAGTTACAGTAATAGAGCACTATAGTTACAGTAATAGAACACTATAGTTACAGTAATAGAACACTATAGTTACAGTAATAGAACACTATAGTTGAGTTACAGTAATAGAACACTATAGTTGAGTTATAGTAATAGAACACTATAGTTGAGTTACAGTAATAGAACACTATAGTTACAGTAATAGAACACTATGGTTGAGTTACAGTAATAGAAGACTATAGTTACAGTAATAGATCACTATGGTTGAGTTACAGTAATAGAACACTATAGTTACAGTAATAGAACACTATAGTTACAGTAATAGAACACTATAGTTACAGTAATAGAACACTATAGTTGAGTTACAGTAATAGAACACTATAGTTGAGTTATAGTAATAAAACACTATAGTTGAGTTACAGTAATAGAACACTATAGTTACAGTAATAGAACACTATGGTTGAGTTACAGTAATAGAAGACTATAGTTACAGTAATAGATCACTATGGTTGAGTTACAGTAATAGAACACTATAGTTACAGTAATGTAACACTATAGTTACAGTAATAGAACACTATGGTTACAGTAATAGAACACTATAGTTGAGTTACAGTAATAGAACACTATAGTTACAGTAATAGAACACTATAGTTGAGTTACAGTAATAGAACACTATAGTTGAGTTACAGTAATAGAACACTATAGTTGAGTTACAGTAATAGAACACTATAGTTACAGTAATAGAACACTATAGTTACAGTAATAGAACACTATAGTTACAGTAATAGAACACTGCAGTTACAGTAATAGAACACTATAGTTATAGTAATAGAACACTATAGTTGAGTTACAGTAATAGAACACTATAGTTGAGTTACAGTAATAGAACACTATAGTTGAGTTACAGTAATAGAACACTATAGTTACAGTAATAGAACACTATAGTTACAGTAATAGAACACTATAGTTACTGTAATAGAACACTATAGTTGAGTTATAGTAATAGAACACTATAGTTACAGTAATAGAACACTATAGTTACAGTAATAGAACACTATGGTTGAGTTACAGTAATAGAACACTATAGTTGAGTTACAGTAATAGAACACTATAGTTACAGTAATAGAACACTATGGTTGAGTTGCAGTAATAGAACACTATAGTTACAGTAATAGAACACTATAGTTACAGTAATAGAACACTATAGTTACAGTAATAGAACACTATAGTTACAGTAATAGAACACTATAGTTACAGTAATAGAACACTATAGTTACAGTAATAGAACACTATAGTTGAGTTACTGTAATATAACACTATAGTTACAGTAATAGAACACTGCAGTTACAGTAATAGAACACTATAGTTACAGTAATAGAACACTATAGTTACAGTAATAGAACACTATAGTTACAGTAATAGAACACTATAGCTGCAGTAATAGAACACTATGGTTGAATTACAGTAATAGAACACTATAGTTACAGTAATAGAACACTATGGTTGAGTTACAGTAATAGAACACTATAGTTACAGTAATAGAACACTATAGTTACAGTAATAGAACACTATAGTTGAGTTACAGTAATAGAACACTATAGTTGAGTTGAGTTACAGTAATAGAACACTATAGTTGAGTTACAGTAATAGAACACTATAGTTGAGTTACAGTAATAGAACACTATAGTTACAGTAATAGGACACTATGGTTGAGTTACAGTAATAGAACACTATAGTTACAGTAATAGAACACTATAGTTGAGTTACAGTAATAGAACACTATAGTTGAGTTATAGTAATAGAACACTATAGTTGAGTTACAGTAATAGAACACTATAGTTACAGTAATAGAACACTATGGTTGAGTTACAGTAATAGAAGACTATAGTTACAGTAATAGATCACTATGGTTGAGTTACAGTAATAGAACACTATAGTTACAGTAATAGAACCACTATAGTTACAGTAATAGAACACTATAGTTACAGTAATAGAACACTATAGTTGAGTTACAGTAATAGAACACTATAGTTACAGTAATAGAACACTATAGTTGAGTTACAGTAATAGAACACTATAGTTGAGTTACAGTAATAGAACACTATGGTTGAGTTACAGTAATAGAACACTATAGTTACAGTAATAGAACACTATAGTTGCGTTACAGTAATAGAACACTATAGTTACAGTAATAGAACACTATGGTTGAGTTACAGTAATAGAACACTATAGTTACAGTAATAGAACACTATGGTTGAGTTACAGTAATAGAACACTATAGTTACAGTAATAGAACACTATAGTTGAGTTACAGTAATAGAACACTATAGTTACAGTAATAGAACACTATGGTTGAGTTATAGTAATAGAACACTATAGTTGAGTTACAGTAATAGAACACTATAGTTACAGTAATAGAACCACTATGGTTGAGTTACAGTAATAGAAGACTATAGTTACAGTAATAGATCACTATGGTTGAGTTACAGTAATAGAAGACTATAGTTACAGTAATAGAACACTATAGTTGAGTTACAGTAATAGAACACTATAGTTGAGTTATAGTAATAGAACACTATAGTTGAGTTACAGTAATAGAACACTATAGTTACAGTAATAGAACACTATGGTTGAGTTACAGTAATAGAAGACTATAGTTACAGTAATAGATCACTATGGTTGAGTTACAGTAATAGAACACTATAGTTACAGTAATAGAACACTATAGTTACAGTAATAGAACACTATAGTTACAGTATAGAACACTATAGTTGAGTTACAGTAATAGAACACTATAGTTACAGTAATAGAACACTATAGTTGAGTTACAGTAATAGAACACTATAGTTGAGTTACAGTAATAGAACACTATGGTTGAGTTACAGTACTAGAACACTATAGTTACAGTAATAGAAACACTATAGTTGCGTTACCAGTAATAGAACACTAATAGTTACAGTAATAGAACCACTATGGTTGAGTTACAGTAATAGAACACTATAGTTACAGTAATAGAACACTATGGTTGAGTTACAGTAATAGAACACTATAGTTACAGTAATAGAACACTATAGTTGAGTTACAGTAATAGAACACTATAGTTACAGTAATAGAACAACTATGGTTGAGTTACAGTAATAGAACACTATAGTTGAGTTACAGTAATAGAACACTATAGTTACAGTAATAGAACACTATGGTTGAGTTGCAGTAATAGAACACAATAGTTACAGTAATAGAACACTATGGTTGAGTTACCAGTAATAGAACACTATAGTTACAGTAATAGAACACTATAGTTGAGTTACAGTAATAGAACACTATAGTTACAGTAATAGAACACTATAGTTGAGTTACTGTAATAGAACACTATAGTTACAGTAATAGATCACTGCAGTTACAGTAATAGACACTATAGTTACAGTAATAGAACACTATAGTTACAGTAATAGAACACTATAGTTACAGTAATAGAACACTATAGTTGCAGTAATAGAACACTATGGTTGAGTTACAGTAATAGAGCACTATAGTTACAGTAATAGAACACTATAGTTACAGTAATAGAACACTATAGTTACAGTAATAGAACACTATAGTTACAGTAATAGAACACTATAGTTACAGTAATAGAACACTATAGTTGCAGTAATAGAACACTATGGTTGAGTTACAGTAATAGAACACTATAGTTGAGTTACAGTAATAGAACACTATAGTTACAGTAATAGAACACTATGGTTGAGTTACAGTAATAGAAGACTATAGTTTACAGTAATAGATCACTATGGTTGAGTTACAGTAATAGAACACTATAGTTACAGTAATAGAACACTATAGTTACAGTAATAGAACACTATAGTTACAGTAATAGAACACTATAGTTGAGTTACAGTAATAGAACACTATAGTTGAGTTATAGTAATAAAACACTATAGTTGAGTTACAGTAATAGAACACTATAGTTACAGTAATAGAACACTATGGTTGAGTTACAGTAATAGAAGACTATAGTTACAGTAATAGATCACTATGGTTGAGTTACAAGTAATAGAACACTATAGTTACAGTAATGTAACACTATAGTTACAGTAATAGAACACTATGGTTACAGTAATAGAACACTATAGTGAGTTACAGTAATAGAACACTATAGTTACAGTAATAGAACACTATAGTTGAGTTACAGTAATAGAACACTATAGTTGAGTTACAAGTAATAGAACACTATGGTTGAGTTACAGTAATAGAACACTATAGTTTACAGTAATAGAACACTATAGTTGCGTTACAGTAATAGAACACTATAGTTACAGTAATAGAACACTATGGTTGAGTTACAGTAATAGAACACTATAGTTACAGTAATAGAACACTATGGTTGAGTTACAGTAATAGAACACTATAGTTACAGTAATAGAACACTATGGTTGAGTTACAGTAATAGAACACTCTAGTTACAGTAATAGACACACTATAGTTACAGTAATAGAACACTATAGTTACAGTAATAGAACACTGCAGTTTACAGTAATAGAACACTATAGTTACAGTAATAGAACACTATGGTTGAGTTACAGTAATAGAACACTATAGTTATAGTAATAGAACACTATAGTTGAGTTACAGTAATAGAACACTATAGTTGAGTTACAGTAATAGAACACTATAGTTACAGTAATAGATCACTGCAGTTACAGTAATAGAACACTATAGTTACAGTAATAGAACACTATAGTTACAGTAATAGAACACTATAGTTGAGTTACTGTAATAGAACACTATAGTTACAGTAATAGATCACTGCAGTTACAGTAATAGAACACTATAGTTACAGTAATAGAACACTATAGTTACAGTAATAGAACACTATAGTTACAGTAATAGAACACTATAGTTGCAGTAATAGAACACTATGGTTGAGTTACAGTAATAGAGCACTATAGTTACAGTAATAGAACACTATAGTTACAGTAATAGAACACTATAGTTACAGTAATAGAACACTATAGTTACAGTAATAGAACACTATAGTTACAGTAATAGAACACTATAGTTGCAGTAATAGAACACTATGGTTGAGTTACAGTAATAGAACACTATAGTTGAGTTACAGTAATAGAACACTATAGTTACAGTAATAGAACACTATGGTTGAGTTACAGTAATAGAAGACTATAGTTACAGTAATAGAACACTATGGTTGAGTTACAGTAATAGAACACTATAGTTACAGTAATAGAACACTATAGTTACAGTAATAGAACACTATAGTTACAGTAATAGAACACTATAGTTGAGTTACAGTAATAGAACACTATAGTTGAGTTATAGTAATAAAACACTATAGTTGAGTTACAGTAATAGAACACTATAGTTACAGTAATAGAACACTATGGTTGAGTTACAGTAATAGAACACTATAGTTACAGTAATAGATCACTATGGTTGAGTTACAGTAATAGAACACTATAGTTACAGTAATAGAACACTATAGTTACAGTAATAGAACACTATGGTTACAGTAATAGAACACTATAGTTGAGTTACAGTAATAGAACACTATAGTTACAGTAATAGAACACTATAGTTGAGTTACAGTAATAGAACACTATAGTTGAGTTACAGTAATAGAACACTATGGTTGAGTTACAGTAATAGAACACTATAGTTACAGTAATAGAACACTATAGTTGCGTTACAGTAATAGAACACTATAGTTACAGTAATAGAACACTATGGTTGAGTTACAGTAATAGAACACTATAGTTACAGTAATAGAACACTATGGTTGAGTTACAGTAATAGAACACTATAGTTACAGTAATAGAACACTATGGTTGAGTTACAGTAATAGAACACTATAGTTACAGTAATAGAACACTATAGTTACAGTAATAGAACACTATAGTTACAGTAATAGAACACTGCAGTTACAGTAATAGAACACTATAGTTACAGTAATAGAACACTATGGTTGAGTTACAGTAATAGAACACTATAGTTATAGTAATAGAACACTATAGTTGAGTTACAGTAATAGAACACTATAGTTGAGTTACAGTAATAGAACACTATAGTTGAGTTACAGTAATAGAACACTATAGTTACAGTAATAGAACACTATAGTTACAGTAATAGAACACTATAGTTGAGTTATAGTAATAGAACACTATAGTTAAAGTAATAGAACACTATAGTTACAGTAATAGAACACTATGGTTGAGTTACAGTAATAGAACACTATAGTTGAGTTACAGTAATAGAACACTATAGTTACAGTAATAGAACACTATGGTTGAGTTACAGTAATAGAACACTATAGTTACAGTAATAGAACACTATAGTTACAGTAATAGAACACTATAGTTACAGTAATAGAACACTATAGTTACAGTAATAGAACACTATAGTTGAGTTACAGTAATAGAACACTATAGTTACAGTAATAGAACACTATAGTTGAGTTACAGTAATAGAACACTATAGTTACAGTAATAGAACACTGCAGTTACAGTAATAGAACACTATAGTTACAGTAATAGAACACTATAGTTACAGTAATAGAACACTATAGTTACAGTAATAGAACACTATAGTTGCAGTAATAGAACACTATGGTTGAATTACAGTAATAGAACACTATAGTTACAGTAATAGAACACTATGGTTGAGTTACAGTAATAGAACACTATAGTTACAGTAATAGAACACTATAGTTACAGTAATAGAACACTATAGTTGAGTTACAGTAATAGAACACTATAGTTGAGTTACAGTAATAGAACACTATAGTTGAGTTACAGTAATAGAACACTATAGTTGAGTTACAGTAATAGAACACTATAGTTGAGTTACAGTAATAGAACACTATAGTTACAGTAATAGGACACTATGGTTGAGTTACAGTAATAGAACACTATAGTTACAGTAATAGAACACTATGGTTGAGTTGCAGTAATAGAACACTATAGTTACAGTAATAGAACACTATGGTTGAGTTACAGTAATAGAACACTATAGTTACAGTAATAGAACACTATAGTTGAGTTACAGTAATAGAACACTATAGTTACAGTAATAGAACACTATAGTTGAGTTACTGTAATAGAACACTATAGTTACAGTAATAGAACACTACAGTTACAGTAATAGAACACTATAGTTACAGTAATAGAACACTATAGTTACAGTAATAGAACACTATAGTTACAGTAATAGAACACTATAGTTACAGTAATAGAACACTATGGTTGAGTTACAGTAATAGAACACTATAGTTGAGTTACAGTAATAGAACACTATAGTTACAGTAATAGAACACTATGGTTGAGTTACAGTAATAGAACACTATAGTTACAGTAATAGAACACTATGGTTGAGTTACAGTAATAGAACACTATAGTTACAGTAATAGAACACTATAGTTACAGTAATAGAACACTATAGTTACAGTAATAGAACACTATAGTTGAGTTACAGTAATAGAACACTATAGTTGAGTTATAGTAATAGAACACTATAGTTGAGTTACAGTAATAGAACACTATAGTTACAGTAATAGAACACTATGGTTGAGTTACAGTAATAGAAGACTATAGTTACAGTAATAGATCACTATGGTTGAGTTACAGTAATAGAACACTATAGTTGAGGTACAGTAATAGAACACTATAGTTACAGTAATAGAACACTATGGTTACAGTAATAGAACACTATAGTTGAGTTACAGTAATAGAACACTATAGTTACAGTAATAGAACACTATAGTTGAGTTACAGTAATAGAACACTATAGTTGAGTTACAGTAATAGAACACTATGGTTGAGTTACAGTAATAGAACACTATAGTTACAGTAATAGAACACTATAGTTGCGTTACAGTAATAGAACACTATAGTTACAGTAATAGAACACTATGGTTGAGTTACAGTAATAGAACACTATAGTTACAGTAATAGAACACTATGGTTGAGTTACAGTAATAGAACACTATAGTTACAGTAATAGAACACTATGGTTGAGTTACAGTAATAGAACACTATAGTTACAGTAATAGAACACTATAGTTACAGTAATAGAACACTGCAGTTACAGTAATAGAACACTATAGTTATAGTAATAGAACACTATAGTTGAGTTACAGTAATAGAACACTATAGTTGAGTTACAGTAATAGAACACTATAGTTGAGTTACAGTAATAGAACACTATAGTTACAGTAATAGAACACTATAGTTACCGTAATAGAACACTATAGTTGAGTTATAGTAATAGAACACTATAGTTACAGTAATAGAACACTATAGTTACAGTAATAGAACACTATGGTTGAGTTACAGTATAAGAACACTATAGTTGAGTTACAGTAATAGAACACTATAGTTACAGTAATAGAACACTATGGTGAGTTGGCAGTAATAGAACACTATAGTTACAGTAATAGAACCACTATAGTTACAGTAATAGAACACTATAGTTACAGTAAATAGAACACTATAGTTGAGTTACAGTAATAGAACACTATAGTTACAGTAATAGAACACTATAGTTGATGTTACTGTAATATAACACTATAGTTACAGTAATAGAACACTGCAGTTACAGTAATAGAACACTATAGTTACAGTAATAGAACACTATAGTTACAGTAATAGAACACTATAGTTTACAGTAATAGAACACTATAGCTGCAGTAATTGAACACTATGGTTGAATTACAGTAATAGAACACTATAGTTACAGTAATAGAACACTATGGTTGAGTTACAGTAATAGAACACTATAGTTACAGTAATAGAACACTATAGTACAGTAATAGAACACTATAGTTGAGTTACAGTAATAGAACACTATAGTTGAGTTACAGTATAGAACACTATAGTTGAGTTGCAGTAATAGAACACTATAGTTGAGTTACAGTAATAGAACACTATAGTTGAGTTACAGTAATAGAACACTAGTTACAGTAATAGGACACTATGGTTGAGTTACAGTAATAGAACACTATAGTTACAGTAATAGAACACTATAGTTGAGTTACAGTAATAGAACACTATAGTTGAGTTATAGTAATAGAACACTATAGTTGAGTTACAGTAATAGAACACTATATTTACAGTAATAGAACACTATGGTTGAGTTACAGTAATAGAAGACTATAGTTACAGTAATAGATCACTATGGTTGAGTTACAGTAATAGAACACTATAGTTACAGTAATAGAACACTATAGTTACAGTAATAGACACTATAGTTACAGTAATAGATCACTATAGTTGAGTTACAGTAATAGAACACTATAGTTACAGTAATAGAACACTATAGTTGAGTTACAGTAATAGAACACTATAGTTGAGTTACAGTAATAGAACACTATGGTTGAGTTACAGTAATAGAACACTATAGTTACAGTAATAGAACACTATAGTTGCGTACAGTAATAGAACACTATAGTTACAGTAATAGAACACTATATTTGAGTTACAGTAATAGAACACTATAGTTACAGTAATAGAACACTATGGTTGAGTTACAGTAATAGAAGACTATAGTTACAGTAATAGATCACTATGGTTGAGTTACAGTAATAGAACACTATAGTTACAGTAATAGAACACTATAGTTACAGTAATAGAACACTATAGTTACAGTAATAGAACACTATAGTTGAGTTACAGTAATAGAACACTATAGTTGAGTTATAGTAATAAAACACTATAGTTGAGTTACAGTAATAGAAGACTATAGTTACAGTAATAGATCACTATGGTTGAGTTACAGTAATAGAACACTATAGTTACAGTAATGTAACACTATAGTTACAGTAATAGAACACTATGGTACAGTAATAGAACACTATAGTTGAGTTACAGTAATAGAACACTATAGTACAGTAATAGAACACTATAGTTGAGTTACAGTAATAGAACACTATAGTTGAGTTACAGTAATAGAACACTATGGTTGAGTTACAGTAATAGAACACTATAGTTACAGTAATAGACACTATAGTTGCGTTACAGTAATAGAACACTATAGGTTACAGGTAAAAGAACACTATGGTTGAGTTACAGTAATAGAACACTATAGTTACAGTAATAGAACACTATGGTTGAGTTACAGTAATAGAACACTATAGTTACAGTAATAGAACACTATGGTTGAGTTACAGTAATAGAACACTATAGTTACAGTAATAGAACACTATAGTTACAGTAATAGAACACTATAGTTACAGTAATAGAACACTATAGTTACAGTAATAGAACACTATAGTTGAGTTACAGTAATAGAACACTATAGTTGAGTTACAGTAATAGAACACTATAGTTGAGTTACAGTAATAGAACACTATAGTTACAGTAATAGAACACTATAGTTACAGTAATAGAACACTATAGTTGAGTTATAGTAATAGAACACTATAGTTACAGTAATAGAACACTATAGTTACAGTAATAGAACACTATGGTTGAGTTACAGTAATAGAACACTATAGTTGAGTTACAGTAATAGAACACTATAGTTACAGTAATAGAACACTATGGTTGAGTTGCAGTAATAGAACACTATAGTTACAGTAATAGAACACTATAGTTACAGTAATAGAACACTATAGTTACAGTAATAGAACACTATAGTTGAGTTACAGTAATAGAACACTATAGTTACAGTAATAGAACACTATAGTTGAGTTACAGTAATAGAACACTATAGTTACAGTAATAGAACACTATAGTTACAGTAATAGAACACTATAGTTACAGTAATAGAACACTATAGTTACAGTAATAGAACACTATAGTTACAGTAATAGAACACTATAGTTACAGTAATAGAACACTATGGTTGAGTTACAGTAATAGAACACTATAGTTACAGTAATAGAACACTATGGTTGAGTTACAGTAATAGAACACTATAGTTACAGTAATAGAACACTATAGTTACAGTAATAGAACACTATAGTTGAGTTACAGTAATAGAACACTATAGTTGAGTTACAGTAATAGAACACTATAGTTGAGTTACAGTAATAGAACACTATAGTTGAGTTACAGTAATAGAACACTATAGTTGAGTTACAGTAATAGAACACTATAGTTACAGTAATAGAACACTATGGTTGAGTTACAGTAATAGAACACTATAGTTACAGTAATAGAACACTATAGTTGAGTTACAGTAATAGAACACTATAGTTGAGTTACAGTAATAGAACACTATAGTTGAGTTACAGTAATAGAACACTATAGTTACAGTAATAGAACACTATGGTTGAGTTACAGTAATAGAACACTATAGTTACAGTAATAGAACACTATGGTTGAGTTACAGTAATAGAACACTATAGTTACAGTAATAGAACACTATAGTTACAGTAATAGAACACTATAGTTACAGTAATAGAACACTATAGTTGAGTTACAGTAATAGAACACTATAGTTACAGTAATAGAACACTATAGTTGAGTTACTGTAATAGAACACTATAGTTACAGTAATAGAAACACTGCAGTTACAGTAATAGAACACTATAGTTACAGTAATAGAACACTATAGTTACAGTAATAGAACACTATAGTTACAGTAATAGAACACTATAGTTACAGTAAATAGAACACTATAGTTACAGTAATAGAACACTATAGTTGAGTTACAGTAATAGAACACTATAGTTGAGTTACAGTAATAGAACACTATAGTTGAGTTACAGTAATAGAACACTATAGTTGAGTTACAGTAATAGAACACTATAGTTGAGTTTACAGTAATAGAACACTATAGTTACAGTAATAGGACACTATGGTTTGAGTTACAGTAATAGAACACTATAGTTACAGTAATAGAACACTATAGTTGAGTTACAGTAATAGAACACTATAGTTGAGTTATAGTAATAGAACACTATAGTTGAGTTACAGTAATAGAACACTATATTTACAGTAATAGAACACTATGGTTGAGTTACAGTAATAGAAGACTATAGTTACAGTAATAGATCACTATGGTTGAGTTACAGTAATAGAACACTATAGTTACAGTAATAGAACACTATAGTTACAGTAATAGAACACTATAGTTACAGTAATAGAACACTATAGTTGAGTTACAGTAATAGAACACTATAGTTACAGTAATAGAACACTATAGTTGAGTTACAGTAATAGAACACTATAGTTGAGTTACAGTAATAGAACACTATGGTTGAGTTACAGTAATAGAACACTATAGTTACAGTAATAGAACACTATAGTTGCGTTACAGTAATAGAACACTATAGTTACAGTAATAGAACACTATGGTTGAGTTACAGTAATAGAACACTATAGTTACAGTAATAGAACACTATGGTTGAGTTACAGTAATAGAAGACTATAGTTACAGTAATAGATCACTATGGTTGAGTTACAGTAATAGAACACTATAGTTACAGTAATAGAACACTATAGTTACTGTAATAGAACACTATAGTTACAGTAATAGAACACTATAGTTGAGTTACAGTAATAGAACACTATAGTTGAGTTATAGTAATAAAACACTATAGTTGAGTTACAGTAATAGAAGACTATAGTTACAGTAATAGATCACTATGGTTGAGTTACAGTAATAGAACACTATAGTTACAGTAATGTAACACTATAGTTACAGTAATAGAACACTATGGTTACAGTAATAGAACACTATAGTTGAGTTACAGTATAGAACACTATAGTTACAGTAATAGAACACTATAGTTGAGTTACAGTAATAGAACACTATAGTTGAGTTACAGTAATAGAACACTATGGTTGAGTTACAGTAATAGAACACTATAGTTACAGTATAGAACACTATAGTTGCGTTACAGTAATAGAACACTATAGTTACAGTAATAGAACACTATGGTTGAGTTACAGTAATAGAACACTATAGTTACAGTAATAGAACACTATGGTTGAGTTACAGTAATAGAACACTATAGTTACAGTAATAGAACACTATGGTTGAGTTACAGTAATAGAACACTATAGTTACAGTAATAGAACACTATAGTTACAGTAATAGAACACTGCAGTTACAGTAATAGAACACTATAGTTATAGTAATAGAACACTATAGTTGAGTTACAGTAATAGAACACTATAGTTGAGTTACAGTAATAGAACACTATAGTTGAGTTACAGTAATAGAACACTATAGTTACAGTAATAGAACACTATAGTTACAGTAATAGAACACTATAGTTGAGTTATAGTAATAGAACACTATAGTTACAGTAATAGAACACTATAGTTACAGTAATAGAACACTATGGTTGAGTTACAGTAATAGAACACTATAGTTGAGTTACAGTAATAGAACACTATAGTTACAGTAATAGAACACTATGGTTGAGTTGCAGTAATAGAACACTATAGTTACAGTAATAGAACACTATAGTTACAGTAATGGAACACTATAGTTACAGTAATAGAAACACTATAGTTACAGTAATAGAACACTATAGTTGAGTTACAGTAATAGAACACTATAGTTACAGTAATAGAACACTATAGTTGAGTTACTGTAATATAACACTATAGTTACAGTAATAGAACACTGCAGTTACAGTAATAGAACACTATAGTTACAGTAATAGAACACTATAGTTACAGTAATAGAACACTATAGTTACAGTAATAGAACACTATAGCTGCAGTAATAGAACACTATGGTTGAATTACAGTAATAGAACACTATAGTTACAGTAATAGAACACTATGGTTGAGTTACAGTAATAGAACACTATAGTTACAGTAATAGAACACTATGGTTGAGTTGCAGTAATAGAACACTATAGTTACAGTAATAGAACACTATGGTTGAGTTACAGTAATAGAACACTATAGTTACAGTAATAGAACACTATAGTTACAGTAATAGACCACTATAGTTACAGTAATAGAACACTATAGTTGAGTTACAGTAATAGAACACTATAGTTACAGTAATAGAACACTATAGTTGAGTTACTGTAATAGAACACTATAGTTACAGTAATAGAACACTGCAGTTACAGTAATAGAACACTATAGTTACAGTAATAGAACACTATAGTTACAGTAATAGAACACTATAGTTACAGTAATAGAACACTATAGTTACAGTAATAGAACACTATAGTTACAGTAATAGAACACTATAGTTGAGTTACAGTAATAGAACACTATAGTTGAGTTACAGTAATAGAACACTATAGTTGAGTTACAGTAATAGAACACTATAGTTGAGTTACAGTAATAGAACACTATAGTTGAGTTACAGTAATAGAACACTATAGTTACAGTAATAGGACACTATGGTTGAGTTACAGTAATAGAACACTATAGTTACAGTAATAGAACACTATAGTTGAGTTACAGTAATAGAACACTATAGTTGAGTTATAGTAATAGAACACTATAGTTGAGTTACAGTAATAGAACACTATATTTACAGTAATAGAACACTATGGTTGAGTTACAGTAATAGAAGACTATAGTTACAGTAATAGATCACTATGGTTGAGTTACAGTAATAGAACACTATAGTTACAGTAATAGAACACTATAGTTACAGTAATAGAACACTATAGTTACAGTAATAGAACACTATAGTTGAGTTACAGTAATAGAACACTATAGTTACAGTAATAGAACACTATAGTTGAGTTACAGTAATAGAACACTATAGTTGAGTTACAGTAATAGAACACTATGGTTGAGTTACAGTAATAGAACACTATAGTTACAGTAATAGAACACTATAGTTGCGTTACAGTAATAGAACACTATAGTTACAGTAATAGAACACTATGGTTGAGTTACAGTAATAGAACACTATAGTTACAGTAATAGAACACTATGGTTGAGTTACAGTAATAGAAGACTATAGTTACAGTAATAGATCACTATGGTTGAGTTACAGTAATAGAACACTATAGTTACAGTAATAGAACACTATAGTTACTGTAATAGAACACTATAGTTACAGTAATAGAACACTATAGTTGAGTTACAGTAATAGAACACTATAGTTGAGTTATAGTAATAAAACACTATAGTTGAGTTACAGTAATAGAAGACTATAGTTACAGTAATAGATCACTATGGTTGAGTTACAGTAATAGAACACTATAGTTACAGTAATGTAACACTATAGTTACAGTAATAGAACACTATGGTTACAGTAATAGAACACTATAGTTGAGTTACAGTAATAGAACACTATAGTTACAGTAATAGAACACTATAGTTGAGTTACAGTAATAGAACACTATAGTTGAGTTACAGTAATAGAACACTATGGTTGAGTTACAGTAATAGAACACTATAGTTACAGTAATAGAACACTATAGTTGCGTTACAGTAATAGAACACTATAGTTACAGTAATAGAACACTATGGTTGAGTTACAGTAATAGAACACTATAGTTACAGTAATAGAACACTATGGTTGAGTTACAGTAATAGAACACTATAGTTACAGTAATAGAACACTATGGTTGAGTTACAGTAATAGAACACTATAGTTACAGTAATAGAACACTATAGTTACAGTAATAGAACACTGCAGTTACAGTAATAGAACACTATAGTTATAGTAATAGAACACTATAGTTGAGTTACAGTAATAGAACACTATAGTTGAGTTACAGTAATAGAACACTATAGTTGAGTTACAGTAATAGAACACTATAGTTACAGTAATAGAACACTATAGTTACAGTAATAGAACACTATAGTTGAGTTATAGTAATAGAACACTATAGTTACAGTAATAGAACACTATAGTTACAGTAATAGAACACTATGGTTGAGTTACAGTAATAGAACACTATAGTTGAGTTACAGTAATAGAACACTATAGTTACAGTAATAGAACACTATGGTTGAGTTGCAGTAATAGAACACTATAGTTACAGTAATAGAACACTATAGTTACAGTAATGGAACACTATAGTTACAGTAATAGAACACTATAGTTACAGTAATAGAACACTATAGTTGAGTTACAGTAATAGAACACTATAGTTACAGTAATAGAACACTATAGTTGAGTTACTGTAATATAACACTATAGTTACAGTAATAGAACACTGCAGTTACAGTAATAGAACACTATAGTTACAGTAATAGAACACTATAGTTACAGTAATAGAACACTATAGTTACAGTAATAGAACACTATAGCTGCAGTAATAGAACACTATGGTTGAATTACAGTAATAGAACACTATAGTTACAGTAATAGAACACTATGGTTGAGTTACAGTAATAGAACACTATAGTTACAGTAATAGAACACTATAGTTACAGTAATAGAACACTATAGTTGAGTTACAGTAATAGAACACTATAGTTGAGTTACAGTAATAGAACACTATAGTTGAGTTACAGTAATAGAACACTATAGTTGAGTTACAGTAATAGAACACTATAGTTACAGTAATAGGACACTATGGTTGAGTTACAGTAATAGAACACTATAGTTACAGTAATAGAACACTATAGTTGAGTTACAGTAATAGAACACTATAGTTGAGTTATAGTAATAGAACACTATAGTTGAGTTACAGTAATAGAACACTATATTTACAGTAATAGAACACTATGGTTGAGTTACAGTAATAGAAGACTATAGTTACAGTAATAGATCACTATGGTTGAGTTACAGTAATAGAACACTATAGTTACAGTAATAGAACACTATAGTTACAGTAATAGAACACTATAGTTGAGTTACAGTAATAGAACACTATAGTTACAGTAATAGAACACTATAGTTGAGTTACAGTAATAGAACACTATAGTTGAGTTACAGTAATAGAACACTATGGTTGAGTTACAGTAATAGAACACTATAGTTACAGTAATAGAACACTATAGTTGCGTTACAGTAATAGAACACTATAGTTACAGTAATAGAACACTATGGTTGAGTTACAGTAATAGAACACTATAGTTACAGTAATAGAACACTATGGTTGAGTTACAGTAATAGAACACTATAGTTACAGTAATAGAACACTATAGTTGAGTTACAGTAATAGAACACTATAGTTACAGTAATAGAACACTATGGTTGAGTTACAGTAATAGAACACTATAGTTGAGTTACAGTAATAGAACACTATAGTTACAGTAATAGAACACTATGTTTGAGTTGCAGTAATAGAACACTATAGTTACAGTAATAGAACACTATGGTTGAGTTACAGTAATAGAACACTATAGTTACAGTAATAGAACACTATAGTTACAGTAATAGAACACTATAGTTACAGTAATAGAACACTATAGTTGAGTTACAGTAATAGAACACTATAGTTACAGTAATAGAACACTATAGTTGAGTTACTGTAATAGAACACTATAGTTACAGTAATAGAACACTGCAGTTACAGTAATAGAACACTATAGTTACAGTAATAGAACACTATAGTTACAGTAATAGAACACTATAGTTACAGTAATAGAACACTATAGTTGCAGTAATAGAACACTATGGTTGAGTTACAGTAATAGAACACTATAGTTGAGTTACAGTAATAGAACACTATAGTTACAGTAATAGAACACTATGGTTGAGTTACAGTAATAGAAGACTATAGTTAGGCTAAGGCTAAGGCTAATCTGAAAACAAGACTCCCTAAATTTTATCAGCATATCGATTGCGCAACCAGGGGTGGAAAGACCCTGGATCATTGTTACTCTAACTTCCGCGACGCATATAAGGCCCTGCCCCGCCCCCCTTTCGGAAAAGCTGACCACGACTCCATTTTGTTGATCCCTGCCTACAGACAGAAACTAAAACAAGAAGCTCCCACGCTGAGGTCTGTCCAACGCTGGTCCGACCAAGCTGACTCCACACTCCAAGACTGCTTCCATCACGTGGACTGGGAGATGTTTCGTATTGCGTCAGCCAACAACATTGACGAATACGCTGATTCGGTGTGCGAGTTCATTAGAACGTGCGTTGAAGATGTCGTTCCCATAGCAACGATTAAAACATTCCCCAACCAGAAACCGTGGATTGATGGCAGCATTCGTGTGGAACTGAAGGCGCGAACCACTGCTTTTAATCAGGGCAAGGTGTCTGGTAACATGACTGAATACAAACAGCGCAGCTATTCCCTCAGCAAGGCTATCAAACAAGCTAAGCGCCAGTACAGAGACAAAGTAGAATCTCAATTCAACGGCTCAGACACAAGAGGCATGTGGCAGGGTCTACAGTCAATCACGGACTACAGGAAGAAACCCAGCCCAGTCACGGACCAGGATGTCTTGCTCCCAGGCAGACTAAACAACTTTTTTGCCCGCTTTGAGGACAATACAGTGCCACTGACACGGCCTGCAACGAAAACATGCGGTCTCTCCTTCACTGCAGCCGAAGTGAGTAAGACATTTAAACGTGTTAACCCTCGCAAGGCTGCAGGCCCAGACGATATCCCCAGCCGCGCCCTCAGAGCATGCGCAGACCAGCTGGCCGGTGTGTTTACGGACATATACAACCAATCCCTATACCAGTCTGCTGTTCCCACATGCTTCAAGAGGGCCACCATTGTTCCTGTTCCCAAGAAAGCTAAGGTAACTGAGCTAAACGACTACCGCCCCGTAGCACTCACATCCGTCATCATGAAGTGCTTTGAGAGACTAGTCAAGGACCATATCACCTCCACCCTACCTGACACCCTTGACCCACTCCAATTTGCTTACCGCCCAAATAGGTCCACAGACGATGCAATCTCAACCACACTGCACACTGCCCTAACCCATCTGGACAAGAGGAATACCTATGTGAGAATGCTGTTCATCGACTACAGCTCGGCATTCAACACCATAGTACCCTCCAAGCTCGTCATCAAGCTCGAGACCCTGGGTCTCGACCCCGCCCTGTGCAACTGGGTACTGGACTTCCTGACGGGCCGCCCCCAGGTGGTGAGGGTAGGCAACAACATCTCCTCCCCGCTGATCCTCAACACTGGGGCCCCACAAGGGTGCGTTCTGAGCCCTCTCCTGTACTCCCTGTTCACCCACGACTGCGTGGCCACGCACGCCTCCAACTCAATCATCAAGTTTGCGGACGACACAACAGTGGTAGGCTTGATTACCAACAACGACGAGACGGCCTACAGGGAGGAGGTGAGGGCCCTCGGAGTGTGGTGTCAGGAAAATAACCTCACACTCAACGTCAACAAAACTAAGGAGATGATTGTGGACTTCAGGAAACAGCAGAGGGAACACCCCCCCATCCACATCGATGGAACAGTAGTGGAGAGGGTAGCAAGTTTTAAGTTCCTCGGCATACACATCACAGACAAACTGAATTGGTCCACTCACACAGACAGCATCGTGAAGAAGGCGCAGCAGCGCCTCTTCAACCTCAGGAGGCTGAAGAAATTCGGCTTGTCACCAAAAGCACTCACAAACTTCTACAGATGCACAATCGAGAGCATCCTGGCGGGCTGTATCACCGCCTGGTATGGCAACTGCACCGCCCTCAACCGTAAGGCTCTCCAGAGGGTAGTGAGGTCTGCACAACGCATCACCGGGGGCAAACTACCTGCCCTCCAGGACACCTACACCACCCGATGCTACAGGAAGGCCATAAAGATCATCAAGGACATCAACCACCCGAGCCACTGCCTGTTCACCCCGCTGTCATCCAGAAGGCGAGGTCAGTACAGGTGCATCAAAGCTGGGACCGAGAGACTGAAAAACAGCTTCTATCTCAAGGCCATCAGACTGTTAAACAGCCACCACTAACATTGAGTGGCTACTGCCAACACACTGTCAATGCCACTGACTCTACTCCAGCCACTTTAATCATGGGAATTGATGGGAAATGATGTAAATATATCACTAGCCACTTTAAACAATGCTACCTTATATAATGTTACTTACCCTACATTATTCATCTCATATGCATACGTAGATACTGTACTCTATATCATCGACTGCATCCTTATGTAATACATGTATCACTAGCCACTTTAACTATGCCACTTGGTTTACATACTCATCTCATATGTATATACTGTACTCGATATCATCTACTGTATCTTGCCTATGCTGCTCTGTACCATCACTCATTCATATATCCTTATGTACATATTCTTTATCCCCTTACACTGTGTATAAGACAGTAGTTTTTTTTGGAATTGTTAGTTAGATTACTTGTTCGTTATTACTGCATTGTTGGAACTAGAAGCACAAGCATTTCGCTACACTCGCATTAACATCTGCTAACCATGTGTATGTGACAAATAAATTTGATTTGATTTGATTTGATTTAGTTACAGTAATAGAACACTATGGTTGAGTTACAGTAATAGAACACTATAGTTAGAGTAATAGAACACTATAGTTACAGTAATAGAACACTATAGTTGAGTTACAGTAATAGAACACTATAGTTGAGTTACAGTAATAGAACACTATAGTTGAGTTACAGTAATAGAACACTATAGTTACAGTAATAGAACACTATGGTTGAGTTACAGTAATAGAACACTATAGTTACAGTAATAGAACACTATAGTTGAGTTACAGTAATATAACACTATAGTTGAGTTATAGTAATAGAACCCTATAGTTGAGTTACAGTAATAGAACACTATAGTTACAGTAATAGAACACTATGGTTGAGTTACAGTAATAGAAGACTATAGTTACAGTAATAGATCACTATGGTTGAGTTACAGTAATAGAACACTATAGTTACAGTAATAGAACACTATAGTTACAGTAATAGAACACTATAGTTACAGTAAGAGAACACTATAGTTGAGTTACAGTAATAGAACACTATGGTTGAGTTACAGTAATAGAACACTATAGTTACAGTAATAGAACACTATGGTTGAGTTACAGTAATAGAACACTATAGTTGAGTTACAGTAATAGAACACTATAGTTACAGTAATAGAACACTATGGTTGAGTTACAGTAATAGAACACTATAGTTGAGTTACAGTAATAGAACACTATAGTTACAGTAATAGAACACTAGAGTTACAGTAATAGAACACCATAGTTACAGTAATAGAACACTATAGTTGAGTTACAGTAATAGAACACCATAGTTACAGTAATAGAACACTATAGTTGAGTTACAGTAATAGAACACTATAGTTACAGTAATATAACAATATAGTTACAGTAATAGAACACTATAGTTACAGTAATAGAACACTATAGTTACAGTTATAGAACACTATAGTTGAGTTACAGTAATAGAACACTATAGTTACAGTAATAGAACACTATGGTTACAGTAATAGAACACTATAGTTACAGTAATAGAACACTATAGTTACAGTAATAGAACACTATAGTTACAGTAATAGAACACTATAGTTACAGTAATAGAACACTATAGTTGAGTTACAGTAATAGAACACTATAGTTGAGTTACAGTAATAGAGCACTATAGTTACAGTAATAGAACACTATAGTTACAGTAATAGAACACTATAGTTACAGTAATAGAACACTATAGTTGAGTTACAGTAATAGAACACTATAGTTGAGTTATAGTAATAGAACACTATAGTTGAGTTACAGTAATAGAACACTATAGTTTCGTTACAGTAATAGAACACTATAGTTGAGTTACAGTAATAGAACACTATAGTTACAGTAATAGAACACTATAGTTGAGTTACAGTAATAGAACACTATAGTTGAGTTATAGTAATAGAACACTATTGTTGAGTTACAGTAATAGAACACTATAGTTACAGTAATAGAACACTATGGTTGAGTTACAGTAATAGAAGACTATAGTTACAGTAATAGATCACTATGGTTGAGTTACAGTAATAGAACACTATAGTTACAGTAATAGAACACTATAGTTACAGTAATAGAACACTATAGTTACAGTAATAGAACACTATAGTTGAGTTACAGTAATAGAACACTATAGTTGAGTTACAGTAATAGAACACTATGGTTGAGTTACAGTAATAGAACACTATAGTTACAGTAATAGAACACTATGGTTGAGTTACAGTAATAGAACACTATAGTTGAGTTACAGTAATAGAACACTATAGTTACAGTAATAGAACACTATAGTTACAGTAATAGAACACCATAGTTACAGTAATAGAACACTATAGTTACAGTAATAGAACACTATAGTTGAGTTATAGTAATAGAACACTATAGTTACAGTAATAGAACACTATAGTTACAGTAATAGAACACTATGGTTGAGTTACAGTAATAGAACACTATAGTTACAGTAATAGAACACTATAGTTACAGTAATAGAACACTATAGTTACAGTAATAGAACACTATAGTTGAGTTACAGTAATAGAACAGTATAGTTACAGTAATAGAACACTATGGTTGAGTTACAGCAATAGAACACTATAGTTGAGTTACAGTAATAGAACACTATACTTGAGTTACAGTAATAGAACACTATAGTTGAGTTACAGTAATAGAACACTATAGTTGAGTTACAGTAATAGAACACTATAGTTACAGTAATAGAACACTATAGTTACAGTAATAGAACACTATAGTTGAGTTACAGTAATAGAACACTATAGTTGAGTTACAGTGATAGAACACTATAGTTACAGTAATAGAAAACTATAGTTACAGTAATATAACACTATAGTTACAGTAATAGAACACTATAGTTGAGTTACAGTGATAGAACACTATAGTTACAGTAATAGAACACTATAGTTACAGTAATAGAACACTATAGATACAGTAATAGAACACTATAGTTACAGTAATAGAACACTATAGTTACAGTAATAGAACACTATAGTTACAGTAATAGAACACTATAGTTACATTAATAGAACACTATAGTTGAGTTACAGTAATAGAACACTATAGTTGAGTTACAGTGATAGAGCACTATAGTTACAGTAATAGAACACTATAGTTACAGTAATAGAACACTATTGTTGAGTTACAGTGATAGAACACTATAGTTACAGTAATAGAACACTATAGTTACAGTAATAGAACACTATAGATACAGTAATAGAACACTATAGTTACAGTAATATAACACTATAGTTACAGTAATAGAACACTATAGTTACAGTAATAGAACACTATAGTTGAGTTACAGTAATAGAACACTATAGTTGAGTTACAGTGATAGAACACTATAGTTACAGTAATAGAACACTATAGTTACAGTAATAGAACACTATAGATACAGTAATAGAACACTATAGTTACAGTAATATAACACTATAGTTACAGTAATAGAACACTATAGTTACAGTAATAGAACACTATAGTTGAGTTACAGTAATAGAACACTATAGTTGAGTTACAGTGATAGAACACTATAGTTACAGTAATAGAACACTATAGTTACAGTAATAGAACACTATAGTTACAGTAATAGAACACTATAGTTACAGTAATAGAACACTATAGTTGAGTTACAGTAATAGAACACTATAGTTACAGTAATAGAACACTATAGTTGAGTTACAGTAATAGAACACTATAGTTACAGTAATAGAACACTATGGTTACAGTAATAGAACACTATAGTTACAGTAATAGAACACTATAGTTACAGTAATAGAACACTATAGTTACAGTAATAGAACACTATAGTTACAGTAATAGAACACTATAGTTGAGTTACAGTAATAGAACACTATAGTTGAGTTACAGTGATAGAACACTATAGTTACAGTAATAGAACACTATAGTTACAGTAATAGAACACTATAGTTACAGTAATAGAACACTATAGTTACAGTAATAGAACACTATAGTTGAGTTACAGTGATAGAACACTATAGTTACAGTAATAGAACACTATAGTTACAGTAATAGAACACTATAGATACAGTAATAGAACACTATAGTTACAGTAATAGAACACTATAGTTACAGTAATAGAACACTATAGTTACAGTAATAGAACACTATAGTTACAGTAATAGAACACTATAGTTGAGTTACAGTAATAGAACACTATAGTTGAGTTACAGTGATAGAACACTATAGTTACAGTAATAGAACACTATAGTTACAGTAATAGAACACTATAGTTGAGTTACAGTGATAGAACACTATAGTTTCAGTAATAGAACACTATAGTTACAGTAATAGAACACTATAGATACAGTAATAGAACACTATAGTTACAGTAATATAACACTATAGTTACAGTAATAGAACACTATAGTTACAGTAATAGAACACTATAGTTGAGTTACAGTAATAGAACACTATAGTTGAGTTACAGTGATAGAACACTATAGTTACAGTAATAGAACACTATAGTTACAGTAATAGAACACTATAGTTACAGTAATAGAACACTATAGTTGAGTTACAGTAATAGAACACTATAGTTACAGTAATAGAACACTATAGTTACAGTAATAGAACACTATAGTTATAGTAATAGAACACTATAGTTGAGTTACAGTAATAGAACACTATAGTTACAGTAATAGAACACTATAGTTACAGTAATAGAACACTATAGTTACAGTAATAGAACACTATAGTTACAGTAATAGAACACTATAGTTGAGTTACAGTAATAGAACACTATAGTTGAGTTACAGTAATAGAACACTATGGTTGAGTTACAGTAATAGAACACTATGGTTGAGTTACAGTAATAGAACACTATGGTTGAGTTACAGTAATAGAACACTATAGTTACAGTAATAGAACACTATAGTTACAGTAATAGAACACTATAGTTGAGTTACAGTAATAGAACACTATAGTTACAGTAATAGAACACTATAGTTACAGTAATAGAACACTATAGTTGAGTTACAGTAATAGAACACTATAGTTGAGTTACAGTGATAGAACACTATAGTTACAGTAATAGAACACTATAGTTACAGTAATAGAACACTATAGTTGAGTTACAGTAATAGAACACTATAGTTGAGTTACAGTGATAGAACACTATAGTTGAGTTACAGTAATAGAACACTATAGTTACAGTAATAGAACACTATAGTTGAGTTACAGTAATAGAACACTATAGTTGAGTTACAGTAATAGAACACTATAGTTGAGTTACAGTAATAGAACACTATGGTTGAGTTACAGTAATAGAACACTATAGTTACTGTAATAGAACACTATAGTTACAGTAATAGAACACTATAGTTACAGTAATAGAACACTATAGTTACAGTAATAGAACACTATAGTTGAGTTACAGTAATAGAACACTATAGTTGAGTTATAGTAATAGACCATGAAGAAATGTCTGAGAATAGAATTCTAAGTACAAGTGTATTTAATTACTTTGTCAAATAAATGGATTCACATACAATGCATGTAACTTTAGCTACAAAGCACTATCAAGCTCCTGGACTACTGTTCAGTCATGTAGTCAGGTGCCACATTAGGGACTTAGGATATTGAAATTGGCTCAGAACAGGGCAGCACGGCTGTCCCTTACATGTCAAATCAAATCAAAACAAATGTTATTGATCACACACACATGGATAGCAGATGTTAATGCAAGTGTAGCGAAATGCTTGTCGAGTGTAGTGAAATGCATGTAACCATAAGGAAACCTCAAATAAAATTGAATCAAATTTGTACAGAGAGCTAATAATTGATTTAATTGATTTCACCTGTGTTAGTTACTCACCTGGTCTTATTAGCTCCTTATTAAGGAAATTATTGCATACAGTTGATAAGAAGAGTCACGTCAGGTGCTGCCCTACAACGTTACTTTGATTAGAACCATAAGGAAATTAAGTTATGCTGAAGTACTGAATTTCCCACCTAAGAAACATGTTCTCAGAACATTATGTGCTAGCTGGGTATCCTGCATCATTCCCAGAATGTTGTGGGAGGGTTAAATGCTAAATAACCATTGGACAACCACGCTCTCACCAAGCTCTAAGAAACATATGGTTCTCAGAACATGATGTGCTAGCTGGGGTGTGTTTGTGTGTGCGAGCACAGCTATTAATTCAGTCATGAGGATCATACATGACATTTAGCCTCCATTGCCCCGTCCACATCTGACCACATAATGATCATTCAACATACTGCATGTATTATGAAACAACTGAAAGAGCAGTTAATTGGGGTTTAGCGAAGGGAAATATGGTTGAGTGGTAGTGCACAGAAACAAGTCTATTGCCCTGGCCTATCGTGTGAGGACAAGGCTTGGTATGTATTACCAAATACTTTCCTTGGCTTTTAAAAACAACAATTTTATTTTAAAATGAAATGCAATTATGTGCTCATTTGAATTCCAGGGACCTGTTCAAAAAGATTTAAAGTCCATTTGGGGTTCAGAGGAAAGCACATTGTGACCCTGTCGTCATTACACATCCCAGCATGTGAGCAAACAAAGCATTTTAATGGAAGAGAAGAGAAAAACTCAAACCTATTTTAACAGAACAAATCAGAGCCTGATCCTCTGATAGCATTAGTTTCCCAGGGGACCTAATTGAGCAAGGCACTACAAACTCCACTCAGACAGAGTGATGTAGAGGTTAGATAAATACAAGGCTGGTTCCCAGAGCTCTGGGTTGTATTTATTTAAGCACCCAACATTAGAAAACAGCCTGAAAAATGGAGAGACTACCTGAAATTGTCCAATAACAAACACTCTCTTTTGTTTTCCATTGCAAAACGTCTTTCTACATTGTGACCTAAGAGTTGTTCCACCTCAAAAAGCCCAAGTAAAGAGGATTTCAAAACCCACGATCTCAGATTATTCTGAAACGGTTTCTGTAGTTAGAAACAGTTAAGCTAAGCATTCCTGAAACAGTCTTTGTTGAAAGATAATTTGAACTCTGAGAAATTAAGCTAATTGATTGCACCAAAATTGGCAATTTAATTTATAGGATTTCTATAATATTAAATAAATATAGTAACCAACATCATATTTGGACCAAACTAACTACCGACTGTCCAAAAAACAAGTTACAAGTCTCCAAATTGGATTTGTGTGTGTTCAGACAGCAGTCATTCGCTGAAATGGACTTTTCCCAGTTGCTTTGAATGTTAAAAGCATAGTGTAAGAACAGGTTGGTGGGCAGACCAGACCAGGACATGGGTTATGGCTGGTTCAGCAGGGTCATATTCATTAGGAGCCACTAGATTTCATTTCAGGAAGCCATGCCACCCACCATCTCAGATTGTTCTGAAATGGTTTCTGTCGTTATAAACAATACGATAAGCATTCCTGCAACATTATTTTGTTGAAAGTTGTTTTGAACTCTGAGAAATTAAGCTAATTGATTGCATCCAAACCCAGCATCATTTTCCGACCAAACGTCTTCTTAACAATTATTTAAAAAACACCCACGGACCTCCCAAACCCCATGCCAAGCCCACCCCAATGTCCAGTATACAACATCAGTTCTCTGTGTTTGACAGGAAGTATGACCCTGCGGCTTAGAGTATTGTTTATTCATACTATGTAAAGTATTCTCAGTGAATTTGGTGTTGTTTTTTTCCCCCTGTTCAGTGAAATTAGTAATTGAAGTAGCTTGCATTTTTCACCATAAATTACTGTTCAAGTATCAGGCTTTGCCCACTAGATGCCGCTGTTCCTGCTACAGCGTCTTTGGACACTGTGCTATCTAACCTCCAAACAAGCTTCAATGCCATACAACACTCCTTCCGTGGCCTCCAACTGCTCTTAAACGCTAGTAAAACCAAATGCATGCTTTTCAACCGGTCGCTGCCTGCACCTGCATGCCCGACTAGCATCACCACCCTGGATGGTTCCGACCTAGAATATGTGGACGTCTATAAGTACCTAGGTGTCTGGCTAGACTGCAAACTCTCCTTCCAGACTCATATCAAACATCTCCAATCGAAAATCAAATCAAGAGTCGGCTTTCTATTCCGCAACAAAGCCTCCTTCACTCACGCCGCCAAACTTACCCTAGTAAAACTGACTATCCTACCGATCCTCGACTTCGGCGATGTCATCTACAAAATGGCTTCCAACACTCTACTCAGCAAACTGGATGCAGTCTATCACAGTGCCATCCGTTTTGTCACTAAAGCACCTTATACCACCCACCACTGCGACTTGTATGCTCTAGTCGGCTGGCCCTCGCTACATATTCGTCGCCAGACCCACTGGCTCCAGGTCATCTACAAGTCTATGCTAGGTAAAGCTCCGCCTTATCTCAGCTCACTGGTCACGATGGCAACACCCATCCGTAGCACGCGCTCCAGCAGGTGTATCTCACTGATCATCCCTAAAGCCAACACCTCATTTGGCCGCCTTTCGTTCCAGTACTCTGCTGCCTGTGACTGGAACGAATTGCAAAAATCGCTGAAGTTGGAGACTTTTATCTCCCTCACCAACTTCAAACATCAGCTATCTGAGCAGCTAACCGATCGCTGCAGCTGTACATAGTCTATTGGTAAATAGCCCACCCTTTTCACCTACCTCATCCCCATACTGTTTTATTTATTTACTTTTCTGCTCTTCTGCACACCAATATCTCTACCTGTACATGACCATCTGATCATTCATCACTCCAGTGTTAATCTGCAAAATTGTAATTATTTGCCTACCTCCTCATGCCTTTTGCACACATTGTATATAGACCCCCCCTTTGTTTTCTACTGTGTTATTAACTTGTTAATTGTTTACTCCATGTGTAACTCTTTGTTGTCTGCTCACACTGCTATGCTTTATCTTGGCCAGGTCGCAGTTGCAAATGAGAACTTGTTCTCAACTAGCCTACCTGGTTAAATAAAGGTTAAATAAAATAAAAAAATAAAAATAAACTGCCACTCTATTTAATCCATGTTGTGTTTATTAAATGGATCACAACACTTTCTTTGCAACTTTGTGTCGAAAACTAATATCTTCTGCTCATGATGAAAATAAATTGTGTGGTCATCCGTACAATTCCTTTTCTTAGGCTTAATCCATGTCCAGGACACTAATCAAACAACATATAAAGATGTTTTCATTGTTTTTATTGAAAAACATAAGACTGCTTTGCAATGGATTATGATTGTATTATTTTATTTGGGTTATAACAGTCACCATCCCCCACACAATGCTAGGGCCTAACGAAGCCTGGCAGCCACCCGGTAAATGCACCAGGGAGTCATGTAGGTGAGGCAGGTACCCTACCTTACCACATCAAAGAGCCTGGCATCATGCCAGCTCTGCCACAGTCGCATGGGAGAGTACAGGAACAGACATCTAGGTCATGCTACTGGCATCAAAGTGGTAGTCATTGTGTGTCAGAGGTTAAAGGTAGAGGTGGATATTGGGACATGGCTGGTAGTGGTGGTATGGTGTATGGTAGCGCACATGGAGCTGTGTTGTTCATACAGTTTAAAGAAGGAAGTTTGTATTTACAGGCTCTTATACACTACTCAAAAAAATAAAGGGAACACTTAAACAACACAATGTAACTACAAGTCAATCACACTTCTGTGAAATCAAACTGTCCACTTAGGAAGCAACACTTATTGACAATATATTTCACATGCTGTTGTGCAAATGGGATAGACAACAGGGGGAAATTAGGGGCAATTAGCAAGACACCCCCAATAAAGGAGTGGTTCTGCAGGTGGTGACCACAGACCACTTCTCAGTTCCTATGCTTTCTGGCTGATGTTTTGGTCACTTTTGAATGCTGGCGGTGCTTTCACTCTAGTGGTAGCATGAGACGGAGTCTACAACCCACACAAGTGGCTCAGGTAGTGCAGCTCATCCAGGATGGCACATCAATGCGAGCTGTGGCAAGAAGGTTTGCTGTGTCTGTCAGCGTAGTGTCCAGAGCATGGAGGCGCTACCAGGAGACAGGCCAGTACATCAGGAGACGTGGAGGAGGCCGTAGGAGGGCAACAACCCAGCAGCAGGACCGCTACCTCCGTCTTTGTGCAAGGAGGAGCAGGAGGAACACTGCCAGAGCCCTGCAAAATGACCTCCAGCAGGCCACAAATGTGCATGTGCCTGCTCAAACGGTCAGAAACAGACTCCATGAGGGTGGTATGAGGGCCCGACGTCCACAGGTGGGGGTTGTGCTTACAGCCCAACACCGTGCAGGACGTTTGGCATTTGCCAGAGAACACCAAGATTGGCAAAATCGCCACTGGCGCCCTGTGCTCTTCACAGATGAAAGCGGGTTCACACTGAGCACATGTGACAGACGTGACAGTGTCTGAAGACACCATGGAGAACGTTCTGCTGCCTGCAACATCCTCCAGCATGACCGGTTTGGCGGTGGGTCAGTCATGGTGTGGGGTGGCATTTCTTTTGGGGGCTGCACAGCCCTCCATGTGCTCACCAGAGGTAGCCTGACTGCCATTAAGTACCGAGATGAGATCCTCAGACCCCTTGTGAGACCATATGCTGGTGTGGTTGGCCCTGGGTTCCTCCTAATGCAAGACAATGCTAGACCTCATGTGGCTGGAGTGTGTCAGCAGTTCCTACAAGAGGAAGGCATTGATGCTATGGACTGGCCCGCCCGTTCCCCAGACCTGAATCCAATTGAGCACATCTGGGACATCTTGTCTCGCTCCATCCACCAACAGACTGTCCAGGAGTTGCACCACAGACTGTCCAGGAGTTGGCGTATGCTTTAGTCCAGGTCTGGGAGGAGATCCCTCAGGAGACCATCCGCCACCTCACCAGGAGCATGCCCAGGTGTTGTAGGGAGGTCATACAGGCACGTGCAGGCCACACATACTACTGAGCCTCATTTTGACTTGTTTTAAGGACATTACATCAAAGTTGGATCAGCCTGTAGTGTGGTTTTCCACTTTCATTTTGAGTGTGACTCCAAATCCAGACCTCCATGGGTTGATACATTTGATTTCCATTGATAATTTTTGTGTGATTTTGTTGTCAGCACATTCAACTATGTAAAGAAAAAAGTATTTACTAAGAATATTTCATTCATTCAGATCTAGGATGTGTTATTTTAGTGTTCCCTTTATTTTTTTGAGCAGTGTATATTGTATATATATTGTATATATTATATATTGTATGGCTCGCTATATAGATGCTGAACAATTGGAATGTGGCGGTTTAAAGAGTCATTATCGTTGACATTTTCTCCAGCTTTCATTTGGTTGCATTCATACTGTCACGACTTCTACCGAAGGTAACTCCTCTCCCTGTTCGGGCGGCACTCGGCGGCCGGCGCCGCCGGTTTACTAGCCGCCACCGATCCAGTGTCCATGGGAGTGCTATTGTGCTCGATTGTATTTTCAGTTTGTTGTTTTCACAGTTACGCACGTGTATTTGAGTGTCTGAACTGTGTTTGTTCCTCCATGCGTTTGCACAGAGTTCTCAGTATCGAGAGCCTCAGATATCCCTGCTCTCCTGCGCCTGACTCCTACACCTCTCACCTAGACACACGTTATTGCACATACGACCAATATAGTCCAATAAGAAAATTAACTGAATTGTGGCTACAAAATAATTTGATTCCTGATTTCCCTACAGGCCGTTCTAGTTATTCTAATCAGATCACATTCAACAAAACTTGTGAATCACATCAATCAACTACTCCAATCAAATTAATGTAGCTGCCATTGTAGAGGTTTTAGAATTTGACTGTGCCAGAATGAGATAAGTTTTGACAATAGGCCATTTAGCAGTCATAACATATCAATGGTAATGAAGCAATACTTTTCAATTGACCTTTTCCATAGACAACCAGGATTCTGTTCTGATAGGCCTCAACTTTATTGGCTATGAATTGGATTTTGAAAGTTGACTATATCATCAAACTAAGGAAAATACAATGCATTTAATTATGAATTCTATCTATCTGAAATGATTGTTCCCTCATTTAATAACACAGCATAAGTAGAACAGATTAACTGAACTGCCTACTCTGGAACACCAGAACAGAGAGAAGGCACTCTTTTATTCTTCCCATAAACACTTTACTGAGTTCATGTTACGGCTTTCTTCCTTCGAAGGAGAGTCGGACCAAAATGCAGCGTGGTTAGTTCGATACATCTTTAATAAGGAAAAAACACGAACAATACAAAACAACAAGTGGAAACCTATACAGCCTATCTGGTGAATAAACAAAACACAGAGACAGGAACAATCACCCACAAACACACATTGAAACCCAGGCTACCTAAATATGGTTCCCAATCAGAGACAACGAGAATCACCTGACTCTGATTGCAGCCATAGACTATGCTAGACACCCCTACTCAGCCACAATCCCTATACCTACTAAAACCCCCAATACCACAACACAACACAAAATAACCCCATGTCACACCCTGGCCTGACCAAATAAATATATAAACACAAAATACTAAGACCAGGGCGTGACAGTTCATGTGAACTAGCAGAGCTGTACAGACTGCTGCAGTGTGATGTTTCCCTCTGAGCTGATAGGCTAATGACTGTGGGCCTGTTTCTGTGTACAAGGGGTCATCATCTCATCTCACCTTCCTTGTTCTTCACTCGTTCCAGGCACTTAGCAATCTCCATTTGCGTCATGGTAACCGTCAGTTTGGGTCAGGACATGCTGCGTCTGGAAATGTCAAGTCGTTTCTGGCAGTGTTGATTACAAGGTGTGGAAGAAGGAGATGGAGAGAGAGATAAATTAAAGGGAAGACAAAGAAAAGATAGAGGGATGGGTGAAGAACAGTGGAGGCTCCTCCGAGGAGGAAGGGGAGAACCGTCCTCCTCACTGAAACATTCAAAAAGTTATTCTTTTTACATAAAACAATACCAAATAATTGATTAAAACACGCTGTTTTGCAATGAAGATCTACAGTAGCCTCAGCAGCACTCTGTATGGTAGCACCATGGTGTAGCCGGAGGAGAGCTAACTTCTGTCCTCCTCTGAGTACATACAAAACCCAGGAGTTTCATGGTTCTCACCCCCTTTCATAGACTTACACAGTAATTATGACAACATCCAGAGGATGTCCTCCAACCTATCAGAGATCTTGCAGCATGAACTGACATGCTGTCCACCCAATCAAATGATCAGAGAATTAACCTAGTAATGAAACAGTAAGCTACAGCTAGCTAGCACTGCAGTGCATACAATGTGGTGAGTAGTTGACTCAAAGAGAGAGAAAGACAATAGTTGATCAGTTTTGAACAAGTACATTTTGGAATAAATTAAGGAGACGCAAGAGAGAGAGAGAGAGAGAGAGGGATAGCTATCTTTCGTAGTATAGATATTTTACTTTCACTTGCTTAGCTATCAAATGCAGCTAGCTAGTTTAGCCTACTCAAGGAGAGAGCGTAGATACGAGAAGGAATTATATATACAATGAGCAAACTGATCATTCGGTTTATAAGTGGCTGCTACATCTGTGTTTGCTTGTGATCAGGGGCATATTCATTCTGCCGATTCTGTTGAAAAACGTTTCTTAAACGGAAGCAAACGGAATGAAACAGGGATAAACATACCTGAATTTATCCAATAGAAACTCTCATTTGCAACTGTTCCACTAATGATTACAACCTAGATCAGCTAGATGCAGGAAATAATGTGTCAGGCTGTATTGAATGTGTCAATGTCTGCCATCTTGACTACTCTAATTTCTCTAGACCTGTGCACCTACGTTGTAAACGTTGTAGGCTAGGTTGTTGCAACCTCATGATGGGTACAGGGAAAATGTGGGTATCATGTAGTAGCCTTAACCTTTCAATGTTACATTGAGCTGGGTGAATGGAATTTCAATGACAGTCATCCAATATGCTGTAATAGAAATAAGGCCATGCTCATTTAAAAAAGAAAATCATCCTTCCTCATGTTAAATGGCACCAACCGCCACTGGTAAAGAATGAAAAGGGGGATAGGATAGTGAGAGAAAGAGGGAGTAAAATAATAAATTACCAGAGAAAACCCAGGACAGACAGTGAGTCTATAAATGGCTATCTGGGCACAAAGAGCCAGTCTCTCCCTGATCACATTATGCATGGATCAGGCAGATCAGACATGGACCTAAGCATCACTTCATATTTCCAACCAGGGGCGCAACTTTAGTTTTAGAAGTGGGAGGGACATAACCTGGCGGGGGTCTGGGGGGTCCTCCCCCATAATTTTTTGGGGCATCTAAAGCTAATTTCCTGTATTTTTACCCAATCCAACATGCTGTCTTTATTTAAAACAAAAAGTAAGCAAAAATGCCCACAGTCATCAAACTGGGTAAGAGATCATTATTAAATATGTTTAAGTGTGTCATGAACCGGCTCGTAGTCCATAACAAGGAGGGAGACAACATGGAGATTCAAGGTTCACACTGTGCTGTAAGAATCCCCCTCTGTCCCCAGAGACTATGGACCTACACCCTGTACTTTCCCCTGCACTCACCATCTATCTCTCCTGTAATCATATGAGAGGATTGAAACCATGTGTCCATCAGTCCTGCTCATGTTGTTGTTGTCAGCCCAAAGAGTGGAGAAAAAGGTTAATTGAACCATAATTCAGTGCCAGAGACAGTGTACTGGTGGGGTTAGGGTGGGGGTGGGGTGGGGGGGGGGGGTTAGGGGAAGGGGAAGGGGGAGGATGTATGGATGAAGAGGAGAGGGGGAGAACAGGAGGTTGGTGAGTAATGTGGTGGGCGCCCTCCCCTGACTCTCCTGATCTGAATGAGAGATTGGCTGTCATCTCGACCACAGGGAGCACCCCCAGTCTAATCAATCAGCTGCCAGGAGGACAGGTACCTTACCCAGCAGGGTGCCCCCCTCATTCCCTCCCTCCCACACACACACACACACACACAGAGACACACACACACACACACACACACTGCACCAATACCGCCCCCCCCCCCCAACCCCAAACCTTTGGGAGGAAGCGTGAGTGAGTGTCCCCTCCCTAGATTCTAAAGGAACAGCCACAAACTGTAGATACATGTATCAGCTATACGATTGGTCCCCTAGCACCACCTCACTCCCCCAGATGCAGTCACGCAAACACACACACACACGCACACAGACGTACACACACACACAACTTACATTAAACCGTAGTGATGTGTCACGTGTCAGGTAGTGACCCTCATCTCAAGGTCAAGGCCTTCATCATCTTCACTGGACACCATAACAGCACCTTCTCTCTTTCCTTTACAATCTCCTTTTCTCTATTCCAATCAACCTGTGATTCTAAAAAGGCTTATTGGGCTTTCTGAGCAGTAGCATTTTGTGTTACACACACACACACACACACACACACACACACACACACACACACACACACACACACACACACACACACACACACACACACACACACACACACACACACAAAAGCATGTCAATCAAATTACAATAATGACCTGAGGCAAGAGTTGTTTTAGACACATTATGGCTCAGCTATCATTGACTGCTCTGCATATCTGCTGCTAGGTGCATTATCGGAATTACAAATGACTTACTACTGCTGCAAGGCCAGGTGTCATTCAACTTTTTTGGCTAGTTTCCAGACCTCTCCCTCTCTCTCCCTCTCCCCTCCAGTGGTTGTTGTCTCAGGCTTGTTTTCTTGGTAGGGTTAGCCTACATAGAGACACCTAATGAGACCTGTTAGGGTTGGTCTACATACAGACTCCTTAATGAGACCTGTTAGGGTTGGTCTACATACAGACCTGTTCCTCCTCAGCCAGAGATGGTTAGAAATGGGCTATTCCACCGAAGGGAAAGAAGACGTAGAGGCAGAATTAAAAATAGCATAATGGCAGCGGTGTGTTAATGTGGACGCACAACACACACATGAGCAAATGCACACACACACACACACACACACTCTTTAGACTCCCACCACACACACACACTAACTCACAGCCGCCAAATCTCATAAGAGGGTATGGCCACTGACAATGTGCAATCAATTCTCGCCTGTAGTAGCTCGGGGCGGAGGCCGTTAAGGAAAGGAAACATATGGATGGATCCACACAGCCTGATGGCCACTGCTTCACTCAGCCCCAGCAGGCCCCAAGCGGTCCCATACCTTCACGTTATCGTTAGCCTCTCTCGCAAAAATCATCACACAAGTTCACATGAACTGCCACAAATTAACCAGCACACATCACCATTTATTTACATCCTGAATGAGTTCAGCATGCCCCTAGACACCACTTAGACCTGTATGGAGAGGAGAGAGGGCTAGCTAGAACCCACTTAGACCTGTATGGAGAGGAGAGAGGGCTAGCTAGAACCCACTTAGACCTGTATGGAGAGGAGAGAGGGCTAGCTAGAACCCACTTAGACCTGTATGGAGAGGAGAGAGGGCTAGCTAGAACCCACTTAGACCTGTATGGAGAGGAGAGAGGGCTAGCTAGAACCCACTTAGACCTGTATGGAGAGGAGAGAGGGCTAGCTAGAACCCACTTAGACCTGTATGGAGAGGAGAGAGGGCTAGCTAGAACCCACTTAGACCTGTATGAAGTGGAGAGAGGGCTAGCTAGACAACCACTTAGACCTGTATGGAGAGTGGGGTATGCTGAGCCAGTTTTTACATTCAGCATCACTACATCAAGGGAAATATAGTATTATTTCTAATAAAGATATCTACATATATTTCAAGATGTTTTGTATCTCTGGAAATTATCTTAATTAATTTAAACATTAGTTTTGAAAACATAGCTTTGTCTCTTGGCATAACTAGGGTAAGGGATAGGGTAAGTTGAGCCGCCTTCAGGTAAGTGGGTGATGGTGTCCTGTGACAGTGGGTGATGGTGCTGGTATAGGTCAAAGTATAATTAATGAAATGGGGGTGTGGTATATTGTATATCTTAAATGTATCATTCAGATATACTGTAGATCTCTCTTGTTTAACATCACTTCCTTTTCTTGACCAGTTGTCTGGGACAGGGATGTTGTTTTGATATGTAAATTCATAGGCAAGTGCGGCTTACATTTTTACAATTTTGTTACGCTCATTTCAGTTCTAATATTTGTCCCTCCTCTCTTATTAAGAGATGGACTCCAGAAATCCTACTTTAGGAAACGTTCTGCATGGACATGAAGAGAATTAGAGATCTCTCACACACACACACACCCTTAAAGGACCCATCAAAGCCACCAGCGCATCTCAGACACACACAAATCACCAGACTCACCTTCAGATCTTGTCTGTAGTCTATCAGAAAGTAGGCCTAAGTTACATTATAGCATAATGCTGAAATAATGTAGCTTATCAAATGAATTTAAAGGGAAGTTTAAAAAGAGGGGCGAGAGAAACCGTTACAGTATTAGGGTACTAATCAAATGTATTGGTCACATACTGTACACATGGATAGCAGATGTCAATGCCAGTGTAGGGAAATGCTTGTAACTAGAGATGTTGGTCATGTAATTATTATCCCAGCATGTGCCTTATTCCAGACTAAAATTCACACGGGATTCGTTTTTTCCAAACTACCCCTGTAATTCTTTATTTTTTTCATTCAATTGAGTCTATGACGTAAGCCTGGTGGTTTTTATTCTAGGCGTGAAGATATTTCAACACCTTGTCTAGACGATAAAAGGATACACTGATCACTCGTGCTTGGCTGTCAAATTTATAGGAGTCCCCATAGGCCTAATATCATTATCATTATTTAAGCGAACCACGGTACACGCCCCTCCTAATGAAAAGACCGCCCATCCTGCTGATGCGTTGCCTGGCAACTCAAACTGAATTCTTCCCCTACTACATACTTCAGCCTGAGACTGCCAGCGTTGAAGTCATTTGTGATAACGTAGCCTTTGCCGAGTCCCCAACATCCGGATGTTCGGTTTCCAGGAGAAATGGGAAGAGAGCTTGTGATGCTACTTCTGCTTTTGGATGTTAACAAGGCATCACTCCATCTTAACTCCTCCTACAGATTTACTAGATTGGTTGAACAGTTCAGAAGAGAACTTCCCCCGACATTTATTTTTCTTCTCTTCAAAACCAGTATGTAGGGGATCTAGTTTACAATTTTAGCTGCCTTTTAAGCATTCTACTACAGTTAAATAGTTAACACACACGTCGACGCATCAGTCTAAGGCTGCATCTCAATGCAAGAGGGAACAGTTCCTGGTTCGAATCCAGGCGGTATCACATCCGTCCGTGATTGGGAGTCCCATAGGGCTGCGCACAATTGGCCCAGCGTCGTCCGAGTTTGACCGGGGTAGGCCGTCATTGTAAATAAGAATACGTTCTTAATAACCTCTTGCGTGTAGGGGGCAGTATTTTGATGTTTGGATGAAAAACGTACCCAAATGAAACTGAAATGAAAATGAAACGAAACCAGAATCTAGAATATGCATATAATTGTCAGATTATGATAGAAAATACTCTAATGTTTCCAAAACTGTCCAAATATTGTCTGTGAGTATAACAGAACTGATATTGCAGGTGAAAACTTGAGGAAAATCCAAAGAGGAAGTGCCTTCTATTTTGAAAGCTCCCTGTTCCATTGCATGCCTTCCCTCCATTTAAAGGGATATCAACCAGATTCCTTTTCCTATGGCTTCCACATGGTCTGAACAGTCTTTAGACATATTTTCAGCCTTTTATTCTGAAAAATGAGCGAGAAAGATCACATCACGTCAGTGGATGGCTGGGTGCCAGCAGAGTTTTGCATGCCCGAGCAGCTTGGAGCAGACATTTTCTCTCTCTCTCTCCTCACACTATTGAAAAAGCTACAGTCCGGTTAAAATATTATCGATTATTTATTGTAAAAACAACCTTGAGGATTGATTATAAAAACGTTTTACATGTTTCTACGAACTTTATGGATACTATTTGGAATTTTCGTCTTCCCCCGTCGTGACCACTTGAGCCTGTGGATTTCTGAAAATAACGCGCCAACCAAATGGAGGTATTTTGGATAAAAAAATAGTCTTTATGGAACAAAAGGTAACATTTATTGTGTAACTGGGAGTCTCGTGAGTGCAAACATCTGAAGATCATCAAAGGTAAGCGATTCATTTTATTGCTTTTCTCACTTTCGTGACCAATCTACTTTGCTGCTAGCTGTTTGTAATGTTTTGTCTGCTGAGAGAGATATCCTTACATAAACACATGGTTTGCTTTTGCCGAAAAGCTTTTTTGAAATCTGACACGCCAGGTGGATTAACAACAAGCTAAGCAGTGTTTTGCTAGATTGCACTTGTGATTTCATGAAATGTAAATATTTTTAGTCATTTCATTTGAATTTGTCGCTCTGCAATTCAGCGGATGTTGACGAAAATGATCCCGCTAAAGGGATGGGTGCGCCAGGAAGTTTTAACTGACTTGCCTAGTTAAATAAAGGTTACACACACACCACGCTGACCAAAAAGTTATTCAGTTGGCATTTACGTATTACCAGTAAAACATAATCAAAACACATTTCTTTAACTTACTGGTTCGTTGTTCATTTGTTCAGTCGTTTCATTCTTAACCAGGATTTCTATGGAACGCCATTTGGATCTGCATGTCAAAAAAGATACAATAAGCTTGTTGACCAATCAGGACCTGAATATGGCTGCACAATAATTTAATGCGTTCATACAATTCTTTACTTAGTTATTACACATTGAATACCTCATCACTTGTATTTCATATGTCACTACGATTCATCGATACGTATGCTATGATGCTGATAAAGTTGTCTCGCACACCTCGTTAAAAAAAAGCTAGCTAGCTCAAACGACACAACCTGTTTCAGTAGCTATATAGCTAGGTGTCATCATCTAAAATAACCCTAATTTATAAGACAGTTCTTATTTGATTAATGGTGGTTGGATCCATCTATGTGAAGCTAGCCACAATAAGGATTAGCCACAAAAGTGGACTTAGCCTTCAAAATATAAGTATGTCATTGACAGTGATGCAAATTAATACAAATAGTAGAATTATGACATAATTTAATAGATTATGCTAAATGAGGTTGGAATGTTGTTATATAAAATCATCAAAAACTAAATAATTTGTTAATTTGACAAAAAATCTGTTGAAATCACACTGGATGTGTTATACTTTAGAATTGCTTTGGGGGCATATTTATTTCACTGTAAAGCCTTACCTATGGATTGTGGATCAATGACATGGTGCAGCAGTCTACTCAGTGACACCCAGAAAACATTAGCATCGTAGCTCTTATTGCGGGACTCTGAAACAACTGTGAATTGAGCCACATTTATTGTCAACCTATGTGTATTGAACAATATTCCAGAGGAAAAGCAATACTACGTGGATGTTTTGGAGTCTGATAACTCTGAGGACGTTGGGAAAAAATATATTAGGTATTGAGTAGACTGTTACCCCATTTCATTGATCCCCAATCCTCAGGTAAAGCTGTACAGTGCAATATGAATGTCAATACACACAATAGGCTGACTGGGGAGGGGATTTCACACAGTCACAGTCCCGCGATACGAGTTACAACGCTAATATTTGCCTAACCTTCTGTGGGTGACACCGAGTAGACTGATACCCCATTTCATTGCGTCACATTCCAACCTTGTTTAACATTATCTTGTCTAAATATGGCATGATTCCACCAATTGTAACCTTCTGCATCACTTTCAACTTTTTTTTAAGGCAAAACGCAAATTCCACTATTGTGCCTAACCCTTATTGTGACTAGCTTCCACAACACTTAACCCTGTCAGGTTGAGCCTCACTAACCAGATGAAGCTGATTGCTTATAACGACGAACAAATAATGTTTATTACAAATGCGGTGCTGTAAACACAGACTTTGTGTACAGCTTTGACAGTGCTACTGACAGTAGTGGTGGAGCTTGGCTTGCACGTGCAAATTCAGAACACACAACACTATACTATAACTGTGTTATTTGATGTTTCAAATTTAAAGCTTATTTAACGCATCAAATAGTGTTATTGTCAAATAGTGTTATTTGATGTGTATCTTTTTTGACATGCAAAAACCCAAACGGCATTCCATAGTACGTTGTGAAGCTAATAGCAGTGACGCTATTACTGTGTAACCCCGGTAGGGCAACATCTGAACAATAGCGCACTTGGTAACGTTAGTGTGTACCGGTCCTCGACCAGTCACGAAAGCCAACATCCCCCACGACAGAGAACGGTTGATTGTCAAGGGCAATCAATTCCATTATCTTGGCGTCAATGGATTTCGCCTTTGAGTTGTCTCACTGAAATGTTCTTACTCTTTCAAATGACTGCTCGACTTGTCGACTGCTCGATCCACACAGCAGACATTGTGGGCTAGGTTAGGAATGCTGTGTTGCACGTGTAGCGTAAAATTTTATGTGGTGTCATTACATCATGTACCTACGTTATATAGATATGCATGTCAGCTATGACATCAGTTTTTCAACTCGGAGTTAAATTAGACATCAATACCGATGTTGCCATTTTTAGCTAATGTCGGCCGATTCCGATATGTTCACGATATATCGTGCATCGTTCGGTAGAATTTGTTTGCGTTCTAGAAATCGTCGAGGGGGTACTCAGATCGTGCACGGGAGTGTCATGGCATAGCGTTTGGCCATAGCAAGGTAGTTTGGGTAGCCAGGCAAGCTGTTGCGAGCATCTGGACAGGGTACTTGCACTTGTCATTTCCAAAAAGGATCTCAGTGGGGAATCGGGGATTCTCTGCTTTGCGATCTGTTGCCTACATTAACATGGTTTCATTAAATAAGCCTAGGCACTATACTTTTTTATTGTACATTTAATTAAACTGACGCATTTGGCAATGTTCAACTTCAATTTATTGGCACAAAACGTGTCAGACCCCCCGCAAAAAATCTGTCTCTGGCTTGCATAGCACGGGTGATGATCCCCTAAATTCACTGTAGTAGGATAGGCCTAATATACACTGAGTGTACAAAACATTAGGAACATATCAGGTGAATCCAGGTGATGATCCCTTATTGATGTCACTTGTTAAATAGAATCCACTTCAATCATTTTTAAGCCTTTAGGGCAGTTGAGACATGGATTGTGTGTGCCATTCAGAGAGTGAATGGGCAAGACAAAATATTTAAGTGCCTTGTGAAAAGGTATGGTAGTAGGTGCCAGATGCACCGGTTTGTGTCAAGAACTGCAACACTGTTTGGTTTTTCCCTCTCAAAAGTTTCCACTGTGTATCAAGAATGGTCCACCACCCAAAGGACATCCAGCCAACTTGACACAATTGTGGGAAGCATTGGAGTCAACATGGGCCAGCATTCCTGTGGAACGCTTTCGACACCTTGTAGAGTCCATGCCCCAACAAATTGAGGCTGTTCTGAGGGCAAAAGGGTGGGGGGGAGGTGTTATTAGGACGGTGTTAGTTATACTATAAATGGTATAAACCCCCTACTAAGAGGAAAAAACTGCTTAACCAACTTAACCAGAAAGGGGTTGCAATAGATCGGTGTGCTTTGCCGAGGATAAAGTGTTGAGGGATGATCAGTGTAGATATGTGATGGTAGTGAGGTCAGTAGGGGATACAGAAATGACTATTTCTGAACCTGTAAGCACCAAATGAAGACAACCCAGAGTTCTTTAAAGATATCTTTAATAGCATACAATGTAAAAGGGATGGTTATTGTTGGCGGGGACTTTAATTGCATACAGAATTACAAGGTTGACTGACTTCCTGTCGAGCCAAGTCCACATTCTAAAAAATGTAAAGCTCTGGCTGCCATGATGAATGATACTTGCCGGTTTAAGCATCCCCGAACAAAGGACTTGAGTTTTTTTCTGAAAGGTTCATGGCAGCTACACCAGAATAGATCTCTTTTGTATAATCAAGCAGTGTGTAAGTAGAGAAATGCAGCATTGAACCTATAACTACATCGGACCACAGTCCAATATGTCTCAAGATAAATCTTGGAGACACACTTTAAATATTGGAGGCTTAATGTCTCCATATTGGCAGACCCTATTGTAAACCAAGAGTTACAAGATCAATTGAAGGACTTTACTATAAATGATAATGATGAAGTATCACCATCTATTTTGTGGGAATGGGCAAAGGCGGTATTAAGAGGGAAGATAATTGCTTTGTCTGCCAAATTAAAGATCAGCTTATTGAAAAACAGCATGGTTTGGAGGAAGGTTTAAACAGACTTGAACGGGAACATAGACAAACAAGGGATGATGATACATTGTTATAAGTTGAATGAATGTAGACAAAAGTTAGAGGAGTTATTGACTTATGAAGCAGAAGGGGCACTTAGATTTACTAATCAAAGATATGAGACAGGTAAGAGAGCCAGCTGGTTTTTAGCCCTCCAGGCATTTACAGCATATTATAAAGACCTTTACGATTCATCAGAACAAGACCATAAACAAGGATAAATGTAAACCCTTTAGTCTAATTTAGATCTCAGTAAATGATTATAGGAAGAGGGGGCTGAAATGACCAGGCCAGTTACAAAGAACGAGATTGAAGAAGACAGCAAGGGATTGAAAAATACTAAATCACCTGGGACAGATGGATACGCAGGTGAATTCTATAAGACCTTCATTGAAGACATTACCCCGGGTTCAGTGCAGAGTAAATACACTACAAGACCAAAACTACACGACCTTCTCGTCAAACATCTCATTACAAAATCATGGGCATTAATATGTAGTTGGTCCCCCCTTTGCTGCAATAACAGCCCCCACTCTTCTGTGAAGGCTTTCCACTAGATGTTGGAACATTGCTGCGGGGACTTGCTTCAATTCAGCCAAAAGAGCATTATGAGGTCGGGAACTGATGTTGGGTGATTAGGCCTGGCTCACTGTCGGCGTTCCAATTCATCCCAAAGGTGTTTGACGGGGTTGAGGTCAGGAATCTGTGCAGGCCAGTCATGTTCTTCCACACCAATTTCGACAAACCATTTCTTTATGGACCTCATTTTGTACACTGTGGCATTGCCATGCTGAAACAGGAAAGGGACTTCCCCAAACTGTTGCAACAAAGTTGGAAGCACAGAATTGTCAAGAATATCGTTGTATGCTGTAGAGTTGGTATTTCCCTTCACTGGAACTATGGGGCCTAGCCCAAACCATGAAAAACAGCCCCAGACCATTATTCCTCCTCCACCAAACTTTACAGTTGGCACTATGCATTGGGGCAGGTAGCGTTCTTCTGGCATCCGCCAAACCCAGATTTGTCCGTCGGACTACCAGATATGGTGAAGCATGATTCATCACTCCAGAGAACGCATTTCCACTGCTCCAGAGTCCAATGGCGGAGAGCTTTAGATCACTCCAGCCGACGCTTGGCATTGCACATGGTGATCTTAGGCTTGTGTGCAGCTGCTCGGCCATGGAAACCCATTTCATGAAGCTCCAGACAAACATTGCTTGTGCTGACGTTGCTTACAGAGGCAGTTTGGAACTCGGTAGTGAGTGTTGCAACCGAGGACAGATGATTTTTACGCACTTCGCGCTTCAGCACTCACCGATCCCATTCTGTGAGCTTGTGTGGTCAACCACATTGCGGCTGAGACGTTGTTGCTCCTAGAAGTTTCCACTTCACAATAAAAGCCCTTACAGTTGACCAGGGCAGCAAATATGACGGACTCACTTGTTGAAAAGGTGGCATCCTATGACGGTGCCACATTGAAAGTCACTAAGCTCTTCAGTATGGGCCATTCTACTTACAATGTTTGTCTGTGGAGAATGCATGGCGGTGTGCTCGATTTTAATACACCTGTCAGTAACGGGTGTGGCTGAAATAGCCAAATACACTAATTTAATGGGGTGTCCACATATTCTATATATACGGTATATATTTGAGGAAAGAAGCACCTTACTCTTGCTTGCTGGATATAAAATAGGTTACAGCAGTCACAATGAACTGGCAGGCAAGTTTAAGTGGTGAGAGCTTCTCTGCTGTGATGGGATCACATTGTCTGGTGGTAAAAATGCAATAAACAGGAGTCCTCTGTTCTCCCCACGCCCAATGGTTATGTTTACAATTACATGTATTAAGTCAGAATGCCCAATGGTTATGTTTACAATTACATGTATTAAGTCAGAATGCCCAATGGTTATGTTTACAATTACATGTATTAAGTCAGAATGCCCAATGTTAGAGTGTTTCCAATCAAATTCATTAATTAAGTTAGAACATTTTCCCATAGGTCTAATTTGCATGAACATTGTGATTGGATATAGCTGAGACAGTTATCACATTTCGGATTAAATCCTCTGATCTCCTCGAGCTCATTAATGATAGAATGTTAATTTTTGAAGATTGCAGAAAGGCCAATCTCTTTGGCAAATAACAGGAATGGTAAGGAATGGCAATGTATAGCTGAACAGAGAGGGCCACCAGACTATAAAGGACATGTTGTCCCTATAAAAACATATATTAATAGAGCTATAACAACAGAGTGTTAATATGCTTGTTAATATGTAGAATTGTCTCTGACTAATTAGGTCCAACGATACAGATATCATTCTCTTGAGTATAGTTAAGCTTTAAAATAGTCTCTGTCTCTCTCTCTCTCTCACATGCACGCATGAATGCAAACACTCACTCCACAACAGAGAGAGAGATTGTGTTAATTCTCCTAACTGTGGAACCTTCCAGGCATCTCCATTATGAGGGTCTGGAACACAAATTAAGCTCTCAACACATTCAAGGTCATCCCTAATTTGAATTTAAATATTCATAATTGACCCCAGGTGCTCCTCTATGTAGCCTACAGTACAGCACAGCCTCTCTCGCTACTGCGTGGGGAGATCTGCCTTCCCATGGTTAGTTCCTGTCAGCTATATGGAGTAGAGAGATGCAGCATAGCCGGAATAAGCTTCAGGCAGGTTGGAATGAAGCAGGGAGGGAGAAGGAAGAAAGAAGAAGAAGAAGAAGAAGTTGAAAACTTTCTGCACCATTTGAGCTGAAGACATTAAGGAGTTTGGAATCAGAATAAGCTAATGAGGGAGCTTTGGGAATGTAAAGGGATTAGTCATTTTTATGTCGTTTTTTTTTCCTACTTGTCTTCCGAGGAGGAGGTAGTCATTTGCATATACATTTGGGGGGTGGCTTTTGAACCAATTTAAGAACTAGTCCAAGGAGTGTGTTATTTTATTGATAACTGTAGAAATATTGTCTTGGTCTCTCAGGCAGGCTATGTTCAGCTTGGCTCATTAGAGACCTGTTTTGTTGAGCTAGCTAGAGGATAGAGGTCTCTATAAAGTAGGACGATGATATGAAAGCTCAATACTCGTACGGCACTGACACCAATGCAGCAACACAGGAGGAGAGATCTGCCAGATATCTCAGCTTTCCACGCCTACTTCATTTTATTACATGTATTATTCAAAATGTGAACAAAACATTAAGAAACACCTTCCTAAGATTGAATTGAGTTTATACCATTTATATTATAACTAATACCTTCCTAAGATTGATTTGCACCCCCCCTTTTACCCTCAGAACAGACTCAATTCGTCAGGGCATGGACTACAAGGTGTCGAATGCATTCCACAGGGATGCCGGCCCATGTTGACTCCAATGCTTCCCACAGTTGGTTCAAGTTGGCTGGATGTCCTTTGGGTGGTGGACCATTCTTGGTACACATGGGAAACTGTTGAGCGTGAAAAACCCAGCACCGCTGCAGTTCTTGACACCGTTCAAAGGCTCTTATATATTTTGTCTTGTCCATTCACCCTCTAAATGGCACAAATATACAATCCATGTCTCAATGGTCCCAATTGTTCCTTCGTCTACACTGTGTGAAGTGAATTTAACATTAATAAGGGCTCGTTAATAAGGACATTAATAAGGGCTCAGCTTTCACCTGGTCAGTCTATGTCATGGAAAGAGCAGGTGTTCATAATGTTTTGTCCACTCCATGTAAATATGTACTGTACAGTCAGTACTATAAACGTCCATACATAGTAAAGCTATGCATACACACATTCATGCAGAAATAATTATATAGATGTGTGCACACATTTTTTTCAAAGAGTTAGTATCTATATATATATATTGAATAATATGTTACGTTAACTTCTCATGCATGAGGAAATGGTACTATAGATGAATATATATGTTGATGTCTAAGCAGCTCACTTTTTAAATGAAGCCATACAGAGTTGATTCCAATTCCAATTTCATCTTCCAGAAGAGACAGAACAATTATTACAGTAAATAATATGTCTAAACTCCAACGTACTGATGGAGGAAAGACCAAATGTATTATTTTTTTTAATGTAGAAGAAAGGTATGATATTTACGAATGACATTGTAAATAAGGATGGTAAAATGATTTCACACAAGCCATTAACAAAGCTGTATGGAGTTGTATGCTCAATACAAAAGTTTAACCAACGGTCACACTTTATTTGGATATATCCTCTACAGATGGTCATGCTATCAACAAACTATCTGTTGATAAGCAACAAACTATCTGTTGATAAGCAACAAACTATCTGTTGATAAGCAACAAACTATCTGTTGATAAGCAACAAACTATCTGTTGATAAGGAACAAACAATATGTTGATAAGCAACAAACTATCTGTTGATAAGCAACTGCTTGGTAAGGTTACGGTTAGGGTTAGCGTAAGGTTTAGAATAAAGGTTAGGTTTAGGGCTAGGGTTAGTAGATAGTTAGTTGAAATGTTACTGATGATGTCTGTGAAATAGAAGAGGCAATTACTCAAAAGAGAAAGGCATGTATTGGTTTGCCTGCCTCCAATGAAAAACCATGCATGGATTAAAATGACTAGTAGAAATCATGAAATGTTTCAGTTTAACTTAAGGTCGAGAGGTTTGACAACTATGCTGCAGAATATTAAGGTGGGAACAGATTTGCCCCAATACCATGACATCAGGTGAACTGAAGTACAAAACAACAAGTGACGCATTAATCGTTCTTTTCAATTTAAACTAATATATAAAATACTTGCCACAATAAGAATGCTCAATATATGGGGCATAAACACTCAGCCTTGTGCAGAGTACCACAAGGAAACAGAATTAATAGATCATCTCTTTTGGTACTGTCTCACTTTTAGAGTTAGGCCCAGACCAGGGGTGGTTGTGAAGTCATAATGTCTCTGTTCAGTTGGACTTACAAACAATACTGTTAGGAGATCTGAAAAACCTTGATCAATCAATGAGGAAATATGATTATACTCTTAGGTAAAGCATTCCTTTTTAGGGGAGTCCTGGTAGACCTGCTACAAATAGAGAGATCCTAAGACATCACAGTTCAATGTGTATTTATTTAATTACTGTTTATTTAACTAGGTAAGTCAGTTAGAGATAGGGGGCAGTATTTCCACTTTGGATGAATTGCGTGCCCATAGTGAACTGCATCAAAATCTGTACTAAATTGCTAATATATGTATATTATTATTAATATTGGATAGAAAACACTCTGAAGTTTCTAAAACCGTTTGAATTATGTCTGTGAGTATAACAGAACTCACAGGGCAGGCAATCTTCCAAACAAGTTTTGAAATCCTGAAAGTTGGGGCAACTTTAACGTCATCGCCCCCTCCCTTCCCAACAAGTTATGGATCTGGAAACACTTCCTACGTCTTCCACTAGATGTCCCCATTCAGTAGAAAGTGTAATGGAGCATTTGCTGTGAACTTTGACCTAATGGGAAGGAAAGTAGTTGGTGTCGCAAAAGGATGCCATTTTGTTGAGGCGCGTTTGCCTTTGAGTGCTTCGGCTGTTCCAATCAGCCCCAGACGACAACGAATGATCCGGTTGGAATGCTATTGGATATATATGATTATAACATCCTGAAGATTGATTCTGCACTTAGTTTGACCAGTTTCTTTGACCTATAATATGTCATTTGGAAGTTTTGATGCAAAGTTATCCTGGACCAGAAGTAATTTTTTGGGCATTTGAGCTGAAAGTGGTAGCAAATGCTGCTACTTGGACACTAGAATTGAACATTATGAAACAAAACGATTTATTGTTGAACTAGGACTCCTTGCACCACATTCTGATGAAAGATCATCAAAGGTAAGGGAATATTTATGTTGTAATTTTGTATTTCTGTTGACTCCAACATGGCAGAGAAATATTGTTACGTCTGAGCGCCGTCTCAGATTATTGCAATGTTAGGCTTTTTCCATAATGTAAAAAAAAATGTGACACAGCGGTTGCATTAAGAACCAGTGTATCTTTAATTATATGTAGAACATGTATCTTTAGTCAAAGTTTATGATGAGTATTTCTGTTATCTGGCGTAGCTTTCTATAATTCCTCCGGATATTTTGGAGGATGTTCTGAACATGGCGTCAATGTAAACTGAGATTTATGGATATAAAATGCATATTATCGAACAAAACATAAATGTACTGTGTAACATGTCATATAACTGTCATCTGATGAAGATTTTCAAGAGGTTAGTTGATAGATTTTTTTTTAAATCCTGCTTTTGTGATTTTTATCTTTTGCTGGAAAAAAATGGCTATGTTTTTTTTCTTTGGTTTGGTGGTGGTCTAACATAAATATATGTTGTGTTTTCGCCATAACATTTAACAAATCTGACACGCTGGGTAGATGAACAAGGTGTGTATCATTCATTTGAGGTATTGGACTTGTTAATGTGTGGAGGTTAAATATTTCTAAAGAATATTTTTGCATTTCCCTGTGCCACCTTTTCAGCTGAACGGGGGGGGGGGGGGTGGAGTTCCTGTAGGGGAACCCAATCACCTTAACAAGTTGAACACATTCTTATTTACAATGACGGCCTACCAAAATAGGATGCATTGCTAAAGAAAATAGTACAATTGTAGTGTACTAGGAAAGATGGGTTAGTCTGTGGACAACCCAACGGTTGGAAATAAGATTAGAGTGATCGGTTGATTGGCCGATACACTTGGAATCCAGTATGATTAGGAAACTGGGATTAATCCCAAATCTGGGATTAAGGGGCTCTTTTCCAAGTTTAAAATGATAAACATTCAACATTGGCCATGCTGTCAATGAAGCATGATATGTGCCCCGCTCAAAACAACTGTTAACTTGGAGGTCCGTCGCGCCACCTTCCTGTTCAAGTGATCCGAGCACAACGAGTCCAAAAAATGTATTGTCTGCTGCTTCATAAATTATGTAACATGCCAGGGAGATATGTATACTGTAGTTAAGAAAGTAATACTAAGTGTATGTTGTGTAGTAAGATGTTAGTAACCCATGTGCCTCACCCTAATAATTTGGTCTATTTACCCTTCTTCATTTTGCTTACTGTTCTGACTGTTATACTGTAGCCTGTAACCTATTTTATATCAATGTAATCGTCGAACAATGTAAGAGCTTTCATTGTCTGCGTATATTCCTACTTTATTTACCCTATGGATCTAACTTGGTGTACAGGGAGAGCACTGAAAGAATGGCCCATGTTCTGAATTACGGATTGCCTCTTATCCGCTTGCTGTCCCCTTATGCCATAGTTTGTACATCTCAATTGTCAGTAGAATCCACATTTGTTTAAGCAAGTCATCCATATTGGGGTGGCAGGTAGCCTAGTGGTTAGAGTGTTGGGCCAGTATCTGAAACGTTGCTAGATCAACTCCCTGAGCTGACAAGGTAATAATCTGTCATTCTTCCCTTGAAAAAGGCAGTTAACCCGCTGTCATTGTAAATATTAAGTTATTCTTAACTGACTTGCCTGGTTAAATTAAAAAAATATCAACTTTGTTTTTTTAAGAGGCTGAATGAACTGTTTCGCTGCCAGACAAGGCTCTGCTGATAGCCAGGTGTAGCAGTGGTAAAATGTTGGGACTCTGCTGATAGCCAGGTGTAGCAGTGGTAAGATGTTGGGACTCTGCTGATAGCCAGGTGTAGCAGTGGTAAGATGTTGGGACTCTGCTCATAGCCAGGTGTAGCAGTGGTAAGATGTTGGGACTCTGCTGATAGCCAGGTGTAGCAGTGGTAAGATGTTGGGACTCTGCTGATAGCCAGGTGTAGCAGTGGTAAGATGTTGGGACTCTGCTGATAGCCAGGTGTAGCAGTGGTAAGATGTTGGGACTCTGCTGATAGCCAGGTGTAGCAGTGGTAAGATGTTGGGACAGCTTCATGTAGGCCCTAACAGTTTGTGGGCACCATTTGGAACCGTTATAGTGCAATTAATGTATTGTTTAGTGTTGTGTAGTGTAGTGGCATTCCACTTTTTAGTTTTTTTAAGCTTGTGGAAGGCTACCCGAAACATTTGACCAAAGTTAAACAATTTAAAGGCAATGTTACCAAATACCAATTGAGTGTATGTAAACCTCTGACCCACTGGGAATGTGATTCTCTCTACTATTATTCTGACATTTCACATTCTTACAATAAAGTGGTGATCCTAACTGACCTAAAACAGGGCATTTTTACTAGGATTAAATGTCAGGAATTGTGAAAAACTGAGTTTAAATGTATATGGCTAAGGTGTATGTAAACTTCCAACTTCAATTGTACATATACTACATGGCCAAAAGTAAGTATATTCTGTTTATGTAATGTTTACATTTTCCACAAAATCCTCCAACCAGGGGAGAGGGGGATAGGGGCTTAATAAGTAATAAAACATGTTTAAAAAAGAATTTAAAAAAGAGGATTAGAAATGATTCAAGTAAAGCTATTTGATAGAATTCAAGTCTATCTGCTGGTTCCATAAAAAACACGTTTCCCATGGCGAAGCCTTTGTTCTAGATTGGAGACATGAAACTTCCCTCTCCACAATAAAACCCTTTCATCTTCATAAACAACACACAATCCCGCCATCCTCTACATCTAACAAGGAGAAAAGTGAAGAAAGTGATGGAGTCTCCCTCACAAGCTGTAGGCGTTACGAAAAAATACATTCTGAAATTGAAGAGATTACATTATATTATATTATATGAACATGCTAACCATGTGTATGTGACCAATAAAAATGTATTTGATTTGATGTAGTTTACCCATCTAATGTCCCCTGTGTATGACAGGAGAATGTAGTCAGTGACACTGAAATAACAGGTTGGGCTGCTATAGAAAGGGGGTCAAGTCTCTCCCTGTGGGTATGAACAGTACAGTCAGTAGAGACACACTGGAGAGAGAGAGAGATTTCCCTTTTTTACATTAACTATTTGCACATCGTTACAACACTGTATATAGACATAATATGATATTTGAAATGTCTTTATTCTTTTACAACTTTTTTGTGAGTGTAATGTTTACAATTTTTTATTATTTCACTTTTGTTTACTATCTATTTCACTTGCTCTGCAGTGTAAAAAATATGTTTCCCATGCCAATAAAGCCCCTTGAATTAAATTGAGTTGAGCGAGATTTTATTTATTTTTAATTTTTATTTAACCTTTATTTAACTAGGCAAGTCAGTTAAGAACAAATTCCTATTTACAAAGACGACCTACCAAAAGAAAAATGGCCTCCTGCGGGGACGGGGGCCTGGGATTAAAAATACAAAAATATATACAATATAAATACAGGACAAAACACACATCACAACAAGAGAGAGACAACTGAACACTACATAAAGAGAGACAACTCAACACTACATAAAGAGAGACAACTGAACACTACATAAAGAGAGACAACTCAACACTACATAAAGAGAGACAACTCAACACTACATAAAGAGAGACCTAAGACAACTCAACACTACATAAAGAGAGACAACTCAACACTACATAAAGAGAGACAACTCAACACTACATAAAGAGAGACATAAGACAACTCAACACTACATAAAGAGAGACAACTCAACACTACATAAAGAGAGACAACTCAACACTACATAAAGAGAGACATAAGACAACTCAACACTACATAAAGAGAGACATAAGACAACTCAACACTACATAAAGAGAGACAACTCAACACTACATAAAGAGAGACATAAGACAACTCAACACTACATAAAGAGAGACAACTCAACACTACATAAAGAGAGACATAAGACAACTCAACACTACATAAGGAGAGACAACTCAACACTACATAAAGAGAGACATAAGACAACTCAACACTACATAAAGAGAGACATAAGACAACTCAACACTACATAAAGAGAGACAACTGAACACTACATAAAGAGAGACAACTCAACACTACATAAAGAGAGACAACTGAACACTACATAAAGAGAGAACTCAACACTACATAAAGAGAGACCTAAGACAACTCAACACTACATAAAGAGAGACAACTCAACACTACATAAAGAGAGACAACTCAACACTACATAAAGAGAGACATAAGACAACTCAACACTACATAAAGAGAGACAACTCAACACTACATAAAGAGAGACAACTCAACACTACATAAAGAGAGACATAAGACAACTCAACACTACATAAAGAGAGACATAAGACAACTCAACACTACATAAAGAGAGACATAAGACAACTCAACACTACATAAAGAGAGACAACTCAACACTACATAAAGAGAGACATAAGACAACTCAACACTACATAAAGAGAGACAACTCAACACTACATAAAGAGAGACATAAGACAACTCAACACTACATAAGGAGAGACAACTCAACACTACATAAAGAGAGACATAAGACAACTCAACACTACATAAAGAGAGACATAAGACAACTCAACACTACATAAAGAGAGACAACTCAACACTACATAAAGAGAGACAACTCAACACTACATAAAGAGAGACATAAGACAACTCAACACTACATAAAGAGATACCTAAGACAACTCAATACTACATAAAGAGAGACCTAAGACAACTCAACACTACATAAAGAGAGACAACTCAACACTACATAAAGAGAGACAACTCAACACTACATAAAGAGAGACAACTCAACACTACATAAAGAGAGACATAAGACAACTCAACACTACATAAAGAGAGACATAAGACAACTCAACACTACATAAAGAGAGACATAAGACAACTCAACACTACATAAAGAGATACCTAAGACAACTCAATACTACATAAAGAGAGACAACTCAACACTACATAAAGAGAGACAACTCAACACTACATAAAGAGAGACAACTCAACACTACATAAAGAGAGACAACTCAACACTACATAAAGAGAGACATAAGACAACTCAACACTACATAAAGAGAGACAACTCAACACTACATAAAGAGAGACATAAGACAACTCAACACTACATAAAGAAAGACATAAGACAACTCAACACTACATAAAGAAAGACATAAGACAACTCAACACTACATAAAGAGAGACATAAGACAACTCAACACTACATAAAGAGAGACAACTCAACACTACATAAAGAGAGACATAAGACAACTCAACACTACATAAAGAGAGACATAAGACAACTCAACACTACATAAAGAGAGACATAAGACAACTCAACACTACATAAAGAGAGACATAAGACAACTCAACACTACATAAAGAGAGACATAAGACAACTCAACACTACATAACGAGAGACATAAGACAACTCAACACTACATAAAGAGAGACATAAGACAACTCAACACTACTTAAAGAGAGACAACTCAACACTACATAAAGAGAGACAACTCAACACTACATAAAGAGAGACAACTCAACACTACTTAAAGAGAGACAACTCAACACTACATAAGGAGAGACAACTCAACACTACATAAAGAGAGACATAAGACAACTCAACACTACATAAAGAGAGACATAAGACAACTCAACACTACATAAAGAGAGACAACTCAACACTACATAAAGAGAGACAACTCAACACTACATAAAGAGAGACATAAGACAACTCAACACTACATAAAGAGAGACATAAGACAACTCAACACTACATAAAGAGAGACATAAGACAACTCAACACTACATAAAGAGATACCTAAGACAACTCAATACTACATAAAGAGAGACCTAAGACAACTCAACACTACATAAAGAGAGACAACTCAACACTACATAAAGAGAGACAACTCAACACTACATAAAGAGAGACAACTCAACACTACATAAAGAGAGACATAAGACAACTCAACACTACATAAAGAGAGACATAAGACAACTCAACACTACATAAAGAGAGACATAAGACAACTCAACACTACATAAAGAGATACCTAAGACAACTCAATACTACATAAAGAGAGACAACTCAACACTACATAAAGAGAGACAACTCAACACTACATAAAGAGAGACAACTCAACACTACATAAAGAGAGACAACTCAACACTACATAAAGAGAGACATAAGACAACTCAACACTACATAAAGAGAGACAACTCAACACTACATAAAGAGAGACATAAGACAACTCAACACTACATAAAGAAAGACATAAGACAACTCAACACTACATAAAGAAAGACATAAGACAACTCAACACTACATAAAGAGAGACATAAGACAACTCAACACTACATAAGAGAGACAACTCAACACTACATAAAGAGAGACATAAGACAACTCAACACTACATAAAGAGAGACATAAGACAACTCAACACTACATAAAGAGAGACATAAGACAACTCAACACTACATAAAGAGAGACATAAGACAACTCAACACTACATAAAGAGAGACATAAGACAACTCAACACTACATAACGAGAGACATAAGACAACTCAACACTACATAAAGAGAGACATAAGACAACTCAACACTACTTAAAGAGAGACAACTCAACACTACATAAAGAGAGACAACTCAACACTACATAAAGAGAGACAACTCAACACTACTTAAAGAGAGACAACTCAACACTACATAAAGAGAGACAACTCAACACTACATAAAGAGAGACAACTCAACACTACATAAAGAGAGACAACTCAACACTACATAAAGAGAGACAACTCAACACTACATAAAGAGAGACAACTCAACACTACATAAAGAGAGACAACTCAACACTACATAAAGAGAGACAACTCAACACTACATAAAGAGAGACAACTCAACACTACATAAAGAGAGACAACTCAACACTACATAAAGAGAGACAACTCAACACTACATAAAGAGAGACAACTCAACACTACATAAAGAGAGACATAAGACAACAATGTAGCAAGGCAGCAACACAACATAACAAAAACATGGTAGCAACACAGCATGGTAGCAGCACAAAACATGGTACAAAGGACAAGAAGGTAGAGACAACAATACATCACACAGACATAAAGAGGGGGTTGGGGGGTTTGGTCTGTCTTTCACCTTCTCTGATTGATCTCGCTGTGTACTGTATATAAAGTGCATTCAGAAAGTATTCAGACCCCTTGGCTTTCTCCATATTTCGTTACGGTAGAGCCTTATTCTAAAATTGCATAAACCGTTTTTAAACAATCTACACACAATACCCCATAATGAGAAAGCAAAAACAGGTTTTTAGACATTTTTACACATTTATTAAAAATTTAAAAAACTGAAATATCACATTTACATAAGTATTCAGACCCTTCACTAAGTACTTTGTTGAAGCACCTTTGGCAGTGATTACAGCATCGAGTCTTCTTGGGTATGACGCTACAAACTCGACACACCTGCATTTGGGGAGTTTCTCCCATTCTTCTCTGCAGATCCTCTCAAGCTCTGTCAGGTTGGATGGGGAGCATTGCTGTACAGCTATTTTCAGGTCTCTCCAGAGATGTTCGTTTGGGTTCAAGTCCGGGCTCTGGCTGGACCACTCAAGGACATTCAGAGACTTGTCCTGAAGCCAGTCCTGTGTTGTCTTGGCTGTGGTCTTAAGGTCGTTGTCTGGTTGGAAGGTGAACCTTCGCCCCAGTCTGAGGTCCCAAGCGATCTCTGTACTTTGCTCCGTTCATTTTTCCCTCGATCCTGACTGGTCTCCCAGTCCCTACTGCGGAAAAATATCCCCACAGCATGAGGCTGCCACCACCATGCTTTACTGTAGGGATGATGCCAGGTTTACTCCATATGTACTCCATATGTTACACTTAGCGTACGTTACACTTCAGGCCAAAGAGAATCTTGTTTCTCATGCTCTGAGAGTCTTTAGGTGCCTTTTGGCAAACTCCAAGTGGGCTGTCATTTGCCTTTTACTGAGGAGTGGCTTCCGTCTGGCCACTCTACCATAAAGACCTGATTGGTGGAGTGCTGCAGAGACTGTTGACCTCCTGGAAGGTCCTCCCATCTCCACAGAGAAACGCTGGAGCTCTGTCAGAGTGACCATCGGGTTCTTGGTCACCTCCCTGACCAAGGCCCTTCTCCCTTGATTGCTCAGTTTGGCCGGTCGGCCAGTTTTAGGATGAGTCTTGGTGGTTTCAAACTTCTTCCATTTAAGAATGATGGAGGCCACTGTGTGGGGACCTTCAATGCTGCAGACATTTTTTGGCACCCTTCCCCAGATCTGTGCCTTGATACAATCTTGTCTCGTACCTCTACGAACAATTCCTTCAACCTCATCGCTTTGTTTTTGCTCTGACATGCACTGTCAACTGTGGTACCTTATATAGACAGGTGTGTGCCTTTCCAAATCATGTTCAATCAATTGAATTTACCACAGGTGGACTCCAATGAAGTTGTAGAAACATCTCAAGGATGATCAATGGAAACAGAATGCACCTGAGCTCAATTTAGAGTCTCATAGCAAAGGGTCTGAATACTTTAAATGTGGTATTTCAATTTTTGTTTTTTTATGCACTTGTAAAAAATTCTAACAACCTGTTTTCGCTTTGTCATTATGGGGTATTGTGTTTAGACTGATGAGGAAAATGCTTTATTTAATCATTTTTAGAATATTACTCTAACGTAACAAAATGTGGAAAAAAGGAAGGGGTCTGAACACTTTCCGAATGCACTGTAAGTGGAATTGTGCTAAAAAAGGTAATTTTTAAAATGACAAAAGTAATTATCTCTCCTCTTCTCTTCTCTCTCCTCTTCTCTCTCTTCTTCTCTCTCCTCTTCTCTCTCCTTTTCATTTCTAGGATTTGGGCATTTCTAGGATTTGGGCATTTCTAGGATTTGGACATTTGGGGCTTAGCACAAAGCCAGTAGGTGGGTCCAGGGGCATTCTCCCCTGGTAAAAAATGTAGTTTCAACAGCTAAATGCATGAATTGAGAATAACATTGAGAGGCTAGATATTTTTCAGGTAACTTGCACCTTCCCACCTGCTACAGTAGACACTGCCAGTACTCAATTATAGTTGCAACTGTGGATCTCTCTACTCTGGAATCCTCTCTACTCTCTAACAAATAAATCTACAGTGTATTGCCAAGAACCACTCAACGAATTCAAACATACTCTGACCTGTCCAATGAACAAAACTGATTAAAGAATCCCACAGTACCCAAACACACTTTCTCTCACAAACATACATCATGCAGTAATTAGAATTCTTAGAACAGCTTTAATTAATGTGTGTTTTAATAGTAATTTCGCAGGCTTTTTCACCTCACGTGTACATTCTTTGTAAATAATGTTTTACGTTTTCACTGTGTATTTCACTTGTTATAATTTGTGCAAATAAATAAAACGAATTAGAATGTATAGAGCTACTTGAAGTGATACAACTTGAAGAGATAGTCTATTGTGTTCTCAACCTGCCTCTCTCCATCTGCCCTCTTCTGTTACTGTCTCTGTGTCTTGTCTGGTGTCTCTCTCCATCTGCCCTCTTCTGTCACTTTCTCTGTGTCTTGTCTGTGTCTTGTCTGTTGCTGTCTGTGTCTTGTCTGTTGCCGTCTCAGGTTCTTGTTTGTTACTGTTTCTCTAGCCTCTTCTGTTATGGCCTGTAATGTTCTTCTGGTGTCTCTCTCCATCATATCCTACCCTTCTGTTACTGTGTCTGTGTCTTGTCTGGTGTCTCTCTCCATCACCTATCCTTCTGTTACTGTCTCTGTGTCTTGTCTGGTGTCTCTCTCCATCATATCCTACTCTTCTGTTACTGTGTCTGTGTCTTGTCTGGTGTCTCTCTCCATCATATCCTACTCTTCTGTTACTGTGTCTGTGTCTTGTCTGGTGTCTCTCTCCATCATATCCTACTCTTCTGTTACTGTGTCTGTGTCTTGTCTGGTGTCTCTCTCCATCATATCCTACTCTTCTGTTACTGTCTCTCTGTCTTGTCTGGTGTCTCTCTCCATCATATCCCACTCTTCTGTTACTGTGTCTGTGTCTTGTCTGGTGTCTCTCTCCATCACCTATCCTTCTGTTACTGTCTCTATGTCTTGTCTGGTGTCTCTCTCCATCATATCCTACTCTTCTGTTACTGTCTCTATGTCTTGTCTGGTGTCTCTCTCCATCATATCCTACTCTTCTGTTACTGTCTCTGTGTCTTGTCTGGGGTCTCCATCATATCCTACTCTTCTGTTACTGTCTCTGTGTCTTGTCTGGTGTCTCTCTCCATCATATCCTACTCTTCTGTTACTGTCTCTGTGTCTTGTCTGGTGTCTCTCTCCATCATATCCTACTCTTCTGTTACTGTCTCTGTGTCTTGTCTGGTATCTCTCTCCATCACCTACTCTTCTGTTACTGTCTCTGTGTCTTGTCTGGTGTCTCTCTCCATCATATCCTACTCTTCTGTTACTGTGTCTGTGTCTTGTCTGGTGTCTCTCTCCATCATATCCTACTCTTCTGTTACTGTCTCTATGTCTTGTCTGGTGTCTCTCTCCATCATATCCCACTCTTCTGTTACTGTGTCTGTGTCTTGTCTGGTGTCTCTCTCCATCACCTATCCTTCTGTTACTGTCTCTATGTCTTGTCTGGTGTCTCTCTCCATCATATCCTACTCTTCTGTTACTGTCTCTATGTCTTGTCTGGTGTCTCTCTCCATCATATCCTACTCTTCTGTTACTGTCTCTGTGTCTTGTCTGGTGTCTCCATCATATCCTACTCTTCTGTTACTGTCTCTGTGTCTTGTCTGGTGTCTCTCTCCATCATATCCTACTCTTCTGTTACTGTCTCTGTGTCTTGTCTGGTGTCTCTCTCCATCATATCCTACTCTTCTGTTACTGTCTCTGTGTCTTGTCTGGTGTCTCTCTCCATCACCTATCCTTCTGTTACTGTCTCTGTGTCTTGTCTGGTGTCTCTCTCCATCACCTATCCTTCTGTTACTGTCTCTGTGTCTTGTCTGGTGTCTCTCTCCATCACCTATCCTTCTGTTACTGTCTCTGTGTCTTGTCTGGTGTCTCTCTCCATCACCTATCCTTCTGTTACTGTCTCTGTGTCTTGTCTGGTGTCTCTCTCCATCACCTATCCTTATGTTACTGTCTCTGTGTCTTGTCTGGTGTCTCTCTCCATCACCTATCCTTCTGTTACTGTCTCTGTGTCTTGTCTGGTGTCTCTCTCCATCACCTATCCTTCTGTTACTGTCTCTGTGTCTTGTCTGGTGTCTCTCTCCATCACCTATCCTTCTGTTACTGTCTCTGTGTCTTGTCTGGTGTCTCTCTCCATCACCTATCCTTATGTTACTGTCTCTGTGTCTTGTCTGGTGTCTCTCTCCATCACCTATCCTTCTGTTACTGTCTCTGTGTCTTGTCTGGTGTCTCTCTCCATCACCTATCCTTCTGTTACTGTCTCTGTGTCTTGTCTGGTGTCTCTCTCCATCACCTATCCTTCTGTTACTGTCTCTGTGTCTTGTCTGGTGTCTCTCTCCATCACCTATCCTTCTGTTACTGTCTCTGTATCTTGTCCGGTGTGTCTCTTATGTTCTGCAATCCAAAATTGTCAACGGCATACTGGGGTAGCGTAACTTGTTTTGGGCCTGTGTCTGAGTCACATAAATCATCCTCTCCCCTACCATTTGCCCATGGCTGCTGCTGTTCTAGGTGCTCTACTGGCCTGCTGTTCTAGGTGCTCTACTGGTCTGCTGTTCTAGGTGCTCTACTGGCCTGCTGTTCTAGGTGCTCTACTGGTCTGCTGTTCTAGGTGCTCTACTGGCCTGCTGTTCTAGGTGCTCTACTGGCCTGCTGTTCTAGGTGCTCTACTGGCCTGCTGTTCTAGGTGCTCTACTGGTCTGCTGTTCTAGGTGCTCTACTGGTCTGCTGTTCTAGGTGCTCTACTGGTCTGCTGTTCTAGGTGCTCTACTGGCCTGCTGTTCTCATCTGTCCTCCTCCTTGGCTCATCTGAAACGTAGCAAGGTAGAGGTGCAACATGTCATTAGTTCATCTTAAATGACTGCACTGCCTGATTTTGCCTCGTTTTAGATTTGGCTCATTAAGAATTGCTAGCAACCATGACTAAATTAAAATGTGAGTTGGTTTCGGGGAATGGTTTGATGTGGTTGTCTCGTGTGTGTGTTCGCCGGTGGGACGAGCTAGACAAAAATATTTAGCCAATTAGTTTTAGCCAGCTGGTGTGCGACCTGACTTTGACTTTGGATAGCTTATCTCCGGGGCTAGTTAGGGACTGTCAATAAATTACACAATGTAAATTAAACAATATTTTCATGATAATTTTCATATTTTCATCCCACCTTCTACTTCTTCTCATTAAATGCTTTCAATATTTGTATATGAATTTCTAGTTTATAGATTTGAGGTTTTGAGGCTTTTAGGTTTGAGGTTTTTAAACTACTGGAAGTTTTTTTTTTTAAATCCCACCTTTATTTAACCAGTTAAGCTAGTTGAGAACAAGTTCTCATTTACAACTGTGACCTGGCCAAGATAAATTATCTCATGTACATTGTGTAATTTACAGATTGTCCCAAACTAGCCCCATACGTATATCCAAAGTCAACCCAAATTTACCACAGGCATTACGATTGGGTTTTGTGCAGCTGCACTCCGAATTGATAAATACTTGTGTGCTGCCAGCTGTGGGCATGTGGGCAGGATTGAAACAAACCCAACAGTACATTGTGATGAAGTCACGACTATCCATTTATGACTATGAATATTCCATTAATGACTATGAATATTCTGCTGTGAATACAAATCCACACAGATTTGGAATCTGTGCACACGGGGTTCTGTCACTGTTACCAAGAGATTCGTAAGTTTGTTGAAAGTTTTGTAAGTTTGTTGAAAGAGATTTGCAAGTAAACATTTGATTTGAGCCTCTCTGGGTTCCTGAGCAAGAGAGGATGAGGTAAATAAAACCAAAACAAGGTTTCTAGGTTTCTAGAAAATAAAAACTTTATTTGCTAGCTATACCTTTTTTTGTCAAACTACTTAATTCCACTGCCTGTTCATTGATTAATTGGTGCATGAAAAAGTTGGCAAGAAAAATGCCCCTCCCAATTTCACTGCAAAAAGACTATTGGTTGAGTATCATTTGGCTGATATGCACATTTACATTAGTGTTTAATTAGCCAAGTTACTGACTGACTAGGCTCATTGTTATTCATGTTTTTGTTATTGCATTTCAGGTGGAAAGGGAGTAAGATCACAAGAAAGCTGACATACCACCACAGGACCCGAGAGGTATTACAGTCAATGCTTATCAACTGGTTATTGTATGTGAATTGCCCATTTATATCAATGACACTAACAAAATGGTTTGCTTGTTCAGGAACATGTGCAGTAAATGCTGACAAGGCTTTGGTGATGAAAGGTACATCATGTATGTATTGTCATCTCCCTATCAGACCACTGCACGCTGTGACAAGGGCCTGGATTGTGACACACATCTGCTTCAAGCTGCCTGACTGAATACTGGGGCCTTCAGTGGGACCTTCCCCTTTGATCACAGTTCAAGTCTCCTAATCTCTGTCTTCTAGCCATTTGAAATGTACAATATGTAACCACTCACATTCATACACTGTCTCACCCTGACCTTAGTATTCTTTGTTTTCTTTGTTATTCTGGTTAGGGCAGGGTGTGAAATGGGTGATGTATGTGTTATATATATATCGCCGCCCCAAGGCAGAGCTGGAGGCAGCCAAAGGGGAGAGGTGGCGGTATGAAGAGGCAGCACGGCTGGAAGCCCGAGAGGCAGCCCCAAAAATATATTGGGGGGAGGCACACGGGGAGTTTGGTGAAACCAGGTAGGATATCTGCGCCAACTCCCCGTGCTTACTGTGGAGAGAGAGGGCGTGGTACTGGTCAGGCACCGTGTTATGCTGTGAAACGCACGGTGTCCCCAGTATGCATGCTTAGCCCGGTGCGCTACATCCCAGCTCCCTGCATCTGCCGGGCTAGGGTGAGGCTCCAGCCAGGGCAGATGGTGCCAGCCCTGCTCTCCAGACAGCCAGTGGGTCTCCTTGGGCCAGGATATCCTGCGCCGGCATTGCGCACTGTGTCTCCTGTATGTCTGCACAGCCCAGTGCGTCCTGTGCCTGCGCCCCGCACGGGCCGAGCTAGAGTCACCATCCAGCAAGTACGGGTTGTGCAGGCCATTAGCTTGAGACCTCCACCAACACCACGCACCAGACCTCCAGTACGCCTCCACAGCCCAGTACATCCTGTTCCTCCTCCCCGCACTCGCCATGAGGTGCGTGTCCTCGGCCCAGTACCACCAGTGCCGGCACCACGCACCAGGCCTATAGTGCGCCTCGGCAGTCCAGTACGCCCTGTTCCTCCTCCCCGCACTCGCCCTGAGGTGCGTGAGAGCCCCCAACCAACAATGCAGTTTTAAGAAAAAACTGCGTGCTCAGTCCTCCATTTCCTGTAGTCCACATTCATCTCCTTTGTCTTTAGCACCTTAAATTAATGATCTGACTCCATAAGATAAATGGCAATATCCAAGAACACTATAGTTGAGTTACAGTAATAGAACACTATAGTTGAGTTATAGTAATAGAACACTATAGTTACAGTAATAGAACACTATAGTTACAGTAATAGAACACTATAGTTACAGTAATAGAACACTATAGTTACAGTAATAGAACACTATGGTTGAGTTACAGTAATAGAACACTATAGTTACAGTAATAGAACACTATAGTTGAGTTACAGTAATAGAACACTATAGTTACAGTAATAGAACACTATAGTTACAGTAATAGAACACTATGGTTGAGTTACAGTAATAGAACACTATAGTTACAGTAATAGAACACTATAGTTGAGTTATAGTAATAGAACACTATAGTTACAGTAATAGAACACTATAGTTACAGTAATAGAACACTATAGTTACAGTAATAGAACACTATAGTTACAGTAATAGAACACTATAGTTACAGTAATAGAACACTATAGTTACAGTAATAGAACACTATAGTTACAGTAATAGAACACTATAGTTGAGTTACAGTAATAGAACACTATAGTTGAGTTACAGTAATAGAACACTATGGTTGAGTTACAGTAATAGAACACTATAGTTACAGTAATAGAACACTGTAGTTACAGTAATAGAACACTATAGTTACAGTAATAGAACACTGTAGTTGAGTTACAGTAATATAACACTATAGTTACAGTAATAGAACACTGTAGTTGAGTTACAGTAATAGAACACTGTAGTTGAGTTACAGTAATAGAACACTATGGTTGAGTTACAGTAATAGAACACTATAGTTACAGCAATAGAACACTATAGTTACAGTAATAGAACACTATAGTTACAGTAATAGAACACTATGGTTGAGTTACAGTAATAGAACACTATGGTTGAGTTACAGTAATAGAACACTATAGTTGCAGTAATAGAACACTATGGTTGAGTTACAGTAATAGAACACTATAGTTACAGTAATAGAACACTATAGTTACAGTAATAGAACACTATAGTTGCAGTAATAGAACACTATAGTTACAGTAATAGAACACTATAGTTACAGTAATAGAACACTATGGTTGAGTTACAGTAATAGAACACTATAGTTACAGTAATAGAACACTATAGTTACAGTAATAGAACACTATAGTTGAGTTATAGTAATAGAACACTATAGTTGAGTTACAGTAATAGAACACTATAGTTACAGTAATAGAACACTATAGTTGAGTTACAGTAATAGAACACTATAGTTGCAGTAATAGAACACTATGGTTGAGTTACAGTAATAGAACACTATAGTTACAGTAATAGAACACTATAGTTGAGTTACAGTAATAGAACACTATAGTTACAGTAATAGAACACTATAGTTGAGTTACAGTAATAGAACACTATAGTTACAGTAATAGAACACTATAGTTACAGTAATAGAACACTATAGTTACAGTAATAGAACACTATGGTTGAGTTACAGTAATAGAACACTATAGTTACAGTAATAGAACACTATAGTTACAGTAATAGAACACTATGGTTGAGTTACAGTAATAGAACACTATAGTTACAGTAATAGAACACTATAGTTACAGTAATAGAACACTATTGTTGAGTTACAGTAATAGAACACTATAGTTACAGTAATAGAACACTATGGTTGAGATACAGTAATAGAACACTATAGTTACAGTAATAGAACACTATAGTTACAGTAATAGAACACTATTGTTGATTTATAGTAATAGAACACTATTGTTGAGTTACAGTAATAGAACACTATAGTTACAGTAATAGAACACTATAGTTACAGTAATAGAACACTATAGTTAGAGTAATAGAACACTATAGTTACAGTAATAGAACACTATAGTTGAGTTACAGTAATAGAACACTATAGTTTAGTTACAGTAATAGAACACTATAGTTACAGTAATAGAACACTATTGTTGAGTTACAGTAATAGAACACTATAGTTACAGTAATAGAACACTATAGTTACAGTAATAGAACACTATAGTTACAGTAATAGAACACTATAGTTGAGTTACAGTAATAGAACACTATTGTTGAGTTACAGTAATAGAACACTATAGTTGAGTTACTGTAATAGAACACTATAGTTGAGTTACAGTAATAGAACAGTATGGTCAAGTTACAGTAATAGAACACTATAGTTGAGTTACAGTAATAGAACAGTATAGTTGCAGTAATAGAACACTATAGTTACAGTAATAGAACACTATAGTTGAGTTACAGTAATAGAACACTATAGTTACAGTAATAGAACACTATAGTTACAGTAATAGAACACTATGGTTGAGTTACAGTAATAGAACACTATAGTTACAGTAATAGAACACTATAGTTACAGTAATAGAACACTATAGTTACAGTAATAGAACACTATAGTTACAGTAATAGAACACTATAGTTGAGTTACAGTAATAGAACACTATTGTTGAGTTACAGTAATAGAACACTATAGTTGAGTTACAGTAATAGAACAGTATGGTCAAGTTACAGTAATAGAACACTATAGTTGAGTTACAGTAATAGAACAGTATAGTTGCAGTAATAGAACACTATAGTTACAGTAATAGAACACTATAGTTACAGTAATAGAACACTATATTTACAGTAATAGAACACTATAGTTACAGTAATAGAACACTATGGTTGAGTTACAGTAATAGAACACTATAGTTACAGTAATAGAACACTATAGTTACAGTAATAGAACACTATAGTTACAGTAATAGAACACTATAGTTACAGTAATAGAACACTATAGTTACAGTAATAGAACACTATAGTTACAGTAATAGAACACTATTGTTGAGTTACAGTAATAGAACAGTATGGTCAAGTTACAGTAATAGAACAGTATAGTTACAGTAATAGAACACTATAGTTACAGTAATAGAACAGTATAGTTACAGTAATAGAACACTATAGTTTATTTACAGTAATAGGAAATCAAGAAATGCCTAAAAACAAGTCTATTTAATTACTTTGTCAATTGAATGGATTGACATACAAGCCATGAGGCTTAACATACAAAACATTACAAAGCATATCTCTAGGCATAAAGTTCCTAAGGTTAACATAGAAGACAAAGCATGAACATGGAGATGCCTAGAAGCCTACAAAAAGGAGAATTGATCATACAACCTTCCTCCATGTACTGGACACAGGATAAGAGAGAGAAGAACGGCATTTGATTCCATTTATAATGTCTGAAGGTGTAACCTTTCAGCCCAAAACCAACCACCATTAACCAATCAAAAATGATACCAAGTTTACAGTAACCTAACAGTAACCTGAACAATCCCAGGCCCAATCTCCACAGGCATTTAAAGGCTTGTGTGGGGGATGAGACCAATGTAAATAAGACAGAATTCCCAAGACAACAAAACCCTTTGAAAATAGTAAGTCAGAGTACACCCTGTACAGATACAAATAACCACAAAGATAATACATCCATATAGATAGCGTCAGAGTTATCCTCAGTGAACAGGTTTCAGATACAGTTGATGTCGGAAGTTTACATACACTTAGGTTGGAGTCATTAAAACTCATTTTTCAACCATTCCACAAATTTCTTGTTAACTGACTATAGTTTTGGCAAGTCGTTTAGGACATCTACTTTGAACATAACACAATTAATTTTTCCAACAATTGTTTACAGACAGATTATTTCACTTATAATTCACTGTATCACAATTCCAGTGGATCAGAAGTTTACATACACTAAATTGACTGTGCCTTTAAACAGCTTGGAAAATTCCAGAGAATGTCATCATGGCTTTAGAAGCTTCTGATGGGCTAATTGACATAATTTGAGTCAATTGGAGGTGTACCTGTGGATGTATTTCAAGGCCTACCTTCAAACTCCTCTTTGCTTGACATCGTTGGAAAATCCAAAGAAATCAGCAAAAACCTCAGAGAAAAAATTGTAGACCTCCACAAGTCTGGTTGATCCTTGGGAACAATTTCCAAACACCTGAAGGTACCACGTTCATCTGTACAAAAAATAGTACACAAGTATAAACACCATGGGACCACGCAGCCGTCATACCGCTCAGGAAGGAGACCCGTTCTGTCTCCTAGAGATGAACATACTTTGGTGCAAGAAGTGCAAATCAATCCCAGAACAACAGCAAAGGACCTTGTGAAGATGCTGGAGGAAACAGGTACAAAAGTATCTATATCCACAGTAAAACGAGTCCTATGTCGACATTACCTGAAAGGCCGCTCAGCAAGGAAGAAGCCACTGCTCCAAATCCGCCATTAAAAAAGCCTGACTACGGTTTGCAGCTGCACATGGGGACAAAGATCGTACTTTTTGGAGAAATGTCCTCTGGTCTGATGAAATAAAATTAGAACTGCTTGGCCATAATGACCATCATTATGTTCGGAGGGAAAAGGAGGAGGCTTGCAAGCCGAAGAGTACCATCCCAACCGTGAAGCACAGGGGTGGCATAATCATGTTGTGGGGGTGCTTTGCTACAGGAGGGACTGGTGCACTTCACAAAATAGATGGCCACATGAGGTAGGAAAATTATGTGGATATATATACTTTCATTCAGGAAGTTTAAGCTTGGTCGCAAATGGGTCACACATCATGATTTTTATGCTGAGGGACACTAGCTAGTTAGCTACCACCAACCCTTATGCTGAGGGAGACTAGCTAGTTAACTACAACCAATCCCTATGCTGAGGGAGACTAGCTAGTTAGGTACCACCAACCCTTATGCTGAGGGAGACTAGCTTATTAGCATTAGCCAACCCTTATGTTGAGGGAGACTAGCTAGTTAGCTACCACCAACCCTTATGCTGAGGGAGACTAGCTAGTTAGCTACCACCAACCCTTATGCTGAGGGAGACTAGCTAGTTAGCTACCACCAACCCTTATGCTGAGGGAGACTAGCTAGTTAGGTACCACCAACCCTTATGCTGAGGGAGACTAGCTAGTTAGCTCCCACCAACCCTTATGCTGAGGGACACTAGCTAGTTAGCTACCACCAACCATTATGCTGAGGGAGACTAGCTAGTTAGCTACCACCAACCCTTATGCTGAGGGAGACTAGCTCGTTAGGTACCACCAACCCTTATGCTGAGGGAGACTAGCTTATTAGCATTATCCAACCCTTATGTTGAGGGAGACTAGCTAGTTAGCTACCACCAACCCTTATGCTGAGGGACACTAGCTAGTTCGCTACCACCAACCATTATGCTGAGGGAGACTAGCTAGTTAGCTACCACCAACCCTTATGCTGAGGGAGACTAGCTCGTTAGGTACCACCAACCCACTGAGGGAGACTAGCTTATTAGCATTATCTAACCCTTATGTTGAGGGAGACTAGCTAGTTAGCTACCACCAACCCTTATGCTGAGGGACACTAGCTAGTTAGCTACCACCAACCATTATGCTGAGGGAGACTAGCTAGTTAGCTACCACCAACCCTTATGCTGAGGCAGACTAGCTCGTTAGGTACCACCAACCCTTATGCTGAGGGAGACTAGCTTATTAGCATTATCCAACCCTTATGTTGAGGGAGACTAGCTAGTTAGCTACCACCAACCCTTATGCTGAGGGAGACTAGCTATTTAGCTACCACCAACCCTTATGCTGAGGGAGACTAGCTAGTTAGCTACCACCAACCCTGCACAAAACATGTGGCTAACTCTGCTGCACTTTGACTTTCTGGCTGTTCTGCTTTTGTTGCCTCTCTTCGGAAGAAGTTCTGAATATTCATATTTGCTCTGTGCTATGCTGCAGACTGACTAAGTGACAGGTGTTTTGCTGAGAGCTGACCTTGACATCTAACTGATTCTGTAAGGGAGGGATCAAGGGACGTGAGCGGTCCACTGCATTGTAAAATCTTGACCAGTCACTCCAGGGGCTTCTTGCAGGGTTTGTGCTCTCCGGGATCCTTTGGATGTCCCTACCCATAGACTTTTCTCTTCTTGCAGTGCGTGCTACTGCCTAGCACATATTGTGTTGTTTATTTATATTTTGGGGGACCATCAAAAAGTTCAGGGCTAGACCAAAAACATCTGGGTCTGAATGCCTAAAGCCCAGGCCTAATGATGCCACTGCATCAGACTATCAGACACTACTCTCTGCTCCTTCCTCTCCTCCCTCTCCTCTCCTCTACCTCGGTTCTCCTCACCCTCACCCTCTCCTCTCCTCCCTCTTCTCCCTCTCTTCCATCTCCTCCCTCTCCTCTCCTCTCCCTCTGTTCCTCTCTCCTCTCCCTCGGTTTCTCTCTCCTCTCCCTCGGTTCTCCTCACCCTCGGTTCTCCTCCCTCTCCTCTCCTCTCCCTCTGTTCCTCTCTCCTCTCCCTCGGTTTCTCTCTCTTCTCCCTCGGTTCTCCTCACCCTCTCCTCTCCTCCCTCTCCCTCTGTTCCTCTCTCTTCTCCCTCGGTTTCTCTCTCTTCTCCCTCGGTTCTCCTCACCCTCTCCTCTCTCTCCTCTCCTCTCCCTCTGTTCCTCTCTCCTCTCCCTCTGTTCCTCTCTCCTCTCCCTCTGTTCCTCTCCCTCGGTTTCTCTCTCTTCTCCCTGGGTTCTCCTCACCCTCACCCTCTCCTCTCCTCCCTCTCCTCTCTTCTCCCTCGGTTTCTCTCTCCTCTCCCTCGGTTTCTCTCTCCTCTCCCTCGGTTTCTCTCTCCTCTCCCTCTGTTCCTCTCTCCTCTCCCTCTGTTCCTCTCTCCTCTCCCTCTGTTCCTCTCTCCTCTGTTCCTCTCTCCTCTCCCTCGGTTCTCCTCACCCTCTCCTCCCCTCCTCTCCCCTTTCTTCCTCTCCCTCGGTTCTCCTCACCCTCCCCCCCCCCCTCCTCTCCCCTTTCTTCCTCTCCCTCAGTATGGGCACAGTAGAGCACACAGCACACCACTATATTACACAACATAGAGCAACAAAGTGCACAACACTGGATAGCACAGGACTCAATAGAACAGCACATGATTCATAGTGCAACACATCACAGCATTCAAATCCAGTCACAAAGCTTCAACCAGACAGCAGCCATATACAGTATCATCTTGAAAGTCAGTTAGGGTGAAGGGCTGAAAGGGTCAAAGTTATGTTTTCACATGACTCTTTTTAACAAGAAAGATCCAATTAGTGGCACATATTAGATTTTGTTGAAAGGAAAAGAGTCAAAATGTGAAATGTCTATTGTTCCACCTTCACACTGACAAAGGAGAGCAGAGACAGCTCTACAGAGCCTATAGATTCTCTCCATACTGTAGGGTAGTGAGGGGTAAGATGAGCCATTTTTTACATTCAGCATCACTCCCTCAAGGGAAATATATGATTATATCTTAAAAATATATCTATATATATTTCAGGATGTTGTGTACACCCGGGAAATAATCAGAATTCATGGAAAAATTAACCGTTTTGAAAACATAGTTTGTCCCATAAAAGTGGTCTTTTAGCGCAACTTACCCCAAGGCCATTGGCTCAACTTACCCCAAGGCCATTGGCTCAACTTACCCTAAGGCAAACATTTTTACTATATTAGCCCACACAGCTTACCGTGCCTTCAGGAACTATTCATACACCTTGACCTATACTATATTTTTTGCGTTATATCTTGAATTCAAAACGGATTAAATCGATTTTTTTTCTCACCCATGAGATTCTACATCAAACAATACACTAACTGGTAGAAAACCTTGTCCGCAATATTATCACTTAAGTTAAAGGAAAACACTTGTCGGTCGCATACATTTAGTTTCTGATTCATACAGGGGACTTGTAATGAAGATGTGAATGCAATATACACTACACAATACCCCATAATGACATCACAACACCCCATAATGACAATGTGAAAACATGTTTTTACACATTTTTGCACATTTATTGAAAATGAAATACAGAAATATCTAATTTACATAAGTATTCACACCCCTGAGTCAATACATGTTAGAATCACCTTTGGCAGTGATTACTTTCTGTAATTCAGCCTAGTGGTTAGAGCGTTGGACTAGTAACCGGAAGGTTGCAAGTTCAAAACCCCAAGCTGACAAGGTACAAATTTGTCGTTCTGCCCATGAACAGACAGTTAACCCACTGTTCCTAGGCCGTCATTGAAAATAAGTTGTTCTTAACTGACTTGCCTAGTTAAATAAAGGTAAAAAATTAATTATATTTTTTTGGGGTGGAGAATGAATAAATGAAGGTGAGGCGGAGGTGTGTCTATAGATACGTTGTATTCTGACCTTGACTTAATTCCCTAATGATTTCATCCCCTTTAAGCACTAGGAATCCATTAATAAAGTTGAGTGAACCTATCGGGTTCCAAGTGGAAAAAGCATGTACTTCATTTCATACAGATAGAAATAACACCATTCTCCATGCATTCACAACTTGACAAGAGCTATTGATAAGAAATAGATGAATGAGTAATCTGTTTGGATAAGGGCATTGTAAATATAAATTACACTTCTTTTAGATATATTTGACCTTATAATCACTGAAGACAAATGTGAAACCAGTTAAATGGTGGAAAACTGAAGCATATCAGCATATCAACTTTCCCACAGTAAAGTTTATGAAATGCTGTGCCAATATGCATCATTTTAATTGTACAGCATATTAACTTGCAGGGATGGGCAGTCTCAAATGTCTTAATTATAGGCTACCCCGACTGTCTTATTTCTATCAGGTTAAATATAACCCACTGTCTGTATCTACCGTCAGTAGGTCTAATACCAACGTATAGCCAATTTACTGTTAGTTCCCTGCAGTCGGTTTACCTACATTATAATTCCATTGTTTCCTTTAACTTCATTTGCTTTCTCTGTAAACGCTGTCATGGCCATGTGGTTTTTGCAGAAAATCATTAGTAACAGTTGATCATTTAAAACAAAAAGAAGACATAAGCTAATTAAATGGTTACGGGGCGGAGCGCAGACCAAGCCATAACGGTTTGAACCGAACTCATGGCACAGCACTTGGCTGTCATCACACAGTTCAATGGTTAGTGCAGGCAATAGAAGAGAGCCTACTATTGTATTATCCCTATTATAATGAAATGTACACTAATCTTCTAACATTCCCAAGGGTTTTAGAACTGAATATGGTAATTTTCTAAATTAATCATACCACTGTTTTCTTTCTTTCGTACGTAAAGGCGCTCCAAACCTGTTTTCATGAGTCATAAATACTTTCCTAACCCTAAATAATCTACAAATTGGTGCTGAAACTGAGATGAATACGTAACGGCCGTTGGTGGAAGACGGCGAGGACCAAGGTGCAGCGTGGTACGTGTTCGGTATTTTATTAAATATAACTGAACACTAAACACAAAGTAACAAAAGGCACAACCGAAAAAGCTCCGTCAGGTGCAACACACACTAAACAGAAAATAACTACCCACCACTCAAGGGCGAAACCAGGCTGCCTAAGTATGGTTCTCAATCAGAGACAACGATTGACAGCTGCCTCTGATTGGGAACCATACCAGCTCAAACACATAGAAATACAAACATAGAAAAAAACATAGAATACCCACCCACATCACACCCTGACCAAACTAAACAGAAACATACAAAGCAATCTACGGTCAGGGCGTGACAGAATATGCATATATTTAAATGGCTCTCTTTCACTGATCCCTAATATTCTGAACCTGTAGAGGGTTCTGTAGACATGATCCTAACTTAAAAGGTACACCGTATTTAAAAGGATGGCTTAAGATAAATGTAATGAAAACTCCACAATAAAATCTGTTTGCCTGCAAGTGGAAGGGTTTTCAGCTGTTGAATTACATGTATTCAGCACGCGCAAGGGACACACGCATGCAAAGCCTATTATGCACCTTAATGAGGTAAGTCTGAATACCAACTACTGAGAAGTGCGAAGGAAAGGTGTGTGTAAGAAAGGTGTAATTTCCTAAATTGGAATCAGCCCTAAGAGCTTTGCACACCTGGATTTTACAATATGTGCACATTATTATTTTTGCAGTTCTTCAAACTCTGTCAAGTTGGTTGTTGATCATTGCTTGACAGCCATTTTCAAATCTTGCTATAGACTTTCAAGATGATTTAAATCAAAACTGTAACAAGGCCAATTAGGAACACTCAATGTCTTCTTGGTAAGCAACTCCAGTGTACACTGAGTGTACAATTCATTAAGAACACCTGTTCTTTGCATGACATAGACTGACTAGGTGAATCCAGGTGAAAGCTATGATCAATTATTGATGTCACCTGTATAATCGCTTCAATCAGCATAAATGAAGGGTTTAGTAGTAGGTGTCAAGCGCACCAGTTTGAGTGTGTTAAGAACTGCAACGCTGCTGGGTTTTTCACACTTAAAAGTTTTCCTTGTGTATCAAGAATGGTTCACGACCAAAAGAACATCCAGCCAACAGTAGGCCAGTGGTCGAAAATGGGTTATTGTCCTGCTGAAAGTTGAATTTGTCTCCCACTGTCTGTTGGAGAGGAGACTGAACCAGGTTTTCCACTAGGATTTTGCCTGTGCTTAACTCTATTCCGTATCTTTTTAGACCAAAAAAACTCTCTAGTCCTTGCTGATGACAAGCATACCCATAACATGATTCAGTCACCACCATGCTTGAAAATATTAATTTAAAAATGTTGTCACATTTTTTGCAGTTTTACTTTAGTGCCTTACTGTAAACAGGATGCGTGTTTTGGAATATTTGTATTTCACTCTGTCATTAAGGTTAGTATTGTGGAGTAACTGCAATGTTGCTGATCCATCTTCAGTTTTCTCCTATCACAGCCATTCAACTCTGTAACTGTTTTAAAGTCACCATTGGCCTCATGGTGAAATCCCTAAGCAGTTTTCTTCCTCTCCGGCAACTGAGTTAGGAAGGACGCCTGTGTCTTTGTAGTGACTGGGTTTATTGATACACCATCCAAAGTGTAATTAATAACTTAACAATTAAATGTATATTTAGTGAAGTGACGTGTGTTCATGGATGCCAAGGAAAGCCAAATATTGCCAAATATTTCACCAATAATTTTTTTTATAAGACAGTATATTTTGTCTTTCTCCGTGTTTTCAGAATTTTCCCTCAATTCGCAAGTGGCTGAATCTTACTGGAGAAGTCATTTGAGCACTGTCTCAGTATCTGCAGTATCTGATGCTGTCTGGAAAAAGTGTATGACATGTTGCTGCCGTAGCATTTGATTGATTGATGCCATCAAGCATTTGGCCTCCCTTGATAAAAAAATATTAAATAATCAGCCTTTATCTGAGCTCAACTGTGGCTTGTCCTTGTGCAGCAAAATGTACCCCAAGGGAGGCCAGTTCGGATTTGGCTTCACACCAATCAAATCACATCCTACGCAAAATGTAATTTTAGTTTCTGGTCTGCTTGTGTTGATGTCCTGAAGTAGCTAGCTTGCTAAATAGGCCCTAAGCCATGGGTGGAGATGAGGATTTGGCCTTGTGGTTTTGACTTAATTATCTGTACAGGCCAATGATTAACCTGCCTAAATGACTACAACAGATGACCCCATCTCTATTGCACTCCACACTGCCCTTTCCCACCTGGAAAACCTACGTGATAATGTTGACTACAACTCAGCGTTTAACACCATAGTGCCCTCAAATCTCATCACTAAGCTAAGGACCATGGGACTAAACACCTCCATCTGCAACTGGATCCTGGACAAACAGACATCCATTCCCAGGAGGTAAGAGTAGGCAACAACACATCTGCCTTGCTGATCCTCAACATGGGGGACCCTCAAGGGTGCATGCTTAGTGCAAGACAAAGGAGCTGTGGACAACAGGAAAAGGAGAGCCAAGCACGCCCCCATTCACATCGACAGAGCTGTAGTGGAGTGGGTCGAGAGGTTCAAGTTCTTTGGTGTCCACATCAGTAACAAACTATCATGATCCAAACACACAAAGACAGTTGTGAAGAGGGCACAACAACGCCTATTCCCCCTCAGCAGGCTGAAAAGTCTTGGGATGGGTCCTCAGATTCTCAAAAAGTTCTACAGCTGCCCCATCAAGAGCATCCTGACTGGTTGCACCACTGCTTGGTATGGCAACTACTTGGCAATGGTCAAAGACTCCAGCCACCCAAGTCATAACAAGTCTAACGCTTTAACTTTAAACATCAACTATCTGAGCAGCTAACCGATCGCTGCAGCTGTAAATAGTCCATCTGTAAATAGCCCACCCAATCTACCTACCTCATCCCCATATTGTTTTTATTTACTTTGCTGCTCTTTTGCACACCAGTATCACTACTTACACCATCATCTGCTCATCATCATCTGCTCATCTTTCACTCCAGTGTTAATCTGCTAAATTGTAATTACTTTGCTACTATGGCCTATTTATTGCCTTACCTCCTCATGCCATTTGCACACACTGTATATAGACTTTATTTTTTTATATTGTGTTATTGACTGTACGCTTGTTTATTCCATGTGTAACTCTGTGTTGTTTGTGTCGCACTGCTTTGCTTTATCTTGGCCAGGACGCAGTTGTAAATGAGAACTTGTTCTCAACTAGCCAACCTGGTTAAATAAAAGTTAAATAAAATAGACTGTTCTCTCTGCTACCGCATGAAAAGCGATACTGGAGCAACAAGTTTAGGTCCAAAAGGCTCCTCTTTTTTATTCTGCTGCTACCTGCTGTTTATTATCTATACATAGTCACCCCATCACCTCAATTACCTCGAATAACCTGTACCACCACACATTGAATCTGTAACGGTACCCCCTGTATATAAGCTTGTGTATAATAGTCCCACTAAGCACAAACCAAATGGGATGGTGTTTTGCTGTAGAATGCTGTGGTAGCCATGCTGGTTAAGTGTCCCTTGAATTCTAAATAAATCAGCAACAGTGTCACCAGTAAAGCACACCCACACCTTCACACCTCCTCCTCCATGCTTCACGGTGGGAACCACACATGCGGTGATCATCCGTTCACCTGCTCTGCGTCTCACAAAGACACGGCGGTTGGAACCAAGAATCTCAAATTTGGACTCATCAGACCTAAGGACAGACATCCACCGGTCCCATGTCCATTGCTTGTGTTTCTTGGCCCAAGGAAGTCTCTTCTTATTATTGGTGTCCTTTGGCAGTGGTTTCTTTGCATCAATTCAACCATGAAGGCCTGATTCACAAAGTCTCCTCTGGACAGTTGATGTTGAGATGTGTCTGTTACTTGAACTCTGTGAAGCATTTATTTGGGCTGCAATTTCTGAGACTGGTAACTCTAATTAACGTTTCCTCTGCATCAGAGGTAAGTCTGGGTCTTAAATTCCTGTGGCAGATACTTGTGTGGGGTACAGAGATGAGGTATTCATAAAGAAATCATGTTAAACACTATTATTGCTCACAGAGTGAGTCCATAGAACTTATTATGTGAATTGTTAAGCACAGTTTTACTCCTAAACTTATTTAGGCTTGCCATAACAAAGGGGTTGAATACTTATAGACTCAAAACATTTAACATTTTCATTTTTAATTAGTAAAAATGTCTAAAAACATAAATTCCACTTTGACATTATGGCGATTTGGGCGTAGGCCAGTGACACAAAATCTCAATTGAATCAATCTTAAATTCAGGCTGTAATACAACACAATGGGGTGTGAATAGTTTTTGTAGGCATTGTACAAGGATGCACTGTAATGCTAGGTTTAGGACCTCATATTGAAGTTTACAGAGACCCCAACTGATATATAGAACAATCTTAAAATGTACTACTTTGGTTCAGATACAACCATCATGAAACCTATAACACAATGAACGAATTTGACTTAGTGAAATTCAGTTTTTTTTCATCTAGCTTGCTTACCACTATTTCCATGTGGTTTCTTCCTTCACAGACTCCATGAAATGAAGACCTCTTCCTAAATATTTGGTCAAATAATGCATTTTGTGAATGGTTTCCTTGAAACAAGGGTGGCTCAGTTTACCACTCTCTCCCCTACTGTACCTTACATAAAAGGTCAAGCAAAATTCATTTGTGCTCCACTGAAGAATGTCAAACAGTGACCCCAAGTGGCCATAATAGGACAGACAGATGTTATATATTATCCCACTGACATCATCAATAATGTGTCAAGAGTCAGTTTCTTTGTTCCATTAGTCATTAATTCCCTGGACAAATCAGACCAGACTACAAACAACTAATTTAACTCGCACACACACATCCCATAATAAATAAATAAATGTCCTTGCAATTTTACGGTCCGTTCACATGCAAATAACCGCTGTGGTGCTGTGATTGGGCAGAGGGAACCAGGGGGCCAACCATCCAGAACCCAACAAGCTCTCACAGTCTCTGGTCAGAAGTAGGCATTCATCTATGTTTCTCAAATGTCACATTTCTAAGTTGTTCCAAATGCCTAATTTCTAAGTATTTAAGGTTGAGTTTAGGCATGAACTCAGAATTCTTAATGGTTAGGCATTAACTCAGAATGGTTAAGGTAAGGGTTATGGTTTGGGATAGGCTTTAAACAAAAATCTCAAAAACATCTTTCTATCGCTGGATTCAAACCTACAACAACCTTTAGAAGCAGATGCAGATGCTCACACCCATCTGTCATCCCGTCCACAATGCCCTTGCAAAACCCAAACCTAGTTGAAGATAGAAGCACTCAGTTGCCCTTAGTTGCCGGTTTCCACCTCCTCTCCCAACGTCCTCAGACATGGATGGATGTCTAATAGTGACTTGTATCATGGGTGACCTGCCTGCCAGAACCGACCCCACTCCACCCCCACCTCCGGGACACCAGAATACCTACCGAACATAATCACACAAGATTGTTTCTCCCTCCAATCTCCCCAGGTTAATGAGGGTTTGCCTCACCAAACAATGAAGTGGATACATGAAGACGAGAGAAGAAGAGATGATAGGGGAGGGAGGAGGACAGGGGTGTTGGAAGAGCGTTTAGTCCCATTCAGGGGGAGGATAGACCAACACAGAGAAGAAAGAAGGCAGGCACTACTGTGTAAGGTAATGGGGGGTCTCTGGGCCCTATACTGGTGGCCCCTGCAATCCCCTGAGAGGTTCCTTCATTGGATAAAACACCATCTAATACGTTAAAGACCATCCATTGCTACAGAGACTACAACACAACCTACAGGACCAACATGAAGTTGGAGAAAAAACACCATTGACAGCATACAAGGACCCTCTCAGTAGGGAATACAGACAAGCAGGCCGTACCACAGAGGCCTGACCAAAACTAACAAGGATAGCTCTGTGTGTCAATAGAGAGAGACAGATAGAGATAGGGATAAAGGGAAAGAGAGAGACAGGGGGAGAGGGAGAAAAAGAGAACAAATTAGAGAAAGGGAAAAAGCACGGGCAAGGGGTTATTCCTGTTTTCTATTTCAGCATTTTGTGTAGCGCCTGCAGGGTTGAAATATGCTAAAGCCTCTTAGGGATAGGCGGGATGCAAATGTCTCAACTGGCCAATTGCCAGGAAAAATGATATAAAATTCAAACCTTCATTAAATCACACATGTAAGATACTCAATTAAAGCTACACTCGTTGTGAATCCAGCCAACATGTCAGATTTAAAAAATGCTTTTCGGCGAAAGCATAAGAAGCTATTATCTGATGACAGCACCAGCAGTAAACAAAGGGGTTAATAACAAAAGTGTATGCCATTTGTAAATACGAATTAAATTGTTAAATTACGAGCCTAGTTGGTTCAACACAGAACAATCCAGCAACCTTCCCGCTGGCCATGATTGGCTGAGATAATGAGTGGGCTGGACATGCTGAGAGATGAGTTTGGATTGGTCTGTCATATAGCTCGCTTCTGTCTTTTTGAGCTGGTCAGTATGTGTAGGTAATCTTGTCTAACATGGCTTTTTTTTAAATACAGAGTTTTTAAATCAGTGGAATTAGAGTATGATAGCTAAGGAGATGGAGAAAACATCTGTCTCAGGGTTATTTCTTCAAAGTAAGGGCAACAATCCCCAGCTTACAATTGGATCATTCATCCTCCTTGTCTCCCCTGTAACTATTCCCCAGGTCATTGCTGTAAATGAGAATGTGTTCTCAGTCAACCTACCTGCTAAAATGAAGGTAAAATAAATAAATAAATAAAACAATGGCGTCCGTCATTCCGTGACAGAGAGAGAGAAGCATCCATCCATGTATCCCTGTAAGCTACATTTTCAAATATTACACGTTTCAAATTTGATCAGAAAGTAGTTTTCATTTCAAGTTAAAGTGTAATGTTAGCTAGCTAACGTTAGCTGGCTGCCTCGCTAGCTAACATTACGTGTATGATCTGTGTAGTAATATTAAAAAAGTTGCTAGTTTATACCCTAATGTTAGTTAGCTAACACTGAACCTGATTGGTTAGCTGCAGATTCATACAGGGTGTCAATGATGTATTGGAGGCGAAGTCAGGTGCAGGAGAGCAGAGTATAATGAACAGGCACACTTTTATTATAGTTCCAACAACGAGAGCACTACGTAAAACAAACGCACTCAAAAAACAGAACATAAAAGTAGAGTGCGTAAACGAACACCACATGACATGAAAACAATTACACACAAAACATGATGGGAAACACAGGGTTAAATACAAGTAGCTTAATTGGGGAAATGTAAACCAGGTGTGTATGGAAACAAGACAAGACCAATGGATATACGAAAAATGGAGCGGCGATGGCTAGAAAGCCGGTGACGTCGATCGCCGAACGAACAAGGAGAGGAGCCAACTTCGGCGGAAGTCGTGACACAGGGTAGTAACGTCATTAATTATTTAGCTAGCTAGCTACATGTGTTAACAAAAGACTACACTATGCAAGTATCCATTTCATGATGTCACTGCGACAGCTGTTGATAGACCTAGCTGGTAAATTTGCTTTACTCTCGTCTGAGTGTGCCAGACAGCAGAATAACTGCCGGATTTACGAACACTCAACACCCGTTGAATATGGTCTGTGTCAGTAAACAAAATGCATAAATTGTTGCCAGCAGCACAGTTACAGTCACCAACGGTATGGATAACATAAAAACAGCCTAATCTGTTCTCACATTTGTGTCTGGAAGTAGCTAGCAAGCTAGCCAACATTAGCCAGTTAGCTTTGCCTCCAGAACAGCGTGTATATTCTTTGGGGCATGGATTCTACAAAGTGTCAAAAGCATTCCACAGGGATGCTGGCCGATGTTGACTCCAATGCTTAACCCGTGCCTGTAATCTGGTTCAGGTTATGAATCAACCTACCAGGATGTTTACAAATACTATGCTTTTCTTGTTCCACAGGGATTCCCACAGGGATGTTGGTCCATGCTGACATGATGGCATCACACCGATGCTGTAGATCGGACGGCGGTATATTCATACTGCGAACAGCCTGTTCCATCTCATCCGAAAGACGCTCTATTGGCTTTGGTGAGAAACAATGTTCAGATACGATGTTGTGTTCAATCGTTGCTTAGTTGGTATTACCACCTCCACCAGCCTGTACCGTTGACACCAGCAGGATGGGTCCATGGACTCATGCTTCTTATGCCAAATCCTGACTCTGCCATCAGCATGACTCAATAGGAACTGGGATTCGTCGGACCAGGCCCTGCACCGACGATCATACCAAGCTCAAAGTCACTTGGGTCACACGTTTTTCCCATTCTAACGTTCAATCGAACAGTAACTGAATGCCTCGATGCCAGTCTGCTTTATATAGCAAGCCACGGCCACGTGACTCACTGTTTGTAGAAGCTATCCATTTTCCTGAACGGGGTGGTGTACCTAATAAACTGGGCAGTGATTGTATACATATACAGTACCAGTCAAAAGTTTGGACGCACACTCATTCAAGGGTTTTTCTTTATTTTTATTATTTTCTACATTGTTGAATAATATTGAAGACATCAAAACTATGAAATAACACATGTGGATTCATGTAGTAGCCAAATAAGTGTTAAACAAATCAAAATATATTTTAATGTTAGATTCTTCAAAGTATCCACCCTTTGCCTTGATGACAACTTTGCACACTCTTGGCATTCTGTCAACCAGCTTCATGAGGTTGTCACCTGGAATGCATTTCAATTAACAAGTGTGCCTTATTTAAAGTACATTTGTGGAATTTCTTTCCTTCTTAATACCTTTGAGCCAATCAGTTGGGTTGTGATAAGGTAGGGACGGTATACAGAAGATAGCCCTATTTAGTAAAAGACCAAGTCCATAATATGGCAAGAACAGCTCAATTAAGCAAAGAGAAATTACAGTCCATCATTACTTTAAGTCATGAAGGTCAGTCAATCTGGAAAATGTCAAGAACTTTAAAAGTTTATTCAAGTGCAGTCACAAAAACATCAAGCGCTATGATGAAACTGGCTTTCATAAGGACCACAAGAAGTAGACCCAGAGGATAAGTTCATTAAAGTTAACTGCACCTCAGATTTCAGCACAAATAAATGCTTCACAGAGTTCAAGTAACAGACACATCTCAACATCAACTGTCCAGAGGAGACTGCGTGAATCAGGCCTTCATGATTGAATTGCTACAAAGAAACCACTACTAAAGGACACCAATAATAAGAAGAGACTTGCTTGGTTCAAGAAACACAAGCAATGGACATTAGACCGGTGGAAATCTGTCCTATGGTCTCATGAGTCCAAATTTGAGATTTTTTGTTCTAACCGCTGTGTCTTTGTGAGACGCAGAGTAGGTGAACGGATGATCACCGCATGTGTGGTTCCCACCGTGAAGCATGGAGGAGGAGATGTGATAGTGTGGGGGTGCTTTGCTGGTGACACTGTAGGTGATTTATTTAGAATTCAAGGGACACTTAACCAGCATGGCTACCACAGAATTCTGCAGCGATACGTCATCCCATTTGGTTTGCGCTTAGTGGGACTATAATTTGTTTTTCAACAGGACATTGACCCAAAACACACCACCAGGCGGTGTAAGAGCTATTTGGCCAAGGAAAGTGATGGAGTGCTGCATCAGATGACCTAGCCTCCACAATCACCCGACCTTAACCCAAGTGAGATGGTTTGGGATGAGTTGGGATGCAGAATGAAGCAAAAGCAGCCAACAAGTGCTCAACATATTTGGGAACTCCTTCAAGACTGTTGGAAAAGCATTCCTCATGAAGCTGGTTGAGAGAATGCCAATAATGTGCAAAGCTGTCATCAAGTTAAAGGGTGACTACTTTGAAGAATATGACATCTAAAATATATTTTGTATATTTTGTTTAACACTTTTTTGGTTACTATATGATTCCATATGTGTTATTTATAGTTTGGATGTCTTTAACTATTATTCTACAATGTAGAAAATAGTACAAATACAGAAAAACCCTTGAATGAGTAGGTGTGTCCAAACTATTGACTGGTACTGTATATACAGTTGAAGTCGGAAGTTTACATACTCTTAGGTTGGAGTCATTAAAAGTCATTTTTCAACCACTCCACAACTTTCTTGTAAACAAACTATAGTTTTGGCAAGTTGGTTAGGACATCTACTTTGTGCATGACACAAGTAATTTTTCCAACAATTGTTTACAGACAGATTATTTCACATATAATTCACTGTATCACAATTCCAGTGGGTCAGAAGTTTATATACATTAAATTGACTGTTAGGCTAATTGACATAATTTGAGTCAATTGGAGGTGTACCTGTGGATCTATTTCAAGGCCTACCTTCAAACTCAGTGCCTCTTTGCTTGACATCATGGGAAAATCAAAAGAAATCAGCCAAGACCTCAGAAAAACAATTGTAGACCTCCACAAGTCTTGTTCATCATTGGGAGCAATTTCCAAACGCCTGAAGTTACCACGTTCATCTGTACAAACAACATCTCAAGACATCAGTCAGGAAGTTAAAGCTTGGTCGCAAATGGGTCTTCCAAATGGACAATGACCCCAAGCATACTTCCAAAGTTGTGGTAAAATGGCTTAAGGAAAACAAAGTCAAGGTATTGGAGTGGCCATCACAAAGCCCTGACCTCAATCCCATAGAAAATGTATGGGCAGAACTGAAAAAGCGTGTGCAAGCAAGGAGGCCTACAAACCTGACTCAGTCACGCCAGCTCTGTCAGGAGGAATGGGCCAAAATTCACCCAACTTATTGTGGGATGCTTGTGGAAGGCTACCCGTAAAGTTTGACCAAAGTTAAACCATTTCAAAGGCAATGCTACCAAATACTAATTGAGTGTATGCAAAACCTCTGACCCACTGGCAATGTGATGAAAGAAGTAAAAGTTGAAATAAATCATTCTCTCTACTATTATTCTGACATTTCACATTCTTAAAATAAAGTGGTGATCCTAACTGACCAAAGACAGGGAATTTTTACTAGGATTAAATGTCAGAAATGGTGAAAAACTGAGTTTAAATGTATTTGGCTAAGGTGTATGTAAACTTCCAACTTCAATGCATAATTAAATGTACTTAGAAAATGCTTTTGTATCTGCAAGCATGACCAATGGCAGCCACATACACCTTATTGATATGTAAACCAACCAATAGGAATACATAAACATCCAATACATATTTCTGCAGTGGCAAGTGGAAACATAAACAACCCTGTAACATTAGCATACATTAGTGTACAGTGTCGGAGGAAGAAATGCCAAGTGGCGTTTACAATTCACTGTGTATGATGAGTCTTCATGGTCCTTCCTCCTTACACTGTTCTAATGGGATGTGATGTGACCTATATTAGGTGTGAAAAGATCACTGCTCCCCTCCTGTGTACGAGACTCCTGTTCTGTCACTGTGTGATAGTATATGTATAATCCTTTCCACTGCGGTGACAAAGATGGCAGAGAGGTCCAGGAGTCACTTACAGAGAACCACTTAAAACTCACCTCACGTAAGAGCAACAAGCTTGAAGAGCAACGGGCATGAATAATCACCACGCTGCTGATGGTGGTGAATCATTGGAAAAGACACACACAAAGCAAATGTGAATATGAATTGGATGCACACACATGCACATATGCACACACACGTACACACACACACACACACACACACACACACACACACACACACACACACACAAACCACGCACACACAAATCCCGTAAAGATCCACCACTACATTCTAAAAGAAAACCCCCTGCCACCTTGACTCCATTTTCCATTGTGCAATACAAAAAATCATGGCTGACCTCTGCTGGCCCTGTCTTAATGGTTATCACCACTCTTCTCTGTGCAGGTGCACGGGGACCAGGGAGGATATTTACACAAAGGAAGCTGCTCTCTGGTTTCCTCTCTCCGCTCTCCTCTCCTAGCTATGCAGCCAGTCAGCCAGCCATGCAGGCAGGCAGCCAGTCAGCCAGCCAGCCATGCAGCCAGTCAGCCAGCCAGCCAGCCATGCAGCCATGCAGCCAGTCAGCCAGCCAGCCAGCCAGTCGGCCAGTCAGCCAGCCAGTCAGCCATGCAGCCAGTCAGCCAACCAGCCAGCCAGCCAGTCAGCCAGCCAGTCAGCAAGTCAGCCAGCCAACCAGCCAGTCAGACAGCCAGTCAGACAGCCAGCCAGTCAGACAGCCAGTCAGTCAGCCAGCCAGTCAGTCAGCCAGCCAGTCAGACAGACAGACAGACAGACAAACAGCCAGCCAGCCAGTCAGCTAGTCAGTCAGCGGGAGACCTCAGAGATACAGGCTCTCCATAAAACACCTTGTCCCGGGTTACCGATGGGGATGGAATTTAGGCTTACAAGTGTTTTAACGATGCATCTTTCCTACAACGGACATGTAACATGTGTTTCCCAAAACACCACGCAGAGAGAACGTTCACTAAGTGAGTTTTTGAGGCGGGTGTCGACACTGATAGGATGGAAAGAAAGGCAGCGCTGCTCTCAGATCAGCTTTCTCCAGTCAAATCTTACCCTAACATTATAATTATTCCACAATACTGACGACTGATCAGCTCCTAGAAAGATATTATCACCTAATAGCCAAGAATATTGAGGCGGCTTATTGTAATGCTTACCCTATAGTAATGCACTCAATCCCAGATTCATTTGACACATCATTCTGCATATGCTGTTACATTTCAAGAAATATATTGAGGCAAAAATGACAAACAGTGTAGCCTACAAATAGAACTGAAATGACTGAACATTACATTTATTTCAATATGATTTAAATATATAGGCCTATGTAGACTTTAGAATTACTGTGTTTATGTTTTAATCTCGCTTTTCATTTTAAGCATTTTTTTCACCATCACTTTTTCATTTGGAAAGGCATTGGCATTTGTAGTCAACGTCATTCCCAAATTATCAGCGGTCATAGAGAGACGGATTGTCCCGATCGTCGTAATGAGCAGACCAAGGCGCAGCGAGATTGAAGTTCCACATCTTCATTACGATGAAACTTTAAACAAAAAACAATAAACCAATAACGAAACATTAAAGTAGTGGTGCACATGCACAAACATAAAACAATATCCCACTAACACAGGTGGGAAAAATGGCTACCTAAATATGATCCCCAATTAGAGGCAACGATTCACGCCCTGGCCTACTACACCATAGAGAACCAAGGGCTCTCTATGGTCAGAGCGTGACACGGATAAACATCTTGATTATATGTTTAGCAGAGATCTTCTGTGAATGAAGTGATGCGGAAGGGCAAAAAAGCATCTAACGACGTACTTAGCTGTTCTACGAGTGGTCTGAGGCAGTCTGTAAATAACGAGAGTTTTCAAGTGCAACTTTACTAGAGATTGTTTTGAGAAGCAGCTAGGAGATTTAATGATGCTCCTACGAAGGTTCTAACGGGCCTTAAGACGCTTTTGGGAAACCGGGCCCAGATGTGCTTTGTTTAGGGGGGACCACATCCTCTATATTCTCCTATATCTGCAGAGCAGGCTGAAACAAAGGGTCGGCTTTGATGCTGTAGAAAACAAAACAGCTTGGAACGACAGCCTAGAGTAGCATATTACCCTTTACACACACACACACACTCCTCTAGGCTAGTTATGTGCTGCAGTAAGCCATTCATCTGGATAATGAAGCCTATGTTGTGTCTGTTGGTGATAGCACATATACCTTGGCCTGGCTGGCAGATGCATCTGCTCAGAGGAAGACACACGGCGTGTGATGGGCTGAGTCAGCAGCGCCACCTGACAGATACATGGATAGCCGTCTCCAAAGTAATACATACATAGACGTGTGTGTGGACACACAGAAATGCACATGCACACACACACACACATGCACACGCACACACCAAGCAGAGTCAAGAGGACACTCATCTCTCACAGCTACAAGAAAGGTCATAAAGAACCAAAGAAAATATATGGGGGATTGAAAATGATGCAGACGATTACATTGATAGAAGCCACAATCTATCTGAAATATTAAAGCTGATCTACCCCCTACAAAATGTAAATAATAATACAAATAAATAAGTAATGAAGTAGTGAAGGGAAAGAGAGGGAAGAACAGGTGAGAGAGAAGACATGGAGGACAAAGATCCCTCCTCTCTGCTGCACGGTAGCCCATTAAGGTAGGCTGCTATAACACAGCTCATCTCCTCTCTGCTGCACGGTAGCCCATTCAGGTAGGCTGCTATAACACAGCTCATCTCCTCTCTGCTGCACGGTAGCCCATTAAGGTAGGCTGCTATAACACAGCTCATCTCCTCTCTGCTGCACGGTAGCCCATTAAGGTAGGCTGCTATAACACAGCTCATCTCCTCTCTGCTGCACGGTAGCCCATTAAGGTAGGCTGCTATAACACAGCTCATCTCCTCTCTGCTGCACGGTAGCCCATTCAGGTAGGCTGCTATAACACAGCTCATCTCCTCTCTGCTGCACGGTAGCCCATTAAGGTAGGCTGCTATAACACAGCTCATCACCTCTCTGCTGCACGGTAGCCCATTAAGGTAGGCTGCTATAACACAGCTCATCTCCTCTCTGCTGCACGGTAGCCCATTAAGCTAGGCTGCTATAACACAGCTCATCTCCTCTCTGCTGCACATTAGCCCATTAGTTAGGCTGCTATAACACAGCTCATTTCCTCTCTGCTGCACTGTAACCTATCAAGATTGTCTGAAGACACTGAAGGGAGAGACATTATGCCAGAGAAGAGGCAACCCTACTCCCATTCCTCCATCATCTCCACCACTTCATCTCTCTGTCAGGCCTTGGCGCTGCCATCCCTTTTGGGCTTGATGACACCCATTCATTACCACAGGGGTTTGTGTGTGCGACCGTGTGTGTGCTTGTGCATCTGCGTGTATGTTTTGTGTGTGTAAGCGGTTGCGTGCGTTTTCGTATGCGGCCACACTACCTTGCAATCACCTCCACGGTTTCCCAATTACCTCCTGTCTAATTGATGCTGGACATATTAAAGGTAATGAGGCGTCCGCCCATCTGTTGAGCTGGAGTTACAGAGCTGTACAGAGCCGTTCCTATGAGAGAATTATCATTGAGAGGGTGAGCCAAGACAAAGCTGCAAGGACAGAGGAGAGAGGGGGGGGGGGGGGGGGGGGGGGGAGAGAGAGAGAGAGAGAGAGAGAGAGAGAGAGAGAGAGAGAGAGAGATCTAGAGAAAGAAAAGAGAGAGAGAGAGAGATCTAGAGAAAGAAAAGAGAGAGAGAGAGAGAAAGAGAGTGAGAGAGATCTAGAGAAAGAAAAGAGAGAGAGAGAGACAGAGGAGAGAGAGAGAGAGTGAGAGGGGGAAAGACTGAGGAATGAGAGGGAAAGAGAGACAAAGAAGAGAACTGTTACCTCTAAGCCAACTCTCTTTCCCTCTCTGTCGATCTCACTCTCTCTGCTTCTCTTTTTCTCTCCCGGTAATCAAAGACAAGCCTTCACGTCATGTCACTCTATTTTCTTCTCCCATACATCGTGCATCTCTTTTATGGCAGTCATATTTCAACTATATGGCTCTATGTATGGCAGGTATATATATATATATATATATATATATATATATAGTGGATAACATATGATTAACGTTGCACAACCAGCTCTGTACATTGAATAAATTATAAATATATATATTTTATAGACTTATATTCTCCTCAGTGCCAGTTTTATTTGAGATGGCAGTTGGTTGGTTGCTGCTGGCCAGCGTTAGTGGTTTTGAGTAAGCAGGCGCCAGTGGTATCTAGTTACAGCTCTCGTCACCCTTTGTTGTGGCTTCATCCCCAGTGACTTATCAAAGGGAGAGCCTCTGGACAGAACCAAAGTCACAGCGTGTGTGTGTTGTGTGTACGAGTGTGTACATGTGCGTGTGTCCTCTTTGCCTTTATGTTCCTTTGAGTTTGTACTTATGAATGTGTGTGTGTGTGTGTGTGTGTGTGTGTGTGTGTGTGTGTGTGTGTGTGTGTGTGCGTGCGTGTACTTGTTAGTACCAGAAGTCCTCACAAGAATAGCACACCAACTAAAATTCTGAGAAGGGAGGACATTTTTCCGGTCCTCACATGTAAAAAAGGCTATTTTCACTTAGGGGTTAGGTTTAGGGTTTAGGGGTTAGGTTTAGGGGTTAGGTTTAGGGGTTAGGGGTTAGGTTTAGGGGTTAGGTTTAGGGGTTAGGGGTTAGGTTTAGGGGTTAGGGGTTAGGGGTTAGGTTTAGGGTTTAGAGGTTAGGTTTAGGGGTTAGGGGTTAGGGGTTAGGTTTAGGGGTTAGGTTTAGGGGTTAGGGGTTAGGGGTTAGGTTTAGGGGTTAGGGTTAGGGGTTAGGTTTAGGGGTTAGGGGTAAGGCTTAGGGGTTAGGTTTAGGGGTTAGGTTTAGGGGTTAGGGGTTAGGTTTAGGGGTTAGGTTTAGGGGTTAGGGTTAGGTTTAAGGGGTAGGTTTAGGGGTTAGGGGTTAGGGGTTAGGTTTAGGGGTTAGGTTTAGGGGTTAGAGGTTAGAGGTTAGGGGTAAGGTTTAGGGGTTAGGGGTTAGGTTTAGGGGTTAGGGGTAAGGCTTAGGGGTTAGGTTTAGGGGTTAGGTTTAGGGGTTAGGTTTAGGGGTTAGGGGGTAGGTTTAGGGGTTAGGGGTTAGGGGTTAGGTTTAGGGGTTAGGTTTAGGGGTTAGGGGTTAGGTTTAGGGGGTAGGTTTAGGGGTTAGGGGTTAGGGGTAAGGCTTAGGGGTTAGGTTTAGGGGTTAGGTTTAGGGGTAAGGCTTAGGGTTAGGTTTAGGGGTAAGGTTTAGGGGTGAGGCTTAGGGGTTAGGTTTAGGGGTAAGGTTTAGGGGTTAGGTTTAGGGGTTAGGGTTAGGGGTTAGGTTTAGGGGTAAGGCTTAGGGGTTAGGTTTAGGGGTTAGGGTTAAATCAAATCAAATCAAATCAAATGTATTTGTCACATACACATGGTTAGCAGATGTTAATGCGAGTGTAGCGAAATGCTTGTGCTTCTAGTTCCGACAATGCAGTAATAACGAACAAGTAATCTAACTAACAATTCCAAAAAAAACTACTATCTTATACACAGTGTAAGGGGATAAAGAATATGTACATACGGATATATGAATGAGTGATGGTACAGAGCAGCATAGGCAAGATACAGTAGATGATATCGAGTACAGTATATACATATGAGATGAGTATGTAAACCAAGTGGCATAGTTAAAGTGGCTAGTGATACATGTATTACATAAGGATGCAGTCAATGATATAGAGTACAGTATCTACGTATGCATATGAGATGAATAATGTAGGGTAGGTAACATTATATAAGGTAGCATTGTTTAAAGTGGCTAGTGATATATTTACATCATTTCCCATCAATTCCCATGATTAAAGTGGCTGGAGTAGAGTCAGTGTCATTGACAGTGTGTTGGCAGTAGCCACTCAATGTTAGTGGTGGCTGTTTAACAGTCTGATGGCCTTGAGATAGAAGCTGTTTTTCAGTCTCTCGGTCCCAGCTTTGATGCACCTGTACTGACCTCGCCTTCTGGATGACAGCGGGGTGAACAGGCAGTGGCTCGGGTGGTTGATGTCCTTGATGATCTTTATGGCTTTCCTGTAGCATCGGGTGGTGTAGGTGTCCTGGAGGGCAGGTAGTTTGCCCCCGGTGATGCGTTGTGCAGACCTCACTACCCTCTGGAGAGCCTTACGGTTGAGGGCGGTGCAGTTGCCATAGGTTTAGGGGTTAGGTTTAGGGGTTAGGTTTAGGGGTTAGGGTTAGGGGTTAGGTTTAGGGGTAAGGTTTAGGGGTAAGGCTTAGGGGTAAGGTTTAGGGGTTAGGGTTAGGGGTAAGGCTTAGGGGTTAGGGTTAGGGTTAGGGTTAAGTTTAGGGGTTAGGTTTAGGGGTTAGGTTTAGGAGTAAGGTTTAGGGGTAAGACTTAGGGGTTAGGTTTAGGGGTTAGGTTTAGGGGTAAGGTTTAGGGATTAGTTTAGTGGTAAGGTTTAGGGGTTAGTTTAGGGGTAAGGCTTAGGGGTTAGGTTTAGGGGTTAGGTTTAGGGGTGAGGTTTAGGGGTGAGGCTTAGGGGTTAGGTTTAGGGGTAAGGTTTAGGGGTTAGGTTTAGGGGTAAAGTTTAGGGGTTAGTTTAGGGGTAAGGCTTAGGGGTAAGGCTTAGGGGTAAGGCTTAGGGGTTAGGTTTAGGGGTAAGGCTTAGGGGTAAGGCTTAGGGGTTAGGTTTAGGGGTAAGGCTTAGGGGTTAGGTTTAGGGGTTAGGTTTAGGGTTAGGCTTAGGGTTAGGTTTAGGTTTAGGGGTTAGGTTTAGGGGTAAGGCTTAGGGGTTAGGTTTGGGGGTTAGGTTTAGGTGTAAGGCTTAGGGGTTAGGCTTAGGGGTAAGGCTTAGGGGTTAGTTTAGGGGTAAGGCTTAGGGGTAAGGCTTAGGGGTTAGGTTTAGGGGTAAGGCTTAGGGGTTAGGTTTAGGGGTAAGGCTTGGGGGTTAGGTTTAGGGTTAGGTTTAGGGGTAAGGCTTAGGGGTAAGCCTTAGGGGTTAGGTTTAGGGTTAGGTTTAGGGGTTACGTTTCAGTTAGGTATAGGGTTAGGGGTACGGCTTAGGTGTTAGGTTTAGGGTTAGGGTTAGGGTTAAGGCTTTGAGGTTAGGTTTAGGGTTAGGTTTAGGTTTAGGCGTTAGGGTTAGGGGTAAGGCTTAGGTGTTAGGTTTAGGGGTTTGTTTAGGGGTTAGGTTTAGGGTTAGGGGTACGGCTTAGGGGTTAGGTTTAGGGCTAGGGTTAGGGTTAAGGATTTGAGGTTAGGTTTAGGGGTAAGACTTAGGGGTTAGGTTTAGGGTTAGGTTTTGGGTTAGGGTTAGGGGTAAGGCTTAGGGGTTAGGTTTAGGGTTAGGGTTAGGGTTAGGGGTAAGGCTTAGGGGTTACGTTTAGGGTTAGGGTTAGGGTTAGGGTTAGGGGTAAGGCTTAGGGGTTAGGTGTGTCTGTCTGTCTGTCTGTCTGTGTCTGTCTGTCTGTCTGTCTGTCTGTCTGTCTGTCTGTCTGTCTGTCTGTCTGTCTGTCTGTCTGTCTGTCTGTCTGTCTGTCTGTCTGTCTGTCTGTCTGTCTGTCTGTCTGTCTGTGTGTGTGTGTGTGTACCTATGTGCATATATCCACACATGTCTGTTAGAGTTGAATGACATCTAGTCCCTGTGTCTGATGCCGTACCGTGCTCTGCTGTGCTCGGTGGTGCTCTGCTGTGCTCTGCTGTTTTCTGCGGTGCTCTGCTGTGCTCTGCTGTGCTCGGTGGTGCTCTGCTGTGCTCTGCCATGCTCTGCTGTGCTTGGTGATGCTCTGCTGGGCTCAATGATGCTCTGCTGTGGTCTGCTGTGCTCAGTGGTGCTCTGCTGTGCTAGGTGGAGCTCTGCTGTGCTCTGCTGTGCTCAGTGGTGCTCTGCCATGTTTGGTGGTGCTCTGCTGTGCTCTGCTGTGCTCGGTGGTGCTCTGATGTGCTCGGTGTTGCTCTGATGTGTTCTGATGTGCTCTGCAGTGCTCTGCTGGGCCCTGCTGTGCTCTGCAGTGCTCTGCTGGGCTCTGCTGTGCTCTGCAGTGCTCTGCTGGGCTCTGCTGTGCTCTGCTGGGCTCTGCTTGGCTCTGCTGTGCTCTGCTGGGCTCTGCTGGGCTCTGCTGTGCTCTGCTGGGCCCTGCTGTGCTCTGCTGTGCTCGGTGTTGCTCTGATGTGTTCTGCAGTGCTCTGCAGTGCTCTGCTGGGCTCTGCTGGGCTCTGCTGGGCTCTGCTGTGCTCGGTGTTGCTCTGATGTGTTCTGATGTGCTCTGCAGTGCTCTGCTGGGCTCTGCTGTGCTCGGTGGTGCGGTGCGCAATAGGTAATTACTCTCTGGGGTCTCCTGCCTCCCTCCCTGGTCTCTGTAACTCCACTCAGACAACAGTCCACTATTTTTGACCAGATCTCCCTCTGTACTATATAGGGAATAGGGTGCTGTTAGTGACGCCCAGGTGATAACTACCCCTACAGAGCCACCAATCAAAAGCCATTATCCAAACTGTTTCACAAATGCAGGTTTTAAACACAGTATGCTGTTCAGTATTTTAAAGAGGACAAGACAGATACAAAAAAACAGCACTAAAACCCCTACTATAACTCTACAATGTTCAAAGCTGTTCTGAGGGGTCATTATCTGATACAAGGTGACATGAGGGTCTCTTTTGCGTTACCATGCTTAACAATAACCAGGTGTGAGTGAGGGACGGTGCCTTTGAACTGTAAAGTGAAGTAATGTTGCTCCATATGGATGGGTAGATGCATAGTAAATCGTGCTCCGGGATATGGGAGGAGGCATGCCAGTTCCCAGAAAGCACTTCTAGATGCCACGTGGATGAGATTAGCCCCTTCACCTCTGAACCCATGGTTAAAAGACAGGCGGGGAGAGAAGGATAAGTGGCGAAAGAGTGAAAGCGGGAGAGAGAGGGAGAGACAGACAATGACTAAGGGGGCAGGAAGAAAGAGATGGGAAGGGGGAATGAAAGAGAGGAAGATTAGAATGATAGAGGGGGGTAGAGAAAGGTGGAGGGAGGAGAAGGGGTGGGAGGCAATGAGCCAGAAATCCACAGCTTCAAAGCTGATCAAATTTTACAGTTGAGTTATCCCTTTCTCAGTGCCTTGAAATAGCCAAACAATTTTACAATCATCCAACACATTAACCTTTCGCAAGTCAGAGTGAGTCACTGTCCATAATGGTTCGATGAGGCGCTTTGCATGCCTGATCAGATGAAGGAAGATAATTGCTCTTTCAGGGGGCGGGACAAAAAAAGGAAAGAGGAAGAGAGGGAGAAAAGGAGGGAGGGAGGAAGGAAAGGAAGGAGAGGAGGGATGTGGTTGCCCATTGTACTCCTCCCTGGTCTCTGCCCATCACTGTGAGGTATGATAGAGTTAGTGGGTCCTGGGCCCATACTTAACATTTCCTCAGGTGAGAAGTGAGCGGGGGAGCATGTTAGACGGATGACAGACAAATCAACCTGCACATGTCCTCTATGCCATTGTTGTTGTTATTGTCTATTGTATGGTTACATCATGCCAATAAAGCAATTTGAATTGAATTGCGAGAGAGAGAGAGACAGAGAGAGAGAGAGAGAGAGAGAGAGAGAGAGAGAGAGAGAGAGAGAGAGAGAGAGAGAGAGAGAGAGAGAGAGAGAGAGAGAGAGAGAGAGAGAGAGAGAGAGAGAGAGAGAGAGAGAGAGAGAGAGAGAGAGAGAGAGAGAGAGAGAGAGAGAGAGAGAGAGAGAGAGAGAGAGAGAGAGAGAGAGAGATAGTAAACACGTTCTTAACAGATGATGTGACTTAAATGAAAGCTTTTAACCACATGGGGAATTGGTGTTTCTGTGTTCACAGCATTAGTGAACTGTAATATGTTAAGGTTAACAGGCATTTGTAGCAATCGTATTAGGTTTGAGTTACTCTAATTATCAGAATAGGAAATGCAATTACTGCCACATAGATAGATTGAGAGAGGGATGACAGGACAGGGAGGGCTGTAGAAAGAGAGAGATTAACAGGGGGATGGAGAATGAAGAATACAGAGAGGGATGACGGGACAGGGAGGGCTGTAGAGAGAGAGAGATTAACAGGGGGATGGAGAATGAGAGAAACAGAGCAAGATAAAGGAGAGAAAGGAAGCATAGAAAGAGGCCTCTTTTAGCTAATTAGCCAGCCCGCTAAGGGTCCTGGGAGAATTCCCCCTTCCCCCTTCTGCTACACCATACAGACCCAGGGGCCGTAGGTGAAATAATATGTATGGCCATGAGGCTCATAACTAAGGCATGTCATACCACACCATGTCATCAGTCACAGAACAAAGGACACACAGGTCAGAGGCTGAGCTCTTCTCTCACTCTCCACTGTACGCTCTGCTTGCTCCACTCACTCTCTGCTCTGCTTTCTCCACTCGCTCTCTGCTCTGCTTTCTCCGCTCGCTCTCTGCTCTGCTTTCTCCGCTCGCTCTCTGCTCTGCTTTCTCCGCTCGCTCTCTGCTCTGCTTTCTCCGCTCGCTCTCTGCTCTGCTTTCTCCGCTCACTCTCTGCTCTGCTTTCTCCGCTCGCTCTCTGCTCTGCTTTCTCCGCTCGCTCTCTGCTCTGCTTTCTCCGCTTGCTCTCTGCTCTCTGCTCTGCTTTCTCCGCTTGCTCTCTGCTCTGCTTTCTACGCTCACTCTCCGATCTCTGCTCTGCTTTCTCCACTCACTCTCTGCTCTCTGCTCTGCTTTCTCCGCTCACTCTCTGCTCTGCTTGCTCCGCTCCCTCTCTGCTCTCTGCTCTGCTTTCTCCACTCACTCTCTGCTCTGCTCATTCTCAGCTCACTCTCTGCTCTCTGCTCTGCTCGTTCTCCGCTCGTTCTCTGCTCTCTGCTCTGCTTTCTCCGCTCACTCTCTGCTCTGCTTTCTCCGCTCACTCTCTGCTCTCTGCTCTGCTTTCTCCGCTCACTCTCTGCTCGTTCTCCGCTCGCCCTCTGCTCTCTGCTCTGCTTTCTCCGCTCACTCTCTGCTCTGCTTTCTCCGCTCATTCTCTGCTCTCTGCTCTGCTTTCTCCGCTCACTCTCTGCTCGTTCTCCGCTCGCCCTCTGCTCTCTGCTCTGCTTTCTCCGCTCACTCTCTGCTCTCTGCTCTGCTTTCTCCGCTCACTCTCTGCTCGTTCTCCGCTTGCCCTCTGCTCTGCTTTGTCTGCTCACTCTCTGCTCTGCTTTCTCCGCTCACTCTCTGCTCTCTGCTCTGCTTTCTCTGCTCACTCTCTGCTCGTTCTCCGCTCGCCCTCTGCTCTCTGCTCTGCTTTCTCCGCTCACTCTCTGCTCTCTGCTCTGCTTTCTCCCCTCACTCTCTGCTCTGCTTTCTCCGGTGACTCTCTGCTCTCTGCTCTGCTTTCTCCGCTCACTCTCTGCTCGTTCTCCGCTCGCCCTCTGCTCTCTGCTCTGCTTTCTCCACTCACTCTCTGCTCTCTGCTCTGCTTTCTCCGCTCACTCTCTGCTCTGCTTTCTCCGCTCACTCTCTGCTCTCTGCTCTGCTTTCTCCGCTCACTCTCTGCTCTGCTTTCTCCGCTCACTCTCTGCTCTCTGCTCTGCTTTCGCCGCTCACTCTCTGCTCGTTCTCCGCTCGCCCTCTGCTCTCTGCTCTGCTTTCTCCGCTCACTCTCTGCTCGTTCTCCGCTCGCCCTCTGCTCTCTGCTCTGCTTTCTCCGCTCTCTCTCTGCTCTCTGCTCTGCTTTCTCCGCTCTCTCTCTGCTCTCCGCTCTGCTTTCTCCGCTCTCTCTCTGCTCTCTGCTCTGCTTTCTCCGCTCTCTCTCTGCTCTCTGCTCTGCTTTCTACGCTCACTCTCTGCTCTCTGCTCTGCTTTCTCCGCTCACTCTCTGCTCGTTCTCCGCTCGCCCTCTGCTCTCTGCTCTGCTTTCTCCGCTCACTCTCTGCTCTCTGCTCTGCTTTCTCCGCTCACTCTCTGCCCTCTGCTCTGCTTTGTCCGCTCTCTCTCTGCTCTCTGCTCTGCTTTCTCCGCTCTCTCTCTGCTCTCTGCTCTGCTTTCTCTGCTCACTCTCTGCTCGTTCTCCGCTCGCCCTCTGCTCTCTGCTCTGCTTTGTCCGCTCTCTCTCTGCTCTCTGCTCTGCTTTCTCCGCACTCTCTCTGCTCTCTGCTCTGCTTTGTCCGCTCTCTCTCTGCTCTGCTTTCTCCGCTCTCTCTCTGCTCTCTGCTCTGCTTTCTCCGCTCTCTCTCTGCTCTCTGCTCTGCTTCCGCTCCACTCTGCTCCTTTTCATATAGATCCTTCTTGCATCGCCTTCCTCTACTCTTCCTCTGCTCTTCCTCTTCTTCCTCTTCTTCTTCCAGTGATGTAATGGTACCCCCTCTTCTTCTCTCGCTCTCTCTTTCACCTTCTCCTCCCCTCCCGTCTCTGTCATAAACAGCTTTCCCTTTGTGTGTGAGTCAATTAGAGAGCCCTTTGGTTTGATTTATAGAGCCAGCTTCCATTGGCCTAATGGATTGCTGTGAATTAATATGCATTTTCTCATGTGTGTGATAAATTATAGAGTTGGGAGACAATAGAGGTCACAGTAGTAGAGTCCTGGTGTTTAGTCAGCTCCACCAGCCCACCACTTTAAACCTTCACTGGAGGAAGGGCCATCAATTACAAATGTTTAGGCATAATGTATAGACCTAATGTATTATGAACAATAATAGGACTGAGCTAGGCTCATTGAGCTCTTTCAATATTTTTCACATTGAGTAGACAAGAATGAGAGGTTAATGCAGATGGATTGGAACTACTGATTACGACCGTCTCATGCACGAAATAATATTATATATTGGGCTATTCCACGGAAACTGGGTGACACTGAGACTCAGATTTGTCCATTTAAAATGTATCTCAAATAAAAAAATGATGATTGCAAAGTTAAACAAACCAGGTCTATGCACAAGGACTACTTTTAACTATTTTCACTGAACATTTCACAAAAACACATTTCCACTGAAAATGTAAAAAAATATATATTTACTTGAAGAACAGTACAGATGCAAAGTTTGGTAACAGAATGACGATTTGTGCCGTCATTCTCTTCAAGTAAATGTGTTTTTGTTTGACAGGAACATTTAAAAGTGCAAAATGGGAGTGTCAGTGTCACCGGTGTTACCGTGGAAATTGCCCATGTCGGAATAAGATTTTTTTAAATCTTGATGGTACTGTTCCATTCATTTGCTTTGAAAAACCAGGGTGTAATTCAATCCCCCTGACACCCAGCAGAGCTGACTAGACCTGGACCTACGGGGTCGTGAAACCACGACAACATCACATTATTGTTTCACTCCAACCTCTATTTTGGTTGCTTCTCGTCGGGTGCCACGATGCCACTTCTGGTGTCTTGTAATTCCTGAGGTCAGCCATACCTTACCCTTTCCTTCCCTCTCATAGGCTACACCATTAAAAACATTTCCAGTCCTGGGAGAAATGGACTAATGACAACAGGCCCTCTGATGGTGCAGGTCCACTTAGCGTTAGCTGCAGCGGTAGCGATTATTGGTATAGCCGAGATGTGTTACCCCCTTTACCCTGGAGAGTCAGAGATAATTCTCAATCTGCCCCATCTCATCAAGGTACCCTCTTTTTACGCTTTTCGTACGCTGAAACCCCCGGTGGATCTCGCCAACCCATTACGTCTGCCGTCTGCCGCCAGCCGCCCCACCGTGATGGAAAAGCCCCCCTCTAATCATTACGGCGCGGTCAGTGGTATCAACTGGTTTAATAGCTAAGGAAGTCTGACAGGTGCTCTTCTTGCTAAGATTGAGGAGTGTGGGATTAATGAGGGTATTGCTGAGATTGTCATAACTCACAAAAGGAACATTAAAGTGATATTATGGAGAAGGCTCGATCAGATATGTTTTCAACTCGAGCAAGGTGGCATTGGGCGGCACGTCATTTTTCACAGAGATTTTTAATGCCTGCGGGTCTTCCGTGCCTCTCCACCACCAGAAATGTATAGAGAATCTAAAAAAACACTGCTGATAGGAGAAGAGAAAGAAGAAAACACACAGAGAGAGAGAGAGAGAGAGGGAGAGAGAGACACATGACAGATAGAGACAGAGGCAGCGAGACAAAGAGAGTAGATAGAGAGCGATAAATAGGGGTGGGGGTGTGAGAGGTGCTGCTGAGGAGTTTTTTTCTCCATTTTGTGGAGAAAACACAATATATGTTGAATTTTTTTAAGGGGGTGCTGCAGCTACTCCCAGCACCTCTACTTCCTGAGGCGATGCCCACCAGCATAATGCTGTGAGGGACAAACATTCTACAGATCTTTTCAGATCCTCCTCCCGATGGATTATGAAGACCAGTGGAGTGCTTTTGCTTACTGGGACTAGATACTTACGGAAGATAAATTCTTATTGAAATTCTTCATTATTTTCTGACCAACTGTCAAATCCGTTTTAACAGATCATCTATCTCCTTTCTCAACAATTTACCTGATTACCCTCACCTGCTGATGCAAGCCCTAAATCAGGAGGAGCATGTCCAAATCCAAACCCTAGGACCAAGCCGAGCAGACCTTCGCTATGTGAACAATGGCCAGCCTTGACTGGTTTGAAAAGAAAACCGCAAGTCAAATAAAGGCGCATGCGTTCCTTTACCGAGGGAACATTGATCAACACTGGTGCTTGAAGACAGTACAAAGAGAGGACAGACCACCAGACTCTACCCTGCAGAACACTACTGCCCTCTACTGGTAGGAAGTGGTACTCTATTTTACATCCACGGGACAATGCTCATAGGAGAACAAAGGACCAGCCAAGCTCATCGCTGAAGATAAGCAAAAGATCGTGCAGGAAATCAGCAACTTAACAACAATGATACTTCAAATTCATTTCAAATGAGTCATTCAATTGGGGGATGATCAGCTCAATGGTTCAGACGTCAAATGACTGAATTCATCTGGACAGCCTCTTGTTCATTCATTCATTCAACCATGGAGGTAATTCAACCAAAGAATCACATCAGTTTGGCATAGAACCTCAACACTCGATTAGCAGCCTGCTGTAGATGTAAATCATTCCCCACAGTGTGTGATGATTATACACTATACCCCTATGGTATATAGGTGACAGTAGATTAGCAGCCTGGAGTAGACATGGATCTGCACAGTATGTAATAATTGTACAATATAACCATTATTTGTTACATTAGATTAGTTTACAGTTGACACTGATGACATACACGGAATGTACAAAACATTAAGAACACCTGTTTAATGACATGGACTGGCCAGGTGAATCCAGTTGGAAGCTATTATCCCTTATTGATGTCACCTGTTAAATCCACTTCAATTATCCTTCAAGAAGGATAAATGAGACAATTGAGACATGGATTGTGTATGTGTGCCATTCATACGGTGAATGGGCAAGACAGAATATGTAAGTGTCTTTGAACAGGGTGTGGTAGTAGGTTCCTTGCCGACCGGTGTGTGTCAAGAACTGCAACGCTGCTGTGTATCAAGAATGGTCCACCACCCAAAGGACATCCAGTCAACTTGGCACAACTGTGGGAAGGCCAGCATCCCAATGGAACGCTCTTTTGACACCTTGTGCAACTCAATATTAGGAAGGTGTTCTTAATGTTTTGTACACTCAGTGTACATGGGGTACCAGTACCAAGTCAATGTGCAGTGGTGTGTGGTAATTGAGGTAGATACATGTACTGTACATACACAACCGTTCAAAAGTTTGGGGTCACTTAGAAAGGTTCTTGTTTTTGAAAGAAAAACACATTTTTGGTCCATTAAAATAACTCCATGAGAGACATTGCCAAGAAACTGAAGATCTTGGACAACTCCCTTCACAGAACAGCGCAAACTGTCTCTAACCAGAATAGAAAGAGGAGTGGGAGGCCACGTGGCGCAACTGAGCAAGAGGACAAGTACATTAGAGTGTCTAGTTTGAAAAACAGACACCTCACAAGTCCTCAACTGGCAGCTTCATTAAATAGCACCTGCAAAACACCAGTCTCAATGTCAGCAGTGAAGAGGCGACTCCGGGATGCTGGCCTTCTAGGCAGAGTTCCTCTGTCCAGTCTCAATGTCAACAGTGAAGAGGTGACTCCGGGATGCTGGCCTTCTAGGTAGAGTTCCTCTGTCCAGTGTCTGTGTTCCTTTACCCATCTTAATCTTTTCTTTTTATTGGCCAGTCTGAGATATGGCTTTTTCTTTGCAACTCTGCCTAGAAGGACAGCATCCTGGAGTCGCCACTTGACTGTTGATGTTGAGACTGGTGTCAATTTCGAGTCTCATAGCAACGGGTCTGAATACTTATGTCAACAAGGTCATTAGCATTTTTTAAAAGTAATAATACTTTTTTTTTAACCTGTTTTGCTTTGACATTATGGGTTATTTTTGGGGGGGTTATTTAAAATTATTTTAGAATAAGGCTGTAACGTAACAAAATATTTTCCTAAGTCACTGTAGGTAGGGGGTAAAGTAACTTGGCAACAGGATAGATCATTAACATTAGCAGCAGCAATGTATTGGGTCAAAATAGTTAGTGCAAAGAGGGTCAATGTACATTGTCTGGGTAGCTATTTGGTTAAGTATTTCGTAGTCTTATTTCTTGGGGGTGTGCTCGGGCCTCCATTTTCATGTAGTCCATGATCAGCTACTTTGTCTTGCTGACAATGAAGGAGTTATTGTGGCACCACACTGCCAGGTCACTGACCTCTCTGTAGGCAGTCTCATCGTTGTTGGTGTCAGGCTTACTACCGTCGTGTTGTCAGAAAACTTAATGAAGGTGTTGGCCCAGGGCACGCATTCGTGGGTGAACAGGGAGTACAGGAGGGGACTATACACACACCCTGAGGGGCCCCAATGTTGAGGGTCAGCGTGGCTGATGTGTTGGTGCCTACTCTCACCACCAGGATCCATTTGCAGAGGGAGGTGTTCAGTCCCAGGGTCCTGAGCTTAGTGATTAGCTTGTAGGGCACTATGGTGTTGAACGCTGAGCTGTAGTCAATAAACAGGTATTCCTCTGATCTAGGTGGGTGAGGGCAGTGTGGAGAGAAATAGAGATGGCATTATCTGTGGATCTATTGGGGCGGTATGCGAATTAGAGTGGGTCCAGGGTGTCTGGGATGATGGTGTTGATGTGAGGCAACCTTTCAAAGCATTTTAGGGCTACAGATGCAAGTGCTACAGGACGATAACCATTTAAACAGGTTATCTTGGCGTTCTTGGGCACATAGACTATGATGTTCTGCTTGAAACGTAGGTCTTACAGACTGGTTCATGGAGAGATTGAACATGTCAGTGAAGCCACTCGCCAGCTGGTCAGCGCATGCTCTGAGTACGTGTCCTGTTAATCCGTCTGAATGTTGACATGCTTGAAGGTCCTACTCACATAGGCCACAGAGAGTGAGATCACACTGCTGGTGCTCTCATACATTCAGTGTTGGATGCCTCAGGGTGAGAATGGAAGCAATTTAGCATGTCTTGGTAGGCTCTCGTCACTGGGCAGCTCACGGCTGGGTTTCCCTTTGTAATCTGTGATAGTTTGCAAGCCCTGCCACATCCGACGAGAGTCAGAGCCGGCGTAGTAGGATTCGATCTTAGTTTTGACGCTTTGCCTGTTTGATGGCTTATTGGCGGTCGTAGCAGGACTTCTTATAAGTGTCCGGATTAGTGTCCCACTCCTTGAAAGCGGTAGCTCTCTCACTAACTTTACCTCACCATCTTCACTCCTATCAGTCTGCCCATCTTTAGCTCAGTGCCGATGTTGCATGTAATACATGGGTTTTGGTTGGGATATGAATGTACGATGTCGTCAATGCACTTATTAATGAAGCTGGTGACTGATGTGGTAAACTCCTCAATGTTATCATAGGAATCCCGGAACTTAATCCACTTTGTGCTAGTGAAGCAGTCCTGTAGCTTAGCATCGCTTCATCGGACCAATTCCGTCTTGAGTGCATCACTGGTACTTCCTCTTTGAGTTTTTGTTTGTAAGTAGGAATGGACAGATTTGCCAAATGGAGGGCAAGGGAGAGCCTTGTTTTTGTGTGTGGAGGAAAGGTAATCTAAAGTTGTGTTGCTTCTAGTTGCACAGGTGACATCCCGGTAAAAAATGAGGTGAAACGGATTTGAGTTTCCCTGCATTAAAGTCCCCTGCCACTAGAAGCGCCGCCTCTGGATGTGCATTTTCCTGTTTGCTTATGGCCCTATACAGCTCATTGAGTGCGGTCTTACTGCCAGCATCGGTTTGTGGCTGTAAATAGACGGCTATGAAAAATACAGATGAAAATGTTTGGTAAATAATATGGTCTGCAGCTTATCATTAGATGAGCAAAACTTGAGACTTCCTTAACTTTAGAGATCGCGTACCAGCTGTTGTTAACAAAGAGACACACCCCTCCCACTCTCAGTTTACCCAAGGCTGCCGACCGATCTTGACCATGCATGGAAAAACCAGTGAGGTGTATATTATCCATGTCCTTACTCGGCCACGACTCTGAGAAACAGGATATTACAGATCTTTAGGTCCCGTTGATAGGATAGTCTCGAACGGAGCTTGTCCAGTTTGTTCTCTGGGGATTGTACAAAACAGAGGGCAATGGCAGTCTAGATGCTCGCCGACGTAGTCTAATCATGACGCCACTTTGCCTCTTCTTTGCTGCTGCTTCCTCTATGGAGTCCCGTGGATCGGACCTCGTACGGGGTAAGCAAAACATCCAAAGCTGTCGACTTGTTGAAGTAAAATCTTAATCCAAATCGAGGTTAATGACTGCTGTTCTGATGTCCAGAACCTGTTTTCGGACATTAGAAACAATGCCGGAAACATTTTTTCTACAAAAAACATCCAAATAATGGTCAGGAGCCTGTAATACGGCAGCTATCCACTGCAGCACCATCTTTGTTTTTAGGTTTGTTATGGGCAGCAGGTAGCCTAGCAGTTAGAGCCTTGACCCAGTAACCAAAAGGTTGCTGGTTCGTACACCCTCGCTGACAAGGTATAAATCTGTCGATGTGCTGTTGAGCAAGGCACTCAACCCTAATTTGCTCCAGGGACGCCGTACTACTATGGCTGACCCTGTAAAACAACACATTGATTCAACCAGTTTGTGCCCAGTGGGATACTAATATCTGCACAGATACTAATATCTGCACAGTATGGTGATGATTATGCAGTATAACCCTATGGTGTACAGGTGACACTGTAGATTCACAGCCTGGAGTAAATGTATGGCTATAAATCTGGACAGTTTGTAATGATAATATTATACACAGATTATTTATTACAACAGAATAGTTTACAGGTGACACTAGACTTGTACCTGTATGTCCCCTCTCTGTCTCTACTGTGTTTATACCTGCAGGGGTCAGGAAAAGACTGTGACCTGAGACACAGACACAGCACTCAGTCCCCGCAGTCTGTTCATCTGTCACCTGGGTGAGAGTCACCTGTCCCTGTCCTGGCCACACCCAGTCCACCCTGAGGGCATCAGAGTATTCCTCCTCACTCTGACACAGCAGTACAAGTCACCCTGTACTGGTATACCTGATCACAGACACCATCACTCACTCACCAATCAGAGACTCGATTCACACACACGCCCACAGTTACCTGTTCTGAACACCTGGATCCCTTGTTTCTTTCTAAAGGATCCTCTGCAGTACTGAAGAGAACCCTGGTCTGCCGGAGAACCATCTCTCTGGGACCTAAAAGACACCACACTGGTAGCAGTCATCTTCTGAGTCTAACTCTTTAAGGCACACAGGCCGTCTCTACAACGCAGGTGGGTTTCATATGTTAAGATCACTGTAGAAAGATACAATACTGTGTTGCTGTTGTTGAGCCTGTTAAATCTGTGACTGACTACTTTGGTCTCTCTCTGTTTGTGTTCAACTAGCTTTTGATCACCAGGATGCATTGTTGGCACAATCATTTCACAGCGAGTGATTTCAAATGGCGGGAGAGGGACCAGAATGTATTAATATATTGATTTTCGAAGCTCATTGAGTGTGTGAGTGGGAGAGAGAGGTAGGGAGAAGTAAGCAGCGGAATCATTTATGTTCTCTTTATTACAGATTAAAATGGCATGCTTCACATTCTTCAAATTTATGATGGTCTTGTTCAACTTGCTTATCCTTGTGAGTATGTTTCCCTTTTGATTGCAGACATGGGGGGGGGGGGGGGGCAAGCGAGGGCAGAGTAATTGCATTTGTTAATTTATTGCATTAAATCTTTATGAGTCCTGTGTGAATGAAACAACAAAGAATGGCTTTTAATACATAGAAAAGTATTTTCTCTCGTCCCTCACCTCTCCCTCAATACCATTAACTCAACAACATACCAACCATGTTACACAAATACCACAAATCACTGAGCGGAAGATACAATTAAACTCTTAAGTCTCTCTCTCTCTGTCTCTCTCTCAGCAGTTCTCATGTCATTAACTTTAAACTCTCTAATTTTGCTACCTACGTTTTCCGCCTAGCGTTTACAACTAATGATGTTTGTGAAATGGAGGGGGACTTTGGCGTTGGTAAGCTGAATTTTCATTACATCTCGCTTCTCCCGTTTAAATTACCGTTGAAGTGTAAGTCCTTTTCTACTGGGTTTTCATTAGTGCCTGAGCCAAGTTATTTATAAAGCTACACCATACAATATGATACACTATCATGTCTTAATAAAGTCATGTTATGCTTATCTGGATCTGGGAAGAACAGTTAGATGCAGTCTTTTGACAAGGTCATTAATGCTCTATCTCAGTGCCTGTTCACACCCTTCAATTTATTCCACATTTTGCTGTGGTACAGCCTGAATTTAAAATGGATTATGTTGAGATTTTGTGCAACTGATCTACACACATTACCCCATAACGACAAAGTAGAATTTTGTTTGTAGAATTTTTTACAAATGAATACAAAATGAAAAGCTGAAATGTCTTGAGTCAAATATTCAACCCCTTTGTTATGGCAAAGCCTAAGTAAGTTTTTGATCAACAAATTTGCTCAACAAATTGCATTGTAAATTGCATGTACTCATTCTGTGTTCAATAAAAGTGTTTAAAATTATTTTAGAATGACTACCTCATCTCTGTACACCACGTATGCAATTATCTGTAATGTCCCTCAATAGAGTAGTGCATTTCAAGCACAGATTCAACCACAAAGACCAGGGTGGTTTTTCAATGCCTCACAAAGAACGGCACCGATTGGTAGATGTGTAAAAAAAAAAATAATAATAAAGCAGACGCTGAATATCCTTTAGAATATGGTGAAGTTATTAATTAGGCTTTGGATGGTGTATCAATACACCCAGTCACTACAAAGATGCAGACGTCCTTCCTAACTCAGTTGCCGGAGAGCAAGGAAATTGCTCAGGGATTTCACCATGAGGCCAATGGTGATTTTAAAACAGTTAGAGTTTAATGGTTGTGATATGAGAAGACTGAGCATGGTTCAACAACATTGTTGTTGGCACCCTCCACAGCAACCCGCCCAAGCCCCCACCATTTCTCCTTCACCCATATCCAGATAGCTGATGTTCTGAAAGAGCTGCAAAATCTGGACCCCGACAAATCAGCCGGGCTAGACAATCTGGACCCTCTCTTTCTAAAATGATCTGCCAAAATTGTTGCAACCCCTATTACTAGCCTGTTCAATCTCTCTTTCGTATCGTCTGGGATTCCCAAAGATTGGAAAGCTGCCGCGGTCATCCCCCTCTTCAAAGGGGGAGACACTCTAGACCCGAACTGCTACAGACTTATATCTATCCTACCCTGCATCTCTAAGGTCTTCGAAAGCCAAGTTAACAAACAGATTACTGACCATTTTAAATCACATCGTACCTTCTCCGCTATGCAATCTGGTTTCCGAGCTGGTCATAGGTGCACCTCAGCCACGCTCAAGGTCGTTAACGATATCATAACCGCCATCGATAAGAGACATTACTGTGCAGCTGTATTCATCGACCTGGCCAAGGCTTTCGACTCTGTCAATCACCTCATTCTTATTGGCAGACTCAACAGCCTTGGTTTCTAAAATGATTGCCTCGCCTGGTTCACCAACTACTCTGATAGAGCTCAGTGTGTCAAATCGGAGGGCCTGTTTTCCGGACCTCTGGCAGTCTCTATGGAGGTGCCACAGGGTTCAATTCTCGGGCCGACTCTCTTCTCTGTATACATCAATGATGTCGCTCTTGCTGCTGGTGATTCTCTGATCCACCTCTACGCAGACGACACCATTCAGTATACTTCTGGCCCTTCTTTGGACACTTTGTTAACTAACCTCCAGACAAGCTTCAATGCCATACAACACTCCTTCCGTGGCCTCCAACTGCTCTTAAACGCAAATAAAACTAAATGCATGCTATTCAACCGATCATTGCCCGCACCTGCCCGCCCATCCAGCATCACTACTCCGGACGGCTCTGACTTAGAATACGTGGATAACTACAAATACCTAGGTGTCTGGCTAGACTGTAAACTCTCCTTCCAGACTCACATTAAGCATCTCCAATCAAAAATTAAATCTAGAATTGGCTTCCTATTTTGCAACAAAGCTTCCTTCACTCATGCTGCCAAACATACCCTTGTAAAACTGACCATCATACCGATCCTCGACTTCGGCGATGTCATCTATATAATAGCCTCCAACACTCTACTCAGCAAACTGGATGTAGTCTATCACAGTGCCATCCGTTTTGCCACCAAAGCCCCATACACTACTCACCACTGCGACCTATACGCTCTCGTTGGCTGGCCCTCGCTTCATACTCGTCGCCAAACCCACTGGCTACAGGTTATCTACAAGTCTCTGCTAGGTAAAGCCCCGCTCTATCTCAGCTCGCTGGTCACCATAGCAGCACCCACTCGTAGCACTCGCTCCAGCAGGTATATCTCACTGATCACCCCCAAAGCCAATTCCTCCTTTGGTCACCTTTCCATCCAGTTCTCTGCTGCCACTGACTGGAACTGCAAAAATCACTGAAGCTGGAGATTCCCATCTCCCTCACTAGCTTTAAGAACCAGCTGTCAGAGCAGCTCACAGATCACTGCACCTGTTCATAGCCCATCTGTATACAGCCCATCTATCTACCTCATCCCCATACTGTATTTATTTATTTAGCTCCTTTTGCACCACAGTATCTCTACTTGCACATCCATCTTTTGCACATCTACCATTCAAGTGTTTAATTGCCATACTGTAATTACTTCACCACCATGGCCTATTTATTGGCATATTTATTGCCTTATAACTCCCTTATTTGACCTAATTTGCACTCACTGTATATAGACTTTGTTTTATTTTGTTCTACTGTATTATTGACTGTATGTTTTGTTCATTCCATGTGTAACTCTGTGTTGTTGTATGTGTCGAACTGCTATGCTTTATCTTGGCCAGGTCGCAGTTGCAAACTAGCTTACCTGGTTAAATAAAGGTGAAATAAAAAAAATTGTAGTTACTCCACAATATTAACCTAAATGACAGAATGAAAAAAGGAAGCCTGCACAGAATAAAAATTAAAACAAAAAACATGCATCCTGTTTTGCAACAAGGCACTTAAGTAATACTGGGGATATGGTGTGGATCCTTATAAAATACAAATACAAAATACACATACTGCAACAACAAAAAATCCAAGAAATGTACTTTTTGTCCTGAATAGAAAACGTTATGTTTTTGGAAAATCCAACACAACACATCACTTAGTACCACTCTTCATATAAGGGATAAAGAAAACCTCTAGGGAGGTTTTCAGGATAAATAAATTAAATACACCTGTAAGCACAGGCAAAATCCTAGAGGAAAACCCAGTTCAGTCTGTTTCCCATCAGACACCTGGGAGAAGAATTCACCTTTCAGCAGGACAATAACCTAAAACACAAAGCCATATCTACATGGGAGTTGCTTACCAAGACAACATTGAATGTTCCTGAGTGGCCTAGTTACAGTTTTTACCTATTTCGGCTTAAAAATCTATGGCAAGTCCTGAAAATGGCTGTCTAGCAATGATCAACAACCAATTTGACAGAGCTTGAATAATTTTTCAATAATAAATGAGCAAATATTGTACAATCCAGATGTGCAAAGCTCTTAGAGACTCACCCAGAAAGACACACAGCTGTAATCACCGCCAAAGGAGCTTTACAAAGTTTTGACTCGAGGGTGTAAATACTTATGTAAAATAGATTTTTTCCATATTTTATTTTCAATACATTTACAGAAATGGTTAAAAATGTTTTTTCACTGTCATTATTGGGTATTATGTGTAGATGGGTGAGAAAATAAAAATATTGAATCCATTTTGAATTCAGGCTGTAACACAACCAGTGACGATTTTAGAATGTACATCTTGGTGGAGCAAACTCCACTCAATTTTTGTGGGATGCATGCCAGCAAAGACCCTACACGACACAACACTAAACAATATATTAATGGCACTATAACAGTGGCAAACGGTGCCCACAAACTGTTCAGGCCTACATATAACTGTCCTACAACGGAGTCCCAAAAGCAGTCCCAACATCTTACCACTGCTACACCTGGCTATCAGCAGAGCCTTGTCTGTCAACAGTTCATTCAGCCTCATTTACTGCCTTTAAAAAAACATAGCTGATATGACTGACTTGCTTAAACGTGGTTTCAACTGACACTTGAGATGTACAAACTATGGCATAAGGGGACGACAAGCGGATATTTGGGATTTAGACAATAATGTGCGAGCTAGGACAGACATTGTCAATATAACTATTTCTTCAGCACTTTGAAATGTATAGCAACAGAATTCAGAACATGGGCTGTTCTTACAGTGTTCTCTCTGTACACCAAATCAGAATCATAGGATATAAAGAGTGCAAATAAGCAGACAATGAAAGCTCTAACAATATTCAATGATTACATTTCTCTAAAACAGGCTGTAGGCTACATGTGCACCACCAAGTCAGAACAGTAAGCAAAATGAAGAAGGGTAAATAGACCAAATTATTAGGGTAAGGCACATGGGCTACTAACATCTTACTACACAACATACACTTAGTATTACTTTCTTAGCTACAGGATACAAATCTCCCTGGCATATTACATCATTTATGCAGCAGCATACAAGCAATTTTGGACTCTCCTTGTTGTGCTGTGCTCACTTGAACAGGGAGGTGGCGTGGCGGTCCTTCATGGGCCAATTTTGTCATCATACTTTGTCATCAAAGTCTGGCATTCTCTGGATTTATGGTGCTTTCAAGACAACTGGGAATTTGGAAAAAAACAAGGTTGAATCATGATGACGTCAGTGATCTTCAGGTCGGAGCTTTAGCAAGAAGCCCAAGTCCCGACAAGTTGGATGACTGTTCAAAACTTATTTTCCCAGTCGGAGCTCTTTTTTTTCAGAGTTCCTAGTTGTTTTGAACTCACTGAAGTCAGATTTCCCAGTTCTGAGATTCCAGTTGTCTTGAGCTCGGCAGAAGTCATGCTGGATTGACAGCATGGCCAATGTTGAATGTTTATGACTTGATTCATGATGATGGCTGTTAGCTTGCTGGCTACGATTTTGAAAGTCCAATCAAAGCTACTGTAGATATAATGTGATTTGACATCATTGTATCTGTGGCCAATGACCTTGAGCCTTCATGGATGGGCTAATGTAACTCTATGGCAGCACCCAAGGGGGTTGCTTTTTGAGCTCTACCCTTAGATTTGGCGGTGACGTAGTGTCACCATGAGTGACAGAACACTGAGCCAATCACGATGCAACTAGAGAACATTTTCAACCCATTTTCTGCTGGCATCCCCACCACCATAGAGAGCACTGAGCTAGGCTGAAACACCTGCATTTTGTAGCTGCCTAACTCAAGAAAGCAAAAAAGAGGCCATGATTGTATGAAGGCTTTATTGACTCAAGTAATATTATAATTATAATTATTATTTTACATTGTTTGCAAACTGATATGTGACACGTTATTAATGGCAAAATATCATGGAAAACAAAATAAAAAAATGGTATACTTATATACAGCACCAGTCAAAAGTTTGGACACACCTACCTACTTTTATATTTGAGATTCTTCAGAGTAGCCACCCTTTGCCTTGATGACAGCTTTGCACACTTTTGGCATTCTCTCAACCAGCTTCAGCTGGAATGCATTTCCAACAGTATTCATTCATCCATTCACCCCTCCCCCTCTCCAGAGGCCTACAGTGCCTTGCGAAAGTATTCGGCCCCCTTGAACTTTGCGACCTTTTGCCACATTTCAGGCTTCAAACATAATGATATAAAACTGTATTTTTTTGTGAAGAATCAACAACAAGTGGGACACAATCATGAAGTGGAACGACATTTATTGGATATTTCAAACTTTTTTAACAAATAAAAAACTGAAAAATTGGGCGTTCAAAATTATTCAGCCGCCTTAAGTTAATACTTTGTAGCGCCACCTTTTGCTGCGATTACAGCTGTAAGTCGCTTGGGGTATGTCTCTATCAGTTTTGCACATCGAGAGACTGAAATTTCTTCCCATTCCTCCTTGCAAAACAGCTTGAGCTCAGTGAGGTTGGATGGAGAGCATTTGTGAACAGCAGTTTTCGGTTCTTTCCACAGATTCTCGATTGGATTCAGGTCTGGACTTTGACTTGGCCATTCTAACACCTGTATATGTTTATTTTTGAACCATTCCATTGTAGATTTTGCTTTATGTTTTGGATCATTGTCTTGTTGGAAGACAAATCTCCGTCCCAGTCTCAGGTCTTTTGCAGACTCCATCAGGTTTTCTTCCAGAATGGTCCTGTATTTGGCTCCATCCATCTTCCCATCAATTTTAACCATCTTCCCTGTCCCTGCTGAAGAAAAGCAGGCCCAAACCATGATGCTGCCACCACCATGTTTGACAGTGGGGATGGTGTGTTCAAAGTGATGAGCTGTGTTGCTTTTACGCCAAACCTAACGTTTTGCATTGTTGCCAAAAAGTTCAATTTTGGTTTCATCTGACCAGAGCACCTTCTTCCACATGTTTGGTGTGTCTCCCAGGTGGCTCGTGGCAAACTTTAAATGACACTTTTTATGGATATCTTTAAGAAATGGCTTTCTTCTTGCCACTCTTCCATAAAGGCCAGATTTGTGCAATATACGACTGATTGTTGTCCTATGGACAGAGTCTCCCACCTCAGCTGTAGATCTCTGCAGTTCATCCAGAGTGATCATGGGCCTCTTGGCTGCATCTCTGATCAGTCTTCTCCTTGTATGAGCTGAAAGTTTAGAGGGACGGCCAGGTCTTGGTAGATTTGCAGTGGTCTGATACTCCTTCCATTTCAATATTATCGTTTGCACAGTGCTCCTTGGGATGTTTAAAGCTTGGGAAATCTTTTTGTATCCAAATCCGGCTTTAAACTTCTTCACAACAGTATCACGGACCTGCCTGGTGTGTTCCTTGTTCTTCATGATGCTCTCTGCGCTTTTAACGGACCTCTCAGACTATCACAGTGCAGGTGCATTTATACGGAGACTTGATTACACACAGGTGGATTGTATTTATCATCATTAGTCATTTAGGTCAACATTGGATCATTCAGAGATCCTCACTGAACTTCTGGAGAGAGTTTGCTGCACTGAAAGTAAAGGGGCTGAATAATTTTGCACGCCCAATTTTTCAGTTTTTGATTTGTTAAAAAAGTTTGAAATATCCAATAAATGTCGTTCCACTTCATGATTGTGTCCCACTTGTTGTTGATTCTTCTGTTTGAAGCCTGAAATGTGGCAAAAGGTCGCAAAGTTCAAGGGGGCCGAATACTTTCGCAAGGCACTGTATATGGCTCTGTTCGGAAGTCTCCTATTCAATCTCTCCAGCCCTAATATCTTTCATTTGTCCCTTTCATATTGTACTCACCTATCCCATTTACCCAGTTGACCTCTAGTCCTAACCTGATTTCTATGTGATCTATGACAGGTCTCATGGTGTCTGACAGGGCATCCCAGGCAGGTGGCATTCCATCTACCGCATTAGCCTGCAAAAAAATAAAAGAGAAAGCCAACCACAATTAGATCAGGCAGAGGGAAAACACTGCCAGACAAGGAGTTAGGGGGAATATGGTTGTCGTATCACATTTACCAAGCAGGGCGTTCATCACTGAGAACAGGTGGAGGAAGAAATAAAAGACAAGATACCCTGAGGAGAAAGGAGAGGGGGAAGAGGGGAGGAGAGGAGAGGAATACAGGGGGAAATTATTCTCATGTGGAAGACATCAGGGCTGATGGGGAGGATGGTGGCAGGCAGACAGACTGGCAGGCCTAGTTTCATGTGCAGCTGACAGAAAGCAGAAGGCCTCCTGTATATGACTGACATAGCTCTGATTGGAGACGACAGACAATATCAGGTTTCAGATGCTTTCTGTTCTGTGGGGAGGAGACAAGGAATAGCATAATCTGACATCCACCCACTCTCTCACGGATCTGACCTACAGAGAAAGAAAGAGAGAGAGAGTGAGAGCAAGCGAGAGAGAGAGCGAGAGAGAGCGAGAGAGAGCGAGAGAGAGAATGAGAGAGAGAGAGAGAGAGAGTGCGAGAGAGAGTGCGAGAGAGAGAGCGAGAGAGAGCGAGAGAGAGCGAGAGAGAGGGAGAGAGAGAGAGAACGAGAGAGAGAGTGCGAGAGAGAGAGAGGAGAGAGAGAGAGAGAGAGAGTGCGAGAGAGAGAGAGAGAGAGAGAGAGAGAGAGAGAGAGAGAGAGAGAGAGAGAGAGAGAGAGAGAGAGAGAGAGAGAGGAGAGAGAGAGAGAGAGAGAGAGAGAGAGAGAAGGGGGAGAGAGAGAGAGGGGGGAGAGAGAGAGAGAGAGAGAGAGAGAGAGAGAGAGAGAGAGAGAGAGAGAGAGAGAGAGAGGAGAGAGAGAGAGAGAGGAGAGGGGGGAGAGAGCGAGAACGCGGAGAGAGAGGCGAGAGAGCGAGCTGAGACCTGTAAGAAGCGAGAGAGAGAGAGGAGCGAGAGAAGAGAGAGAGAGAGAGAGAGAGAGTGAGCGGAGGAGAGAAGAGAAGAGAGAAAGAGAGAGAGAGAGAGAGAGAGCGAGATGAGAGAGAGAGAGTGCGAGACGTGCGAGAGAGCGAGAGAGAGCGAGAGAGCAGGAGAGTGCGAGAGAGCGAGAGAGCGAGAGAGAGCGAGAGAGAGAACGAGAGAGAGAGTGCGAGAGAGCGAGAGAGAGAGGGGGGGAGAGAGAGAGAGAGAGCGAAGAGAGAGAGAGAGAGAGAGAGAGAGAGAGAGAGAGAGAGAGAGAGAGAGAGAGAGAGAGAGAGAGAGAGAGAGAGAAAGAGAGAAAGAGAGAGAGAGAGAGCGCGAGAGCGCGAGAGGCGAGAGAGAGAGAGAGAGAGAGAGAGAGAGAGAGAGAGAGAGAGAGAGAGAGAGAGAGAGAGAGAGCGAGAGAGAGAGAGCGCAGATAAGATCCAACGGTAAAGCAAAACATTAGATCTGTCAGACCAGGCGTTTGGAATATTCAGTTCAGTATAGTGCCTTCAGAAAGTATTCACACCCCTTAACTATTTCCCACATTTTGTTGTGATACAGTCTGAATGTAAAATGTATTAAATTGAGATTTATTGACACTGGCCTACACACGACACCCCATCATTTCAAAGTGGAATTGTGTTTTTAGAAATGTTTACAAATAAATAAAAATGAAAATCTTAAATGTCTTCAGTCAATAAGTATTCAACCTCTGTGTTATGGTGAGCCTAAATATTTGCAAGCCTAAATAAGTAAAAATAGTGCAATAATAGTCTTTAACATGATTTTTGAATGACGACCTCGTCTCTGTACCCCACACATTTAATTATCAGTAAAGTCCCCCTGTCAAGAAGTGAATTTCAAACACAGATTCAACCACAAAGACCAGGGAGGTTTTCCAATGCCTCGCAAAAAGAAATCCTGTTGGTAGAAGGGTAAAAATAAAACAAGCAGACATTGAATATCTCTTTGAGCATGGTGAAGTTATTAATGACACTTTCAGCGGGACAATAACCTATGAAACATTTCTGAAGGCACTGTATATGCTTAAAAATAAAATATATTGCCCCACATCTCCCGTATTGCCCCATATTGATTCCATTACGTGAATCAATGTGTGAAGTAGGTATCTACATTTGTACATAAAATAGCATTTGTTGAGAGCTAGACCAGAGTTCCCGATTAGACCTAAAGAGCTAGAGTTGGTTCTCCAGCAGTCCTATGACATCATCAGGCAGAGCCGAGTAGAAATATAACGTTCTCCTCCTGGCCAATCAGAAAATAGATAGATACCTCCTGACGATCCCTCCATTACATGATAATCCAGATATAATTCCATGGTTGACTTCTGCATGTCACACAGAGAGAACAGGTCAAGATGATCACTAAGTGGATCCCTGCCTATTGAGCTGTCTGGTATTGGTGGAGAGAGAAAAGGGGTCATGGAGAAAGGGCAGTGTTTCCTTTAGAAAAGGTAACAAGAGGCCCAGTTCTCTTCGGCTGGTATATATCAGAAGCCTCGGGCTGACAAAATAAATTAATCTTCCGCTCTCCCTGACCCCCTCTTAACCTTTTTACTGCAGTGGGCTAAATCAGGGTCACACAGAGTGTTTCTGGGTAGTCTTAAACAAATCTACTTTCAAACAAAAGTATACACCTCAGACACATGGTTATGGGCTTAAACAAATAAGACACATGTACCATGTCAGATACATTGTGCTGTCTGTTTTTAGCATTAATCATATTCATTCATTTCCTAGACAAAGAACACTGACATTTATATTTATGTATATAAACGCAACATAAAAATCTAAATGCGACATGAGCGGAAATAAAATATCTCAGAAATGTTCCATATGCACAAAAAGCTTATTTCTCTCAAATATTGTGCACAAATGTGTTTACATCCCTCTTAGTGAGCATTTCTGTCAATATAATCCATCCACCTGACAGGTGTGGCATATCAAGAAGCTGATTAAACATCATGATCATTACACAGGTGCACCTTGAGCTTGGGACCAAAAAAGCCACCTCAAAAAGGGCAGTTTTGTCACACAATGCCATAAATGTCTCAAGTTTTGAGGGAGCGTGCAATTGGCATGCTGACTGCAGGAATGTCCACCAGAGCTGTTGCCAGAGATTTCAATGTTAATTGCTCTACCAACCCAGGACCCTCACATCTGACTTCTTCACCTGCGGGATCATCTGGGACCAGCCACCCGGAAAGCTGATGAAACTGAGGAGTATTTCTGTCTGTAATAAAGCCCCTTTGTGAGGAAAAAATCATTCTGATTGGCTGGTCCTGGCTCCCAAGTGGGTGGGCCTGGCTGAACTGTAACTCAGTAAAATTGTTGAAATTGTTGCATGTTGCGTTTATATTTTTGTTCAGCATACATCCCAGAAGACTGAAATATAACAAAACTGTTTGACATAGAAACACTGGATGTTCGTCATTATTTTAAATAAAATAAAATAATATATATATCTTTATTAATTATGAAATTATGAAAAATATGAATAACATTCCACCCATGAGACCAAAGGGGGTGCTTTAGGTCATTGACACCAGGAAAGAGCTACACAGCAGATGATGTGGTGGTGTCGTACAGAGGTAGGATAGGGTAGTGACACAACACATTTATTACCTCATGAAAGAGCTGTTTACCTAGCGGATAAAACTGCTAAATCAAGTGGTGTTTTAGTTCAGCAACAATGTCTTTGTTCTCTAATAAAAGTAAATGTGAAATTCAGTTCAGTCCCAAAACAAGGCAAGAAATCCCCCCCCCAAAAGCTACAAAATACAGATAATCCAGCCGCATGAAATGAAATAAGGATTGATTTTACAAGCTCAGTTGTAGACCTTAGCAATAGCCTTCCAAACTTTGGTCCGCAGAGAAAACTTCTCTCGACAATCGATACAAAATCCTTTAAACAAGTCTTTAAGAATGTTATAATTGGTATAGAGTGAGAAAACTAGGCTTTTAAACTATAAACAGTTTCCTAGTTACCAAACTTTTCTGACCACAACATGTAGTCGACATGGCTTCCCTCTTCCTGACACACTCACTTCCTATTTCATTCAAACTAGGAAGTAGCTATTGGTATTATTTTTATTTTCTATTTTTTTAATTGAACCTTTATTTAACTAAGTGACTATGGGTGTGGCTATTGAGTGACCAGGGAAGAGCACACAGCCTATACACATCTCAAGGAACCAAGAAACCTTGTGGGTTGCAAGTGTCTTTGTGTGTATTGACCTATGTGTATCCCGTGTGTGTGTGTGTGTGTGTGTGTGTGTGTGTGTGTGTGTGTGTGTGTGTGTGTGTGTGTGTGTGTGTGTGTGTGTGTGTGTGTGTGTGTGTGTGTGTGTGTGTGTGTGTGTGTGTGTGCGTGTGTGCGTGTGTGTGTGTGTGTGTGTTTCCAGCTGGGGGGTCTGACCCTGCTGGGTGTGGGGATTTGGGTGCGTGTGGATAAGGGTTTGTTCCTACAGGTGCTGAGTCCCTTCTCCACCCTCGACACGCAGTTTGTCAATGTGTGCTTCTTCTGCATCGCTATTGGAGGAGTGTTGGTTCTACTGGGTGTACTGGGCTGCTGTGGAGCCCACAAGGGGAGCAAGTGTCTGCTGCTACTGGTAGGTACAGTCCAGAGTACAGGCCCACTGTTGAAGACAGCCAATTAACTTACACTAACTGCTATGCTGAACACAGCCAATTAACGTACACTAACTGCTATGCTGAACACAGCCAATTATCGTACACTAACTGCTATGCTGAACACAGCCAATTAACCTACACTAACTGCTATGCTGAACACAGCCAATTAACGTACACTAACTGCTATGCTGAACACAGCCAATTAACTTACTCTAACTGCTAACTCAACATAACTCTAAAACCATAAGGTACATTATTAAATCTATCTGCAGTACATCATTCATGACCGTATTATAGACTTAACATACCCACTTCTCCACACTTGCAATGAATCTATATACACAGTTCACAAAACAAGGTACCATATTCATGATGGACTATCTTTCTCCAGTGTAGTCCTGAAGAGGGGGTGTTAATGTTCATTAACACTGTGGCTAACTACCCCACGAGTCCATTTAATTAATAATGAGTAGCACAGCTCGGACATTTTCCCCATAAGCACCATCACATACTAAGTCGTTCATTACTCAGACTGATAGATTCTAACGGATAGTAATCCATATAGGATACATTACTGTTTACAGCTCACAGCCAGAAGAAGATGCTTATCGCTTGTTTCAGCATTGACATTAAACCACTTCCCTGTTCTCCTTTGTCTAATCAACGGTTAGCTGTCCTTTATCGAAGGGCCTTTACAATAACATGACAGCACAAAGGCTGATTACGAAGCCCTGAGGAGTGTAGGAGTTGTGTTGTGGTTGGATAGGGGTTGTTTAGTTGTTGTTTAGTTGTTGTGGTTGGACAGGGGTTGTTTAGTTGTTGTGGTTGGACAGGGGTTGTTTAGTTGTTGTTTAGTTGTTGTGGTTGGATAGGGGTTGTTTAGTTGTTGTGGTTGTTTAGTTGTTGTTTAGTTGTTGTGGTTGGATAGGGGTTGCTTAGTTGTTGTGGTTGGATAGGGGTTGTTTAGTTGTTGTGGTTGGACAGGGGTTGTTTAGTTGTTGTGGTTGGACAGGGGTTGTTTAGTTATTGTTTAGTTGTTGTGGTTGGACAGGGGTTGTTTAGTTGTTGTTTAGTTGTTGTGGTTGGACAGGGGTTGTTTAGTTGTTGCAGTTGTATTGTATTTGTGTGTTGTGGTATGGTGTAGTGGTTGGTTTGCGAACTTGTGGTTGTGTTATGGTTGTGTAATGGTTGTGTTTGTGAACTTGTGGTTGTGTAATGGTTGTGTTTGTGAACTTGTGGTTGTGTTATGGTTGTGTAATGGTTGTGTTTGTGAACTTGTGGTTGTGTAATGGTTGTGTTTGTGAACTTGTGGTTGTGTTATGGTTGTGTAATGGTTGTGTTTGTGAACTTGTGGTTGTGTAATGGTTGTGTTTGTGAACTTGTGGTTGTGTAATGGTTGTGGTTGTGTTATGGCTGTGTTTGTGAACTTGTGGTTGTGTAATGGTTGTGGTTGTGTTATGGTTGTTTGGTGAACTTGTGGTTGTGTTATAGCTGTGTTATTTTGTGAACTTGTGGTTGTATTATGGTTGTGGTTGTGTTATGGTTGTTTGGTGAACTTGTGGTTGTGTTATGGTTGTGGTTGTGTTATGGTTGTTTGGTGAACTTGTGGTTGTGTTATAGCTGTGTTATTTTGTGAACTTGTGGTTGTGTTATGGTTGTGGTTGTGTTATGGTTGTTTGGTGAACTTGTGGTTGTGTTATGGTTGTGGTTGTGTTATGGTTGTTTGGTGAACTTGTGGTTGTGTTATGGTTGTGGTTGAGGTTGCAGTCAGCTCCTCTAATCTAAAGCCAAGTCCTTTTTCTTTGTCTTGTTCTACTAAGTTTTTCTCCATCATCCTGATTATTTTCATCGCTGAAGTGGCAGCCGGAACGGTGGCCCTCGCCTACTCTTCATTTGTAAGTCTCCCTCTCTCTCTCCACCTTTGACTCGAAACTCCCTCCCTCTCTCTTTCTCTCTCTCATTGTATCATCTCTCCTTATGTCTCTCTCTCCCTCCCCCCTCCTCCCTCTCTTGCTCCAGCTTTCACTCCCATTCTCGATTTTTATCTCCATGTAAATTTTCCTTCATAGCCCAGCCATCATTGAATTACTGGGCTTTATGTCCACTTCAGTCCATTTGACCCTTTAATGACTCCCAGATTGCCTGGGGCTGTGTGCGACGCCTCTCACTTTGAGCAATTTATTACTCTGGAATATTGAAGTTAAAGCATTTTATATGCAAAACAGACTATTTACATATATAGGTCCCGCTCCTGCTCTTTCTCCAGTCCCGTTCAGTAAAATACTAGCGGGACACCCTGTCCTTTCGGACGGTAAATCATTGGAAATGAATCATTTTATTTAACGAAATTCTCTCCTCCTGCAAATCAAAAATGTGTTTATCTGTTCTGCATTTTGGTCTCTGGATATACCATTATTCTCAAATCTGGAGCATTTAAAAAACTCCCATCGGCCTATGTCCTGTGGGATCATGGCACTTGCTTTCTCTTTCAAATTCAATGTTGGCCCCATGTTGTCTATATATATTTAAAAAACAGTATAGGAATGCTCCAGACTTAGATTTATTCAAGAAATGCGTTGTTTCATCCCACATGTCCAAGCAGGAATGCAAAATAAAGATATTTTGATGCACAACACGTAAACCAGTGATTGGCATGAATTTTGGGTTGACAATTAGGCTGCTGTTGCTATAAATGTACTGTCAAAATAGGGTTCCAGAATTTCTGTTTATTCTGTTCAGTAGAGATACATTTTCTTACATCTTTTTGAGAACAAACAGGCTATCATATACTGTAGGCGAATTCACTTGGGGCTAATCACTGAGGAAGGGGAAACTCGAAAACAAAACCACAACAGTAGCCTACTTATTTTTCCAGCCAATCCGGTCTCATATAGTAGACGTAACACAGTACAGCCAGCTTTGTGCAAATTCGTTTTTCTCTACCTCCCCTTCTCTTCATCTAGTCTACTCGGGGGGCACAGAGAGAAACAGGGGCAGCAGGGAAAACACCTTGATGCAGGAATCAGGATGTTACCGTTTGATCAAATCATGGTTTTAGCTGCTCCAAAAATAGAATGTTTTGAGTAAAGTGACCAGCTAACATTTGTAACTCGCACCGATGTGACCACATCCAAGCGTGTAACTGTAATTTCCACCTGTCCAATGTCTACCAGCTCACGTTTGTTCCCTAAGTTTTAGGCCAAGAGCTTATTTGACTTGTTATATACCTTACTTAATTTGACAGCATTATTTGAAGGGATTTTTTGGATTACTTGTAAGTGTTGGGGAAAACAGGGAAGCGGGTCATTATGAGATGTTTAAGATTTTACACGTGGGCCCGTCAGACTATAAGCACAGCAGCGCAGTTGATTTGGAATTTCCAGTCAATTAGCATTATGGGTAATAGGCCTAGTCATTCTATGACAGCATCATCTCCCGTAGTAACGGTGTCATTCCAAACACAAAAACCTGGAAAATAATCGTCAAAGTTACTCAAAAGTCCTCATTTCTATTTTTATAAATCTGATTTAAACCTATCCCTAACCTTAACCACACTGCTAACCTTTTGCCTAACCCTAACCTTAACCACACTGCTAACCTTTTGCCTAACCCTAACCTTAACCACACTGCTAACCTTTTGCCTAACCCTAACCTTAACCACACTGCTAACCTTTTGCCTAACCCTAACCTTAACCACACTGCTAACCTTTTGCCTAACCCTAACCTTAACCACACTGCTAACCTTTTGCCTAACCCTAACCTTAACCACACTGCTAACCTTTTGCCCAACCTTAACCTTAAATTTGGACCAAAAAAAAAATATATATACAATATATTTTGACTTTGTGACTGTGGTAACTAGTGAAAACTTCTGCATCTTGACATGATTGTGTGTGTGTGTGTGTGTGTGTGTGTGTGTGTGTGTGCGCGCGTGTGTGTGTGTGTGTGTGTGCGTGCATGCGTGTGTGTGTGTTGGTGGGTCTTCGTCGAGGGCCAGAAGAGATCCAAGGCGTGTATTATAGATTCTCATTGTTACTTAATTCGATATGCTTATAGTGAATCTACTGTGCTGTTGTTTTAGCATTAATCCTATTAATTCATGACTTAGACAAAGAACAGCACCATTTCGATAATGTATTTGGCAGTCTCCGAGCATCTGCCCATCCCCGGCTTTTGATGACACAGTATCATTGCAATAATTAATATGGATTGGGTAGGAATATACATAGCCATCCATGAACATAATAACCCCCCCCCTCCCCCCGAAATATACCCCTGAAACAATGGAATGGGCAATACATATAGGGTGTTGATCTATTTCCTACTTCTTTATCTACCACATAAATCTCCTTTTCCCCATCGGGCCCACGCCCTAATCTAACCAAAAGGCCATGACCCGGTGGAATCTCAATAACTCTGGTTTAATAACCAATTTTAGGGAGCGTTATACAAGCGTTATATGACCGCTTTATAGTTCTTCTAAAAAACATTCAGAGGAGACACGTGACGCTTATATGATGGATAAAACCAACACTGCTAGTTACTACAGGGCCTTAATAACAGATCGATTATAACAGAGGGGTTGTTTCTGTCGGTAAGAGCTACTCTGCTATAGAGCTTCCTCTGTTTTTTATAATTAAATCATGTCAGATAATTAACACTTTTTCATGATTTATATTTAAAGAGATATTGTATATAAACAGTATATACAGTTGAGGTCAGAAGTTTACATACACCTTAGCCAAATACATTTAAACTCAGTTTTTTATTTTAAGAATGTGAAATGTCAGAATAATAGTAGAGATAATGATTTATTTCAGATTTTATTTCATTCATCACATTCCCAGTGGGTCAGAAGTTTACATACACTCAAGTAGTATTTGGTAGCATTGTCTTTCAATTGTTTAACTTGGGTCAAGAGTTTTGGGTAGCCTTCCACAAGCTTCCCACAATAAGTTGGGTGAACGCTGGCCCACTCCTGACAGAGCTGGTGTAACTGAGTCAGGTTTGTAGGCCTCCTTGCTTGCACATGCTTTTTCAGTTCAGCCCACACATGTTCTATATAGGATTGAGGTCAGGGCTTTGTGATGGCCACTCCAATATCTTGACTTTGTTGTCCTTAAGCCATTTTGCCACAACTTTGGAAGTATGCTTGGGGTCATTGTCCATTTGGAAGACCCATTTGCGACCAAGCTTTAACTTCCTGACTGATGTCTTGAGATATTGCTTCAATATATCCACATAATTTTCCTCCCTCATGATACCATCTAGTTTGTGAAGTGTACCGGTCCCTCCTGCAGCAAAGCAACCCCACAACATGATGCTGCCACCCCCGTGCTTCACGGTTGGGATGGTGTTCTTCGGCTTGCAAGCCTCCCCCTTTTTCCTCCAAACATAACGATGGTCATTATGGCCAAACAGTTATATTTTTGTTTCATCAGACCAGAGGACATTTCTCCAAAAAGTATGATCTTTGTCCCCATGTGCAGTTGCAAACGATAGTCTGGTGGTTTTGCAGGAGTGGCTTCTTCCTTGCTGAGCGGCCTTTCAGGTTATGTCGATATAGGACTCGTTTTACTGTGGATATAGATACTTTTGTACCTGTTTCCTCCAGATTCTTCACACGGTCCTTTGCTGTTGTACTAGGATTGACTTGCACTTTTTGTACCAAAGTGCATGAATCTCTAGGAGACAGAACGCTTCTCCTTCCTGAGCGGTATGATGGCTGCGTGGTCCCATGGTATTTATACTTGCATACTATTGTTTGTACAGATGAACATGGTACCTTCAGGCATTTGGAAATTGCTCCCAAGGATGAACAAGACTTGTGGAAATCTACAATTGTTTTTCTGAGGTCTTGGCTGATTTATTTTGATTTTCCCATGATGTCAAGCAAAGAGGCACTGAGTTTGATTCCAAGAACACAGGATGAGATGTTACTATCCTTTGTGCAAGCACTTCCAAGAGTTAATGAACAGTGAGCCTGGTGAAATTTGGGGAGCGCATCGTCAGTAGTGTACCTTTGGTTCCTAGGGTGTTTCGGCCTTTCACACTATACACCCTCCCCAAAGGCGGCCAGCGACAGGGTGATCAATCCTACGCTTGCGTCCCATTCCCAATTAGTCATAGGAGTTGCCTTGTTGATGATAGCCAACATCCTATGGGACTATGCATGGCAGGGGCATCCTCCTCAATGAGTCAAGCATTGTTGACCGCATACCTCCTGGCCCTCTCACTTCGGGGCCCAGCTGGGGTCTTTCCTCTTCATCCAGAGCCACTGACTGCTGCCTTCTGCCACCTCCGATACAGCTTTGATTGCCGAACGCTGGCTCTGGCCCTTAATTCCAAGGTCTCTAAGCAGTCTGGTTGTAGATGTTGCCACAAAACCTCTGCAGCCCACCTCCACTGGTCGGACTTCTGTGTTCCAGCCATGATGCCGTGCTTCGGCAGCTAGATCGGCATAGCGCAGATGTTTTCGCTCATAAGCCTCATCTACTGAGTCCTCCCAGGGTACTGTGAGCTCAATGATGAAGACCTTCTTGAGCGAACGGGACCAGAGCACCATGTCAGGTCTTAGGGTGGTGGTTGCAATCTCCGGAGGAAACACAAGTTGCCGGCCAATGTCAGCTAGCATTTTCTAGTCGCGGGCCAAGCGCAGCTGGTCTCGCTCTAATGGTGTCGAGCCGCGCTTCGGTGGTTTAGCCCCTTCGCGGACAAAGTTTGTCCGTAAGGGGTGTGATGCTGCTGGGGGTGGTAGGGAGTTGGTGGCAGCTCGCTTGTCCTCCAGGGCGGACGCAAGGTTTTTAAGGACTTGGTTGTGACGCCAAGTGTAGCGTCCTTGGGTGAGGCTTGTTTTACACCCCGTGAGAATGTGCCTGAGGTTGGCTGGCATGGAACAGAGGGCACAGTCCGGATCTTCACCATACCATTGGTGAAGATTAACTGGAGTTGGAAGGACGTCATATGTTGCTCTGATGGAAAAGCTCAACCGCCTCGCTTCCATGGTCCACAGATCCTTCCAGCTGATCTTCCTCTTCTCCACACTGTCCCATCGAGTCCACTGTCCCTGTTTGGAAAGAGAGACTGCCTTGGCCCACCTTGCAGCCTCCTCCTGATGGCGTACTTCCTGCACTACCATCTTCCGCCGCTCTGGTGCAGTGGCCTTACTCCAAGCAGCACGGCTAGTTAGCCCAAGGCCTCCTCTCCCTTGCTGAACATGACCCACAATGTCAGCATGTCTGAGGGCTGCTGTTGCCTCCTGGACTGCTTTTCCTGGCCTCCATTTGCGCCCAGTTGCCAAGGTCGGCGCGATGTTGCTCACCACTGGGTCTCGAGATTCATTCAGTGTCATCTGGAGCCTGGTTTTTGAACACTTGAATTCCTCTGTTAGACTGGTGAGGGGCAGCTTGAGGACACCATCTCCATAGAGGCCGATGGTGGTAAGGCATCGTGGAACTCCGAGCCACTTCTTTAAGTAGCCTGTGACTCCTCTTTCCATCTTCTCCACTGTTGAGATTGGAACCTCATACACTGCTAAGGGCCACAACACCCGGGGTAGGAGACCAAACTGCAGACACCAGGCCTTTAACTTTCCAGGTAGCTGGGTGTTGTCGATGGACTGTAGGCTACTACTGATGTCTTTACGCAGCTGTTGCACCTGGTCTTTGTCCTTCAGGCTTGCATCATACCACCTTCCAAGGCTTTTTACCGGCTGCTCAGACACTGTTGGGATTTGGTCATCTCCGATGAAGAATTTCAGGTCAGAGAGTACTCCCTTCACAATCGAGATGCTGCTTGAAAAACATCCACAGGTACACCTCCAATTGACTCAAATGATGTCAATTAGCCTATCAGAAGCTTCTAAAGCCATGATGACATTTTCTGGAATTTTCCAAGCTGTTTAATGGCACAGTCAACTGTAATGTTAACTTCTGACCCACTGGAATTGTGATACAGTGAATTATAAGTGAAATAATCTGTCTGTAAACATTTGTTGGAAAAATTACTTGTGTCACGCACAAAGTAGATGTCCTAACCGACTTGCCAAAACTATAGTTTGTTAACAAGAAATGTGTGGAGTGGTTGAAAAATGACTTTTAATGACTCCAAACTAAGTGTATTTAAACTTCCGATTTGAACTATATATATACAGTGCCAGTCAAAAGTTTGGACACACCTACTCATTCAAGGGTTTTTCTTTATGTTTGACTATTTTCTACATTGTAAAATAATAGTGAAGACATCAAAACTGTGAAATAACATGTGGAATCATGTAGTAACCAAAAAAGTGTTAAACAAATCAAAATAGATTTTAGATTCTGGCCTCCACAATCACCCGACCTCAACCCAATTGTGATGGTTTGGGATGAGTTGGACCACAGGGTGAAGGAAAAGCAGCCAACAAGTGCTCAGCATATGTGGGAACTCCTTCAAGACTGTTGGAAAAGCATTCCAGGTGAAGCTGGTTGAGAGAATGCCAAGAGTGTGCGAAGCTGTCATCAAGACAAAGGGTGGCTACTTTGAAGAATCTAAAATATATATGGATTTGTTTAACGCTTTTTTGGTTGCTACATTATTCCATATGTGTTATTTCATAGTTTTGATGTCTTCAATATTATTCTACAATGTAGAAGATGGATTAATAACACTCATTGGCATATAGCTAATATCCTCCACAACTCTCCTCTCCTTGCACAGTTTAGTTGATACAGTCGGTACGTTATCCTCTCCTGGCTCAGAGCCCAGTGTGTTGGTTGTTTAGGCCTTTTTCCTGTCCACAGTGTATGTGTGAGTGTGTGCCTGTGTGTATGTGTGCATGTGAGTGTGTGTGAGGGAATGCAGTGTAGCGAGGGGCACGCAGGGCAGGCAACCAGGCAGGCAGAGTGACAGTGATGAATTAGCTAGCTGGTAATAACCCCTCTGATCTGAGCCCCTCTTCCCGCTTCTTGGGGGGCACTTTTAATTGTAGCATGTCTCCACGTCACCTTAGGCTACTCTCTCCCTACTCCCTGAACACACACACACACACTCGCTCCCCTGAGTCTTTGTGTGACTATATGCCAAGGGCTTATTAATCAAAATGGAAAAAATGGGGACACACAGAGTGGAAGGGAGGTAGGGAGGAAGGGAGGGAGGTAGAGAGAGAGAGGGAGGTAGGGAGGTAGAGAGGTAAAGAGAGGGAGGGAGGTAGAGAGAGGGAGGTAGGGAGGTAGAGCGGTAAAGAGAGAGAGGGAGGTAGAGAGTGGGAGGGAGGTAGGTAGGTAGAGAGATTGAGGGAGGTAGAGAGTGGGGGGGAGGTAGGGAGGTAGAGAGGTAAAGAGATTGAGGGAGGTAGAGAGTGGGAGGGAGGTATGGAGGTAGAGAGGTAAAGAGATTGAGGGAGGTAGGGAGGTAGAGAGGTAAAAAGATTGAGGGAGGTAGAGAGTGGGGGGAGGTATGGAGGTAGAGAGGTAAAGAGATTGAGGGAGGTAGAGAGTGGGAGGGAGGGAGGGAGGTAGGTAGAGAGGTAAAGAGATTGAGGGAGGTAGAGAGGTAGAGAGAGAGAGGGAGGTAGGTAGGGAGGTAGAGAGGTAAAGAGAGGGAGGGAGGTAGAGAGAGAGGGAGGTAGGGAGGTAGAGCGGTAAAGAGAGAGAGGGAGGTAGAGAGTGGGAGGGAGGTAGGTAGGTAGAGAGATTGAGGGAGGTAGAGAGTGGGAGGGAGGTAGGGAGGTAGAGAGGTAAAGAGATTGAGGGAGGTAGAGAGTGGGAGGGAGGTAGGGAGGTAGAGAGGTAAAGAGATTGAGGGAGGTAGGGAGGTAGAGAGGTAAAAAGATTGAGGGAGGTAGAGAGTGGGGGGGAGGTATGGAGGTAGAGAGGTAAAGAGATTGAGGGAGGTAGAGAGTGGGAGGGAGGGAGGGAGGGAGGTAGGTAGAGAGGTAAAGAGATTGAGGGAGGTAGAGAGTGGGTGGGAGGGAGGTAGGGAGGTAGAGAGGTAAAGAGATTGAGGGAGGTAGAGAGTGGGAGGGAGGTAGGGAGGTAGAGAGGTAAAGAGATTGAGGGAGGTAGGGAGGTAGAGAGGTAAAGAGATTGAGGGAGGTAGAGAGTGGGGGGAGGTATGGAGGTAGAGAGAGAAGGGGGAGAGAGAGGGAGAGAGAGAGGGGGGGGTAGAGAGAGGGAGGGAGGTAGGTAGGGAGGTAGAGAGATAAAGAAAGGGAGGGAGCAAGGGAGGGAGGGAGGTAGGGAGGTAGAGAGTGGGAGGGAGGTAGAGAGGTAAAGAGAGGGAGGGAGGTAGAGAGGTAAAGAGATTGAGGGAGGGAGGGAGGGAGGGAGGGAGGGAGGGAGGGAGGGAGGGAGGGAGGGAGGGAGGGAGGGAGGAGGGAGGGAGGGAGGGAGGGAGGGAGGGAGGGAGGGAGGGAGGGAGGGAGGGAGGGAGGTGAAAGAAAACAAGCCTGTATGTCATATAGGAATTCACTCTCTCTACAATAACAGGAGCTCTGGCATGAACATATTCCTTTGTATTATATAGATATGTTCTCTGTGTATGAAATAAATATGGTATGAAACACAATGGGAGAAAGTGTCCTAACCGAACAAACAGGAGCATCAATATATATGTAAATGTGACCACTTACAATCACAAAGGAGAAAATGGAGAAAAATGTCCCAGTCATCTTCTCAGGGACAGGGTATGGGTTTTATTTCCCAGGTGCTTTGTTTGGTTCAGATAGACATTTATTTCATTATTGAGGCATAGCTGACTGCCTGAGCTGTACACTCTGTAAAAACAGACTATATGTTGTAGGTTTGTTCAGTGACCTTGTGTGTGTGTGTGTGTGTGTGTGTGTGTGTGTGTGTGTGTGTGTGTGTGTGTGTGTGTGTGTGTGTGTGTATGTGTGTGTGTGTGTGTGTGTGTGTGTGTGTGTGTGTGTGTGTGTGTGTGTGTGTGTGTGTGTGTGTGTGTGTGTGTGTGTGTGTGTGTGTAGAGGTTGTTGATGTTAGGAGCTTAATGGCCCTATTTGCTACAGTGCGTGTATATGCACCCGGGGATTGTCATGTGTGTGTGTGTCTTTCTGTGTGTGTGTGTGTGTCTGTCTGTGTGTGTGTGTGCGTGTGTCTGTGTGTGTGTGTGTGTGTGTGTTTGTGTGTGTGTATGGTCTCCAGGCCGAGGGGATTCTTAAAGCATGGGCCACCCTTGTCTTGAAGAACCAGTATGGCAGCGATCCGGTGGTCACCAAGATCTGGAACAGCACCATGACCGAGGTATGGCTACCTCAAGTTACCAATATTTCTCCGCTATCCAGGAGCAAGACAGGTGCCGTTGTTCATAGACAATGGTGAGCCTGAACCCTCCAAGTCCGTGGCTAGCCCTCCTGAGTCCTGACTAACCCTATCTGCGATATTTAATCCCATACGGTATGGGCCATAACTGCTGAGTTTGTCATGCTCTAGCTATCACATGTCAATCACATTCTACCCTGTAAGAGTTTAGAATGGTAATGACATGGCTTTGACTCTTTGTATTGTATAGCTTCTGTATTGTTCCTTACCGTGTTTTCAGTTGCACACAATTCTACATTTCTGCTATTGCTCAGCTCTCCTTATTATGCTTGATACATTCAAAGACCTTGACTTGTGAACCTCTCTCTCTGCTAAAAGCATGTCAATACATCACGTACCTCTCTGGGACCATGGCCACCATCTTTAATAAGTAGCCTTCAGGCTAGAAAGTACAGAGGAATGCAAATCAATAACCTAAGTAGAATGCCAAAGAAAAGCTGTTTGTTACATAACCGTCCATGTTGTGTTGCTTTTTATTGAATGGTAAATCAATAACTAAATGAAATGCCTTTATTTTGTTGAAAACTTGCCAGTGTGCTCATCCATCTTCAACACATTGTTGTTAGCATGTCACTCCAGTGTTACAAGGGAATGCTGAGAGAATGCTACAACATCGCACATTTTCTCTCTTTCTCTCCATGTCCTTGAAGCTGAACTGCTGTGGCTTCACCAACTACACAGACTTTACTGACTCGTACTACTCTGAGCAGAGTGAGGGCAGCTACCCACCCAGCTGTTGCCAGCTAGACACTGCCCCCTGCAGCCAGCAGCAGGCATGGCACAGTGCTGTTCAGGTGAGACCGCGGCTGCCAATGGCTCACTGTTCTGAATAATCAAAGTTCTATGTATCATGAGCAGTGCATGACTCTTATGGTAACATTAGTTCATTGGGCTTTCTCCATTCTGATGGTTTTAAACTCAACCAAACAAGGACAAAACTGACAAAGAAGTAGTCCAATTTGTAGAACTTGTAGAACTGTTTTAAAAATATTATTATAGACGGTATCATCTCTGGTCAAAAGTAGTGCACTATATAGAAAATAGGGTGTCATCTCGGACACATGCCATAGACTGGGTGAGACACCCCCAGAGTGACACTTTCCCACAGGAACAACCATAAGTCTCCTTGTTTACACTCAAATGTATCATAAACTAAACGTCTTCAACAACCTTCACTTGATCTAGAGAAAAACACGTGCAAATGTGTAACAAGTCTGACCCAATGCCTTTAATGACCTTGTGTTTTAAAACCACTTAGACATGTACAACATTTATCCTATTAATAATTCATGTTCTGTACACGTTCCTCTCCAGGGCTGTTTCGAACAGCTGTTGAAGGCCCTTCAGAAGCATGCCAACATCGTAGGTGGAATAGCCGTAGGCATCGGAGGGCTGGAGGTAAAATCAACAGGTCATAAATGAACCCGTGTGGCTCAGTTGGTAGAGCGTGGCACTTCTGATGCGTGGGTTCAATTCCCACGGGGGGACCAAAAATTGTATACTCTAAGTTGCTCTGGATAGGAGTGTCTGTAAAAGATGTAACTGTGCATTGTTCAGTGCAGGAGTATAACCGTGTACCATGTCTATCGACCTCTAGTCAGGATGAGTAAAAGCCGTTGATTTGCATGTACTGAACATCCAGTGGAGATGTTTTATGGCTTTGAGGAATCTGATCTACAATCTGATCATAATGTTATAAAGTGACTTATGCATATTCACAAGCAGTCAGGAAGAGACGATAGGGTAGGTGCATGTAGGAACCGTACGGACCAGGGCTAGGGAGTGTGGCTATGGTCAGATCATCATGTCAGGACAAACTCCCGGCCATAATGACAGCTAGTGTTGGATACAGGAGCTGTTACAGTGCCTTCTGAAAGCATTCATACCCCTTGACTTATTCCACATTTTGTTGTGTTACAGCCTGAATTCAAATGTTTATTTTCTTGTTTTTATATAAAAGCATAATTCATAATTTGACATTATGGGGTATTGCGTGGAGGCCAGTGACACAAAATCTAAATGTATTCCATTTTAAATTCAGGTTGTAACACAACAAAGTGTGAATACTTTCTGAAGGCACTGTACATGTAATTAAAGCCATGTTATTGTAGTTCTAATCTAGATCATCCTAACACAAGTTTCTCTCTCCTAGGTGGCAGCGATGCTGGTATCCATGTACCTGTACTGCTATCTGGACAACAATGTCAGCTGAGATTTTGTATTGGACAGACAATATGTTGTTATGTACTGTGAAAGGTTAATAATATTGATTGTAGTGCCATCATATCTGATAGGTTGCCTTGATGTTATTATCTACAAATCTATATCAGTTATCCATTATTTCACATTTACTAATCAAGTGAGATGTCTTTTTAATTAATAGCACAAAAGCCAAAACATAGTACTGTAATTGTGTGTAATGTTATGTGATGTTGTCACATTTATCTACTGTAAATACACTTTATATTTACAATAAATTTCAGCTACCAACATGACTGGATGTTTTACAACAAAATCACAAATTTGAAGTTCCTACATACACTAAGTGTTCAAAACATCAAGGACACCTTCCTAATATTGAGTTGTACCCCCACCCTTTTTTGCCCTCAGAACAGCCTGAATTTGTGGGGGCATGGACTCTACAAGGTGTTGAAAGCATTCCACAGGGATGCTGGCCCATGTTGACTCTATAAGGTGTTGAAAGCGTTCCACAGGGATGCTGGCCCATGTTGACTCTACAAGGTGTTGAAAGCGTTCCACAGGGATGCTGGCCCATGTTGACTCTACAAGGTGTTGAAAGCGTTCCACAGGGATGCTGGCCCATGTTGACTCTATAAGGTGTTGAAAGCATTCCACAGGGATGCTGGCCCATGTTGACTCTACAAGGTGTTGAAAGTGTTCTACAGGGATGCTGGCCCATGTTGACTCTATAAGGTGTTGAAAGCGTTCCACTGGGATGCTGGCCCATGTTGACTCCAATGCTTCCCACAGTTGTGTCAAGTTGGCTGGATGTCATTTGGGTAGTGGTCCATACTTGATGAACACAGGAAACTGTTGAGCATGAAAAACCCAGCAGCGTTGCAGTTCTTGACACAAACCGGGGGGCCTGGCATCTACTACCATACCCCGTTCAAAGGCACTTAAATATTTTGTCTTGCCCATTCACCATCTGAATGGCACACATACAATCCATGTCTCAATTGTCTCAAGGCTTGAAATCCTTATTTAACCTGTCTCCTCACCGTCAGTCTATGTCATGGAAAGAGCAGGTGTCTTTAATGTTTTTCTACTCTCAGTGTATACTGTCATATGAATTTTAGATCATTCAAACCCAGGTATATCACATGAGCAGTGAGCAACAACACACTGCATTGTACTGTGTGTCACATAATAGTACTGTGTGCAGATGGAGCGGCAGGAAGCCTAGTGGTTAGAGTGTTGGACTAGTAACCGAAAGGTTGCAAGATCGAATCCCCGAGCTGACAAGGTAAAAACCTGTCGTTCTGCCCATGAACGAGGCAGTTCTTTGGCCGTCATTGAAAATAAGAAATTGTTCTTAACTGACTTGCCTAGTTAAATTTAGGTCAAGATGAATGGAATAATGTACATTTTTAGTCTTTGTTCTATTACCAGACTGTTCACAGAAGTTACAGCAAATCGGGGGCCTCTGAAACATAACAAGGAGGAATGGAGAGAGAGAGCGTGAGATAGTGTATTGTTCAAGCCTCGTATACCATGCCTCTGGCTATTGCATCTGAATTAGTGGAATCATCATCTTAAATCCCTGTTCAAACCCTGAACGCCAAGCAAATGTTGTTGTTCCCCTTTGACGATCTGTTTAAGTGACCCTGGTATTCTCACTGCTCAGGGAGAGAGGGGTGGGGGGCAAGACCATATACCATTCTAGCCAATTAGATCTGAGAGGTATTTAGAGATAAATCTCTCATCATTTCAGACCAACTGTGATCATCTCATTCCCTCCCATGTATAACGATAACCCTCACACACCAACCCCTCTCTCTCTCTCTCTCTCTCTCTCTCTCAACAAGACCTTCATACACCAACCCTGTCTTCTCCTCTTGTTCTAGAGAGGACTACAGTCCCAGTGATCGATCAATATTTAATCTATATCTCCAACGCCGAGGGGCTTAGAGAGAGTACTGCTCATCTCAATGCTCAATAAGTCAAAACGACATAAACCTAGGCTCTGATAGGACCCACTGCTCTTGACAGACAGGCCAAATAAACAGGTTTAGCATTAGTATTTACAATAAAACACAATCAAAACCCCCTCATCTATCGGATCCAGCGACAGCTTCAGTGTGTGTTCACAGAGCCAGAAACAATCGCCCTGTAGGAAACTAAACACTGTCTTTATCTGGGGAAACACACATTTAATTATGAACAAACATGAACATTCAGCTTGACAGACTAATTCAGATACAGGCATACAGTTTATACATAGTACATGTAGATGTGCACACACAAGTTCAATGCACACACACACAGATACTGATGTCGCTATGAACACACACATACAGTCTGGCTATGGGTTCTGACAGGGTGTCTCCATTAAGAGATCATCGAGATGGCGAGGGATGAACTCAAAGGACAGGAAGGTGTTTGTCCTTGGTCAACCACCGTGGTTACGGAAATGTACCATCCAGGGGATTTGCATACATTTCCCTAGCCCACACTCTGTTCCCTTCTCCTCTCTGTTGGTTTACCCAACACCTTCTCCTGGGAAATCTGGAGACAAGGACGAGGCTGGAGAAAACAACCTTTACCAAGAACAAGAAAATGGATAAGGAATATTCTAGTAGTAATAAATGAATGTTGTGATGCCTGCTGTAGATTTACTTCTATAATTAATGAACATACTTATGTTAATCACACAGGTATGAAGAATTTCACTACAACACTGCAAGATCAACTAACTACCAAACTGCATAATAGATAAATGTGTCTATAGATGTCTATTAATGTGTCTATAGATGTCTATGAATGTGTCTATAGATGTGTGTAAATGTGTTTATGAATGTGTCTATTAATGTTTCTATTAATGTGAGTATGAATGGGTATGAATATCTATTAATGTGTCTATAGATGTCTATTAATGTTTCTATTAATGTGAGTATGAATGTGTATGAATATCTATTAATGTGTCTATTAATGTGTCCATAGATGTGTCTATAAATGTGTCTATGAATGTTTCAAATAATGTGTCTATAAATGTGAGTATGAGTGTGTTTATTAATGTCTATGAATGTGAGTATGAATGAGTCTATAGATGTGAGTATGAATGAGTCTATAGATGTGATTATGAATGAGTCTATAGATGTGAGTATGAATGAGTCTATAGATGTGAGTATGAATGTCTATAAAGGTGTCTATAAATGTTTCTATGAATGCGAGTATGAATGAGTCTATAGATGTGAGTATGAATGGGTCTATAAAGGTGTCTATAGATGTGAGTATGAATGGGTCTATAAAGGTGTCTATAGATGTGAGTATGAATGGGTCTATAAAGGTGTCTACAGATGTGATTATGAATGTGTCTATAGATGTGTTTATGAATGTGTCTATAGATGTGATTATGAATGTGTCTATAGATGTGAGTATGAATGGGTCTATAAAGGTGTCTATAGATGTGATTATGAATGTGTCTATAGATGTGAGTATGAATGTGTCTATAGATGTGAGTATGAATGGGTCTATAAAGGTGTCTATAGATGTGATTATGAATGTGTCTATAGATGTGTTTATGAATGTGTCTATAGATGTGATTATGAATGTGTCTATAGATGTGTTTATGAATGTGTCTATAGATGTGTTTATGAAAGTGTCTATAGATGTGTTTATGAATGTGTCTATAGATCAGTTGCGACCCGTCATTCAGGGCACTGTTTTGAGCCCTATAGCTTGTTTTTTGTATGTCATTTTGGAATTAATACGTGTCAAATATCAGTTTGCAAACAACGTAAAAAACAATGTCTAAATAATAATCATTAAGTTAATAAAGCCTCCATACAAACATGGTCTCTGTTTTGCTTTCTTGAGGAAACTCCACAATGCAGGTCTTTCAGCCTAGCTCAGTGCTTTCTGTGGTGGTGGGACAGTCAGTTGAAAAGACAGAGCGTAGGGGATGGTAATGTTCTCTAGTTAAGCCATGATTGGCTCAGTGTTCTGTCACTCATGGGGACCCTATGTCACTGCCAAATCTAAGGGTAGAGCAAAAATATTCAAACCCCTTGGGTGCTGCCATGGAGTTACATTAGAAGTGCCCATCCAAGAAGGCTCAAGGGCATTGGCCACAGATAAAATGGTGTCAAATCACGTTATATCTACAGTAGCTTTGATTGGACTGATCATGTCAACTTCATACTTTCAAAATTGGGAGGAGATTTGAACACCATCCGCTCTCTTGCGCTTTCATCCTTTTCATCCAGTTTGTTGACCCAAAGACCGGGCTGATATGTCATCCAACTGTCGTCAAGGAGACGCATCAAAGATCCCAAAATTGTTAGTAGCTCCCTTTTATACTGCTTTCTGGTATGGCCTCCAAAGGTCATTGTGATACCCTTTGACATTCAGATCCCACACATGCAGGCACTGAGGAGGACAACACACATTAGTCCACAAAACTCTCTTCAGAGAAAGACAATGCAAATGGCAGAGGAGAGTGGGGAAAGTTACAGTTTGATATTAGGGGAGAGTGGGGAAAGTTACAGTTTGATATTAGGGGAGAGTGGGGAAAGTTGCAGTTTGATATTAGGGGAGAGTGGGGAAAGTTACAGTCTGATATTAGGGGAGAGTGGGGAAAGTTACAGTCTGATGTTAGGGGAGAGTGGGGAAAGTTACAGTTTGATATTAGGGGAGAGTGGGGAAAGTTACAGTTTGATGTTAGTGGAGAAAGTTACAGTCTGAACAGTTTGATATTAGGGGAGAGTGGGGAAAGTTACAGTCTGATGTTAGGGGAGAGTGGAGAAAGTTACAGTCTGATGTTAGGGGAGAGTGGGGAGAGTTACAGTCTGATATTAGGGGAGAGTGGGGAAAGTTACAGTTTGATGTTAGGGGAGAGTGGAGAAAGTTACAGTCTGATGTTAGGGGAGAGTGGAGAAAGTTACAGTCTGAACAGTTTGATATTAGGGGAGAGTGGGGAAAGTTACAGTCTGATATTAGGGGAGAGTGGAGAAAGTTACAGTCTGATGTTAGGGGAGAGTGGGGAAAGTTACAGTCTGATATTAGGGGAGAGTGGGGAAAGTTACAGTCTGATGGTAGGGGGGAGAAGTTACAGTCTCATGGTAGGGGGGAGAAGTTACAGTCTGATGGTAGGGGGGAGAAGTTACAGTCTCATGGTAGGGGGGAGAAGTTACAGTCTGATGGTAGGGGGGAGAAGTTACAGTCTCATGGTAGGGGGGAGAAGTTACAGTCTGATGGTAGGGGGGGAAAGTTACAGTCTGATGGTAGGGGGGGAAAGTTACAGTCTGATGGTAGGGGGGAGAAGTTACAGTCTCATGGTAGTGGGGAAAGTTGCAGTCTGATGGTAGGTGTCACACCCTGACCATAGTTTATTTTGTATATTTCTATGTTTTGGTTGGTCAGGGTGTGAGCTGAGTGGGCATTCTATGTTTCATTGTCTAGTTTGTCTATTTCTATGTCTGGCCTGATATGGTTCTCAATCAGAGGCAGGTGTTGGTCGTTGTCTCTGATTGGGAACCATATTTAGGTAGCCTGGGTTTCACTGTGTGTGGGTGATTGTTCCTGTCTCTGTGTTTGCACCAGATAGGACTGTTTCGGTTTTCGTTACGTTCATTTACGTTCTTTGTTTTGTAGTGTTTGTATTGATTCGTGTTTTTACGTTTGTTTATTAAACATGGATCGCATTTTGGTTCGACTCTCCTTCACCACAAGAGAACCGTTACAGTAGGGGGGAGTGGGGAATGTTACAGTCTGAACAGTTTGACTATTGTAAAGTATTTTTATTCAAAGGCTAAGTGCTTGTGTCTCTACATCTCCCCTTCTTTCCTTCAGTCTCTCCCTCCCAATCTACGTTGGAGAGCTCAGTCCAGGTGAAGGTATCAGTCTCCAGCTCCATCTTCATGTACATGACGTAGTTCTTCCCCTCTGCATCAGGAATTAAAGAGTCCTCACATGGTTTCTTACTGTGGCCCAGCACCTCAGCCTCCCTGAGCACATAACAGTTATATTAGACATCCCACCTGAGCACAACAGACATAACACACACAATAAAAGCTTCACCAATACAGAAGTTGGATTGATTTTGCGGACTACATCAGCTACATTCTCACTCACTTCAGTAAGTTCTCAATCTCCAGCTCATAGGCATTTTTTTTTTAAAGCGGTCTACATTTTTCATCTGGACGTTAGGGTACCGAGTTGAGCCTGTGCTTCTTGAAATGCACTTCCTAGAGAGGACGAAACACTCGGACTGGTGAGACAGCTTGTGACACAATCAGCTTGTGAAAAACCCACTGAAGAAATAGCTGTCAGCATCCTGAGTCATCAAGTTCACTTTAAAACAGTCTTTAAAACAGTCCGCTCAAACTATATGACAGATGTCATCGTTTTAACTAGACCCCGTTGCAATCAGTGCAGACTCATCACGCTCTGACGTAAGACAATGGGCTATGTGATTGACCCTGTGCAAGTAGTGAAGAAGAGGGCCTTACATGGAATAGCCGTTCATGTTGAGCCTGATGATGCCAAAGTGGTAGGAGCAGGACACATCAAGGATGATACACTCTGCCTTTCCTCTGCTCTAGCATACGTATCCACATGTCCCAGTCACAAAGCTAGAAACACACAGGTTATCATTTCACAATGAATATAGACTGATAGAAACACACACCTTCTCAGACATGGGCCATTTGGCCTCCGGATCATCCTTGTAGAGGCTCTTCTTCAGCATCCAGCCAAGGCCTGACATACTCTCCACTCTGTAGAGCAGGGCGAGGTCCTCCACTATGTGTTCATAACCCTGTTATAACACACACACACTACATAAGCACACTCTCCACTCTGTAGAGCAGGGCGAGGTCCTCCACTGTGTTCATAACCCTGTTATAACACACACACACTACATAAGCACACTCTCCACTCTGTAGAGCAGGGCGAGGTCCTCCACTATGTGTTCATAACCCTGTTATAACACACACACACACTACATAAGCACACTCTCCACTCTGTAGAGCAGGGTGAGGTCCTCCACTGTGTGTTCATAACCCTGTTATAACATAAACACACTACATAAGCACACTCTCTACTCTGTAGAGCAGGGCGAGGTCCTCCACTGTGTGTTCATAACCCTGTTATAACATAAACACACTACATAAGCACACTCTCCACTCTGTAGAGCAGGGCGAGGTCCTCTACTGTGTGTTCATAACCTGTTATAACACACACACACTACATAAGCACACTCTCCACTCTGTAGAGCAGGGAGGGGTCCTCTACTGTGTGTTCATAACCTGTTATAACACACACACTCTCTACATAAGCACACTCTCCACTCTATAGAGCAGGGCGAGGTCCTCCACTGTGTGTTCATAACCCTGTTATAACACACCCACACTACATAAGCACACTCTCCACTCTGTAGAGCAGGGCGAGGTCCTCTACTGTGTGTTGATAACCCTGCATAGCAGAATTACAACAGAATTCCTTCCTGTTTGGCCCTGTCCGGGGGTGTCCTCGGATGGGGCCACAGTGTCTCCTGACCCCTCCTGTCTCAGCCTCCAGTATTTATGCTGCAGTAGTTTATGTGTCGGGGGGCTGGGGTCAGTTTGTTATATCTGGAGTACTTCTCCTGTCCTATTCGGTGTCCTGTGTGAATCTAAGTGTGCGTTCTCTAATTCTCTCCTTCTCTCTTTCTTTCTCTCTCTCGGAGGACCTGAGCCCTAGGACCATGCCCCAGGACTACCTGACATGATGACTCCTTGCTGTCCCCAGTCCACCTGGCCATGCTGCTGCTCCAGTTTCAACTTCCACCTGACTGTGCTGCTGCTCCAGTTTCAACTGTTCTGCCTTATTATTATTCGACCATGCTGGTCATTTATGAACATTTGAACATCTTGGCCATGTTCTGTTATAATCTCCACCCGGCACAGCCAGAAGAGGACTGGCCACCCCACATAGCCTGGTTCCTCTCTAGGTTTCTTCCTAGGTATTGGCCTTTCTAGGGAGTTTTTCCTAGCCACCGTGCTTCTACACCTGCATTGCTTGCTGTTTGGGGTTTTAGGCTGGGTTTCTGTACAGCACTTTGAGATATCAGCTGATGTACGAAGGGCTATATAAATCAATTTGATTTGATTTGATTTGATATTACACATTACATAAGAACACAATTTACACACATTACAGCAACGAAGGGAAATCGTTTAAGGGTGTAGAGGTGTTAAAGTGAGAGGTGGAGACAGGACACGGACGGATCTGGTCATTCCAGACTGAGATGCAGCTCAGGCTGTCATCCTCGTTCAGTAGATCAGGTCTGGTTCAGGAAACTGCACAGCATCAACAACATTAAACATGATGTCACAAGCAGAACAGCATCAGTTCACCAACAATACTTGGATAGCTTTATTTCATGCTGGAAATAAAGTCAATTCAAGACTAGTCTACTATCATACATTCCTGTATGGTGATAGTTGAACTTTGCTTTCTACCTCTACAAGTTCTTGCTGGTCTTTCCTTGTGTGTATACAGCTTTGATTGGTCTGATTCCTAGTTGATTGGCTGCATGATCAAGATGGCGCCGACAGAGAGGGCTCCCTCACTTCTAGTCCTTAGGAAATTTTGCTACAAGCATTTCGCTACACTTGCAATAACATCTGCTAACCATGTGTATGTGACCAATAACATTTGATTTGATTAATTAAATGTAATTTCAAAAGGGCATATTTGTGAGGGTAAACAAGCATCGAATTCAATCAGCCTAATCCTCCAAATGTTTCTAAAGCATTTGCAGTCATTAGTTTATAGAGGACAGAGTGCACACCTGTTCAACAGTAAATACATTGAAGGCTTGGGGCACACAATGGGGAATGAGTGTCCCAGTGAGTTACAACAGGAGGAAGCATGTGGAGCTGCTTCCCCCTGCTGGTCGTTAATGGTAACATTCATCCTAAAGCACAAGCTCGGCTACATTCAACTCATTGACAATCTTCCAATGATATTTGCTCTGAGATTGAAGAAACACAGTCATTTTGAATGGGCGTATTCTAGAAATAGTAGTATCCCTCTATATGTTGTATAGTTAAAGCTTCCATCAAGCTAAAACTATCGACATCTTACCTTAAATAATCTATGGAGATATCCAGGTCTTCTTCCAGCACTAGGGCAAAGTTGGCATCCTGCAAATCAACCACATAACCAGGTGGAGGTGGACGGGAAGATGAAAATAGTCACTGGGTGTAGGTTGAAGGTTGCAGTCAGACTGGCTTCGTAGTGCTGAGAGCGGAGAGAGAGAAGAAAGAGGTGGTAGTGAGTGGGTTTAGGATTGCAAAACACTGTGTGCATTACAACACAACATTGCCATTGATTGTGTCATTGTTTGGTGTCTGACAGGAGTTCATGTTATATGAACCAGTCTTTATGATATTGCTGCTTTGCTGAAACGGTCCATCTCATAGATAAAATAAGTGATTTCTAGTTGACTGTGAACTGTTTCAGCTGGTCTGTGTCTCTGATGGCGGCTGCTCGGAGGGTGAAGAGTGTGTTGGCTGACCGACATCTCACCTGTGATACTCTGGTATTCTTGATGCTGATGGGAGTGTGTTGAACCCCCTTCAGTCCAAACAGCTCCAACACATCCATGGGCTGTACACACACAAACACCTAAAGGGTAGCCTAATACAGAAGTCCATACTTAGTGGTGCCGTCCACTGCCACACAGACCTTGGAGCAGCTGAAGTACACCTTGATGTCCAGGAGCTTCCTACCGCTTGCCAGCTTGCACGGGGTCTCGTCTGAAAGGGAGCAGAGGGGAGGTCAGACATTTTGAATTATTGTTTTATAAATTGACTAAGACTGTGCATAATATTGTTCAGCGGTATGATTTTCATATGTCATCAACTTCTTAAGGCTAATGCTAGTGAGGAACAACTTTTTATATACGTAATAATGGAAATGTGTGTGAAACAAATGGTGGAAGAATGTTCAAGACTCAACATACTTCTGTACTGGCTCTTCCTTGTTAGCTTCTTGTGTCTAATATGAGTTTGATATTCACAAGGACTGTGACCAGAATAAAATAGAACCGCTCCAGCCTGCACAGAAGTAAAAGACAATAAGTTGTTATCAAAATTATCTCAAATGTAGCCTAACCAAAGGTGACAGTGAATACTCACTTGGAGGCCTCGGCAGATGACTCTCTTGTTAGTTAGGTTGTATTTCCAGGTTAGGTAGAGGCTCCATTGTTTGCTGGAAAGAACGGTTTCGCTCGAGGATTGGGTGTCCAGGTGTCCATCTCTGGCTGTGGCATGAAACTGCAACCCTTCACCTCCTCCTTACACCGACAACGCATGTACCTACACAGCCTCCAGTGCAAGCTGATAACCAGAAAGTAGATAGGACAGAAGTTGAAGAATGCCGTAGCTAACTACCTAGTTTGTATACTGCTAGCTAAACGGTTAGCACGATCCAGAATCCTTGGGATGTGCCTACCCTACCATACCCCTTCACTAACCATGCAGGGACATCACAAGGAGCCCGGATAGTATGGACCCTAGCTAAACATAACAAGTTCATGATTCTGTGAGAGGCACTTATTTGGCACATTTTTGCTGTCAATAACAAACGTTATTATTGGCTAGTAGTAATAGTTAACACACCAATAAAGTGAACCGATGCGAGATCAAACAGAAGCAGCACTGCAGGTTCATCACACCCATAGAAATTTACCGTTAGCTACCTAACACGCTACTTACGTTAGCTAGCTTCACTCATTGCCACCTGGAACTACCGTTCAAAAGTTTGGGGTCACTAAGATATTTCAATTTTTTTGTCCATTAAAATAACATCAAATTGATCAGAAATATAGTGTAGACATTGTTAATGTTGTAAATGACTAATGTAGCTGGAAACAGCTGATTTTTAATGGAATGTCTACATAGGCGTACAGAGGCCCATTATCAGCAACCATCACTCCTTTGTTCCAATGGCACGTTGTGTTAGCTAATCCAAGTTTATCATTTTAAAAGGCTAATTGATCATTAGAAAACCATTTTGCAAATATGTTAGCACAGCTGAAAACTGTTGTCCTGATTAAAGAAGCAATAAAACTGGCCTTCTTTAGACTAGTTGAGTATCTGGAGCATCAGCATTTATTGGTTCGATTACAGGCTTAAAATGGCCAGAAACAAAGAACTTTCTTCTGACACTCGTCATTCTATTCTTGTTCTGTGAAATGAAGGCTATTCCATGCGAGAAATTGCCAAGAAACTGAAGATCTTGTATAACGCTGTGTACTACTCCCTTCACAGAACAGCGCAAACTGGCACTAACCAGAATAGAAAGAAGAGTGGGAGGCCCCGGTGCACAACTGAGCAAGAGGACAAGTACATTAGAGTGTCTAGTTTGAGAAACAGACACTTCGCAAATCCTCAACTAGCAGCTTCATTAAATAGTACCCAGCGAAGTGGCGACCTTCTAGGCAGAGTTTTAAAGAAAAAGCTAATGCAAATGCAAATGTGCTTGCAGGTGGTTCAACATGTGCTAAATAAACGGCTGCAAGCAGTCCTGCACAAGTCAAGTTAACTTCTACAGCTGCTAAATATACACCTACACATGCTAACTTAACATGCAAATTTTACTAGCAAATTTCCTTAGCTCATCCTTTCAACCAGATATCACAGCATGAAGACACAGAAAAGCTCACATAAAGCACATTTGGCTAGTGACAACCTTGTAAAACCTTTGTTAACATCTAACGTTACATTGTCAGCTTTCGAACAGAGTAGACTAATGTGCACGTTCACTTTTCTGAATATATTCCATCAAAGCTTATTAGGGTAAAATAACTTCAGGCATATACCCTGTACTGCTTCAAAGGAATAGGGTTCCCATTCCTTACGCCTTATTTTCACACAATTGTGTCTTGCAGAAGTGAACCATGAAGAGGAGCTTGGAGTGCAGCGATGAGACAAGACTGTAACTACCAATTCGATACCACGAAATTGTGGTGAAAATGGAATGTATAAGCCTTTGAAGGACCTTTTACGGACTACTTCAACAAATGAGGTTACACTTGTGGCAGCACCTATTCCTGTGCCCCCCCCATCTTCTGCACCACTTCTTGTGGCCCCCCTCCACATATACCACTTCCTATGGCCTCCCCTCCACCATTCCTTGAGGCTTATCGTCCACCTTCACCACACTCTTCTGTTGATTTTGGGGATGACAATGAGTAAGTCATCCCTGTAAATAATTAAATGCCTTGTTATTACAGATTAATTGTGGGACGTATCTGAGCTTTGTTATTCTGAATGTCTCTTTTTAGTGTTGACCTCCAAACACTGCAGAAGTTAATGAGATGCCAACCAAATTAATGTGATGAGGGACAACGTTTATGATTGTGCAATGAGAGGCTTTAAGAGAGCCCGCTTTAATCCGGAGGCATAAACAGACATGGTTTTTAGGGATGCTGGTTTTTAGGGATGCTGATCCGGAGGCATAAACAGACATGGTTTTTAGGGATGCTGACGGAAAAGGGGCCGCTGATGAGTGTGGTCCCTCAAGAGAATTTCTCCGGTTGCTAATGAGTGCCATCCATTCCTCTGCAATATTTGAGGTACCTGATTGACAAAAATGCCTTTCTTGCAACTCTCAAGGTGAGTTAAACTTTTACACCAACAAAGACAGGTTTGTTTATGGCAATATATACACTGCTCAAAAAAATTAAGGGAACACTAAAATAACACATCCTAGAAATGAATGAATGAAATATTCTTATTAAATACTTTTTTCTTTACATAGTTGAATGTGCTGACAACAAAATCACACAAAAATTATCAATGGAAATCAAATTTATCAACCCATGGAGGTCTGGATTTGGAGTCACACTCAAAATTAAAGTGGAAAACCACACTACAGGCTGATCCAACTTTGATGTAATGTCCTTAAAACAAGTCAAAATGAGGCTCAGTAGTGTGTGTGGCCTCCACTTGCCTGTATGACCTCCCTACAACGCCTGGGCATGCTCCTGATGAGGTGGCGGATGGTCTCCTGAGGGATCTCCTCCCAGACCTGGACTAAAGCATCCGCCAACTCCTGGACAGTCTGTGGTGCAACGTGGCGTTGGTGGATGGAGCGAGACATGATGTCCCAGATGTGCTCAATTGGATTCAGGTCTGGGGAACGGGCGGGTCAGTCCATAGATAGCATCAATGCCTTCGTCTTGCAGGAACTGCTGACACACTCCAGCCACATGAGGTCTAGCATTGTCTTGCATTAGGAGGAACCCACGGCCAACTGCACCAGCATATGGTCTCACAATGGGTCTGAGGATCTCATCTCGGTACCTAATGGCAGTCAGGCTACCTCTGGCGAGCACATTGAGGGCTGTGCTGCCCCCCAAAGAAATGCCACCCCACACCATGACTGACCCAACGCCAAACCGGTCATGCTGGAGGATGTTGCAGGCAGCAGAACGTTCTCCACGACGTCTCCAGACTCTGTCACGTCTGTCACGTGCTCAGTGTGAACCTGCTTTCATCTGTGTAGAGCACAGGGTGCCAGTGGCGAATTTGCCACTCTTGGTGTTCTCTGGAAAATTCCAAACGTCCTGCACGGTGTTGGGCTGTAAGCACAACCCCCACCTGTGGACGTCGGGCCCTCATACCACCCTCATGGAGTCTTGTTTCTGACCGTTTGAGCAGACACATGCAAATTTGTGGCCTGCTGGAGGTCATTTTGCAGGGCTCTGGTAGTGCTCCTCCTGCTCCTCCTTGCACAAAGGCAGAGGTAGCGGTCCTGCTGCTGGGTTGTTGCCCTCCTCCACGTCTCCTGATGTACTGGCCTGTCTCCTGGTAGCGCCTCCATGCTCTAGACACTACGCTGACAGCAAACCTTCCACAGCTCGCATTGATGTGCCATCCTGGATGAGCTGCACTATCTGAGCCACTTGTGTGGGTTGTAGACTCCGTCTCATGCTACCACTAGAGTGAAAGCACCGCTAGCATTCAAAAGTGATCAAAACATCAGCCAGGAAGCATAGGAACTGAGAAGTGGTCTGTGGTCACCACCTGCAGAACCACTCCTTTATTGGGGGTGTCTTGCTAATTGCCTATAATTTCCACCTATTGTCTATTCCATTTGCACAACAGCATGTGAAATTTATTGTCAATCAGTGTTGCTTCCTAAGTGGACAGTTTGATTTCACAGAAGTGTGATTGACTTGGAGTTACATTGTGTTGTTTAAGAGTTCCTTTTATTTTTTTTGAGCAGTGTATTTTGTGCCCCTGTCTTTGGCAAAGTGGGCACTTATCATCAAGTCAAAATCAAATGTTATCGGTGGCATACACATATTTAGCAGATGTTATTGCGGGTGTAGCGAAATGCTTGTGTTCCTAGCTCCCACAGTGCATTGTTATCTAACAATATATAACAATACATTTTATTGGCAGATAAAGGGTTTTTATCAAAACCAATTATTTTGGCATGGGAAAACACAGAATCCTACTAATTACTACACATGCTTAACTATGTTACTTTTGTTTTGAGGCGACTTCGCCGTGGGCTTTGAACTGACATAGCTAACATTAGCCAAAACAAATTGGAATTCATAACATATCATAGCTTTTAGCAAATTAGGAATGTTACACGCCTCGGACTGAGACGTGGTCAGCAGATTATAAACCTCTAAAACAGGGGAAATGATGAGACTGGAAATAAGGTGTCTGGTTCATGGACAGCTTCACTCAAAATAAGGAATTAGTGCCAAGGTCAAAGTACATCATCAACCAGAGCTGCCAAATATCGCAGTCTCCCCCTTGTGGTGACACTGGGTATAAATGACTTCCAATGTAACGTCTGGAAGACATATATTCTTAAAACAGTATATTTAGTTAGAAAAATATGGTGCACATCTCATAAATAAAAGAAAGTGAAAATAACACCAAACTGTGACCATATATATGTGTGTCACAGTAACATATTATACAAATTGTGATTCATAACATATTGTACGAAATGGATGATGGACATCCACACATGAATACATACTATATAGAACGTAACATATCATATTAATTGGAGTGTTCCGGATTTACATTTGCTATGTTACGTCTACCCCTGAGTCCAGGTTGAGGGGAATGGAAGCTTGTTGCGTGCAACAGGGAGGGCCAATTGAATGCAAGCTTCACAAAAAATGTAAATCATAAAGTAATTTCTAGCCTTTACATCTATGGGTAACAGGGTTCAAATCAATCTAACTGTATTGGTTGTGTACACATATTTGCAGGTGTTATAGCACATGCAGGGAAATGCTTGTTTTACTAGCTCCAACAGTGCAGTAGAATGCCCACCATCACTCTGGACGGTTCTGACTTAGAATATGTGGACAACTACAAATACCCAGGTGTCTGGTTAGACTGTAAACTCTACTTCCAGACTCACATTAAACATCTCCAATCCAAAATTGGATCTAGAGTCGGCTTCCTATTTCGCAACAAGGCATCCTTCCCTTATGCTGCCAAACATACCCTCGTAAAACTGACTATCCAACCGATCCTTGACTTCGGCAATGTCATTTACAAAATGGCCTCCACAGCGCTCTACTCAGCAAATTGGATGCAGTCTATCACAGTGCCATCCGTTTTGTCACCAAAGCCCCATATACTACCCACCACTGCGACCTGTATGTCCTCGTTGACTGGCCTTCGCTTCATATTCGTCGCCAAACCCACTGGCTAAAGGTCATCTATAAGTCTTTGCTAGGTAAAGCTCCGCCTTATCTCAGCTCACTGGTCACGATGGCAACACCCATCCGTAGCACGCGCTCCAGCAGGTGTATCTCACTGATCATCCCTAAAGCCAACACCTAATTTGGCCGCCTTTCGTTCCAGTACTCTGCTGCCTGTGACTGGAACGAATTGCAAAAATCGCTGACCAACTTCAAACATCAGCTATCTGAGCAGCTAACCGATCGCTGCAGCTGTACATAGTCTATTGGTAAATAGCCCACCCTTTTTCACCTACCACATCCCCATACTGTTTTTATTTATTTACTTTTCTGCTCTTTTGCACACCAATATCTCTACCTGTACATGACCATCTGATCATTCATCACTCCAGTGTTAATCTGCAAAATTGTAATTATTTGCCTACCTCCTCATGCCTTTTGCACACATTGTATATAGACTCCCCCTTTGTTTTCTACTGTGTTATTGACTTGTTAATTGTTTACTCCATGTGTAACTCTTTCTTGTCTGCTCACACTGCTATGCTTTATCTTGGCCAGGTCGCAGTTGCAAATGAGAACTTGTTCTCAACTAGCCTACCTGGTTAAATAAAGGTGTTCTCAACTAGCCTACCTGGTTAAATAAAGGTGAAATAAAAATAAAAATAAAAAACTAGCTCCAACAGTACAGTAGAATGTCTTGTGTTACCAGCTCCAACAGTACAGTAGAATGTCTTGTGTTACCAGCTCCAACAGTACAGTAGAATGTCTTGTGTTACTAGCTCCAACAGTACAGTAGAATGTCTTGTGTTACTAGCTCCAACAGTACAGTAGAATGTCTTGTGTTACCAGCTCCAACAGTACAGTAGAATGTCTTGTGTTACTAGCTCCAACAGTACAGTAGAATGTCTTGTGTTACCAGCTCCAACAGTACAGTAGAATGTCTTGTGTTACTAGCTCCAACAGTACAGTAGAATGTCTTGTGTTACTAGCTCCAACAGTACAGTAGAATGTCTTGTGTTACCAGCTCCAACAGTACAGTAGAATGTCTTGTGTTACTAGCTCCAACAGTACAGTAGAATGTCTTGTGTTACTAGCTCCAACAGGCCAGTAGAATGTCTTGTGTTACTAGCTCCAACATACAGTAGAATGTCTTGTGTTACTAGCTCCAACAGTACAGTAGAATGTCTTGTGTTACTAGCTCCAACAGTACAGTAGAATGTCTTGTGTTACTAGCTCCAACAGTACAGTAGAATGTCTTGTGTTACTAGCTCCAACAGTACAGTAGAATGTCTTGTGTTACTAGCTCCAACAGTACAGTAGAATGTCTTGTGTTACTAGCTCCAACAGTACAGTAGAATGTCTTGTGTTACTAGCTCCAACAGTACAGTAGAATGTCTTGTGTTACTAGCTCCAACAGTACAGTAGAATGTCTTGTGTTACCAGCTCCAACAGTACAGTAGAATGTCTTGTGTTACTAGCTCCAACAGTACAGTAGAATGTCTTGTGTTACTAGCTCCAACAGTACAGTAGAATGTCTTGTGTTACTAGCTCCAACAGTACAGTAGAATGTCTTGTGTTACTAGCTCCAACAGTACAGTAGAATGTCTTGTGTTACTAGCTCCAACAGTACAGTAGAATGTCTTGTGTTACTAGCTCCAACAGTACAGTAGAATGTCTTGTGTTACTAGCTCCAACAGTACAGTAGAATGTCTTGTGTTACCAGCTCCAACAGTACAGTAGAATGTCTTGTGTTACTAGCTCCAACAGTACAGTAGAATGTCTTGTGTTACTAGCTCCAACAGTACAGTAGAATGTATTGTGTTACTAGCTCCAACAGTACAGTAGAATGTCTTGTGTTACTAGCTCCAACAGTACAGTAGAATGTCTTGTGTTACCAGCTCCAACAGTACAGTAGAATGTCTTGTGTTACTAGCTCCAACAGTACAGTAGAATGTCTTGTGTTACTAGCTCCAACAGTACAGTAGAATGTCTTGTGTTACTAGCTCCAACAGTACAGTAGAATGTCTTGTGTTACTAGCTCCAACAGTACAGTAGAATGTCTTGTGTTACCAGCTCCAACAGTACAGTATAATGTCTTGTGTTACCAGCTCCAACAGTACAGTAGAATGTCTTGTGTTACTAGCTCCAACAGTACAGTAGAATGTCTTGTGTTACTAGCTCCAACAGTACAGTAGAATGTCTTGTGTTACTAGCTCCAACAGTACAGTAGAATGTCTTGTGTTACTAGCTCCAACAGTACAGTAGAATGTCTTGTGTTACCAGCTCCAACAGTACAGTAGAATGTCTTGTGTTACTAGCTCCAACAGTACAGTAGAATGTCTTGTGTTACTAGCTCCAACAGTACAGTAGAATGTATTGTGTTACTAGCTCCAACAGTACAGTAGAATGTCTTGTGTTACTAGCTCCAACAGTACAGTAGAATGTCTTGTGTTACCAGCTCCAACAGTACAGTAGAATGTCTTGTGTTACTAGCTCCAACAGTACAGTAGAATGTCTTGTGTTACTAGCTCCAACAGTACAGTAGAATGTCTTGTGTTACTAGCTCCAACAGTACAGTAGAATGTCTTGTGTTACTAGCTCCAACAGTACAGTAGAATGTCTTGTGTTACCAGCTCCAACAGTACAGTATAATGTCTTGTGTTACCAGCTCCAACAGTACAGTAGAATGTCTTGTGTTACTAGCTCCAACAGTACAGTAGAATGTCTTGTGTTACTAGCTCCAACAGTACAGTAGAATGTCTTGTGTTACTAGCTCCAACAGTACAGTAGAATGTCTTGTGTTACTAGTTCCAACAGTACAGTAGAATGTCTTGTGTTACTAGCTCCAACAGTACAGTAGAATGTCTTGTGTTACTAGCTCCAACAGGCCAGTAGAATGTCTTGTGTTACTAGCTCCAACAGTACAGTAGAATGTCTTGTGTTACTAGCTCCAACAGTACAGTAGAATGTCTTGTGTTACTAGCTCCCACAGGCCAGTAGAATGTCTTGTGTTACTAGCTCCAACAGTACAGTAGAATGTCTTGTGTTACTAGTTCCAACAGTACAGTAGAATGTCTTGTGTTACTAGCTCCAACAGTACAGTAGAATGTCTTGTGTTACCAGCTCCAACAGTACAGTAGAATGTCTTGTGTTACTAGCTCCAACAGTACAGTAGAATGTCTTGTGTTACCAGCTCCAACAGTACAGTAGAATGTCTTGTGTTACCAGCTCCAACAGTACAGTAGAATGTCTTGTGTTACTAGCTCCAACAGTACAGTAGAATGTCTTGTGTTACCAGCTCCAACAGTACAGTAGAATGTCTTGTGTTACTAGCTCCAACAGTACAGTAGAATGTCTTGTGTTACTAGCTCCAACAGTACAGTAGAATGTCTTGTGTTACTAGCTCCAACAGTGCAGTAGAATGTCTTGTGTTACTAGCTCCAACAGTACAGTAGAATGTCTTGTGTTACTAGCTCCAACAGTACAGTATAATGTCTTGTGTTACTAGCTCCCACAGGCCAGTAGAATGTCCTGTGTTACTAGCTCCAACAGTACAGTAGAATGTCTTGTGTTACTAGCTCCAACAGTACAGTAGAATGTCTTGTGTTACTAGCTTGAACAGGCCAGTAGAATGTCTTGTGTTACTAGCTCCAACAGTACAGTATAATGTCTTGTGTTACCAGCTCCAACAGTACAGTAGAATGTCTTGTGTTACTAGCTCCAACAGTACAGTAGAATGTCTTGTGTTACTAGCTCCAACAGTACAGTAGAATGTCTTGTGTTACTAGCTCCAACAGTACAGTAGAATGTCTTGTGTTACTAGCTCCAACAGTACAGTAGAATGTCTTGTGTTACTAGCTCCAACAGTACAGTAGAATGTCTTGTGTTACTAGCTCCAACAGTACAGTAGAATGTCTTGTGTTACTAGCTCCAACAGTACAGTAGAATGTCTTGTGTTACTAGCTCCAACAGTACAGTAGAATGTCTTGTGTTACTAGCTCCAACAGTACAGTAGAATGTCTTGTGTTACTAGCTCCAACAGGCCAGTAGAATGTCTTGTGTTACTAGCTCCAACAGTACAGTAGAATGTCTTGTGTTACTAGCTCCAACAGTACAGTAGAATGTCTTGTGTTACTAGCTCCCACAGGCCAGTAGAATGTCTTGTGTTACTAGCTCCAACAGTACAGTAGAATGTCTTGTGTTACTAGTTCCAACAGTACAGTAGAATGTCTTGTGTTACTAGCTCCAACAGTACAGTAGAATGTCTTGTGTTACCAGCTCCAACAGTACAGTAGAATGTCTTGTGTTACTAGCTCCAACAGTACAGTAGAATGTCTTGTGTTACCAGCTCCAACAGTACAGTAGAATGTCTTGTGTTACCAGCTCCAACAGTACAGTAGAATGTCTTGTGTTACTAGCTCCAACAGTACAGTAGAATGTCTTGTGTTACCAGCTCCAACAGTACAGTAGAATGTCTTGTGTTACTAGCTCCAACAGTACAGTAGAATGTCTTGTGTTACTAGCTCCAACAGTACAGTAGAATGTCTTGTGTTACTAGCTCCAACAGTGCAGTAGAATGTCTTGTGTTACTAGCTCCAACAGTACAGTAGAATGTCTTGTGTTACTAGCTCCAACAGTACAGTATAATGTCTTGTGTTACTAGCTCCCACAGGCCAGTAGAATGTCTTGTGTTACTAGCTCCAACAGTACAGTAGAATGTCTTGTGTTACTAGCTCCAACAGTACAGTAGAATGTCTTGTGTTACTAGCTTGAACAGGCCAGTAGAATGTCTTGTGTTACTAGCTCCAACAGTACAGTATAATGTCTTGTGTTACCAGCTCCAACAGTACAGTAGAATGTCTTGTGTTACTAGCTCCAACAGTACAGTAGAATGTCTTGTGTTACTAGCTCCAACAGTACAGTAGAATGTCTTGTGTTACTAGCTCCAACAGTACAGTATAATGTCTTGTGTTACTAGCTCCAACAGTACAGTAGAATGTCTTGTGTTACTAGCTCCAACAGTACAGTAGAATGTCTTGTGTTACTAGCTCCAACAGTACAGTAGAATGTCTTGTGTTACTAGCTCCAACAGTACAGTATAATGTCTTGTGTTACTAGCTCCCACAGGCCAGTAGAATGTCTTGTGTTACTAGCTTGAACAGGCCAGTAGAATGTCTTGCAAATACAATACAAATACACAAAAAATCTATTAATATACTGTATATTTTGTCCAGCTACATACTTAATATCAAAGATCAAAGCTTAATGTTAAAACAGGGCAATTACTGTATGTGATATTGGCCAGTAAGTACAGTTGTATACTGAACTAAGTGCATAGTTTACCATCTGAAACAATATACAGTACCAGTCAAACGTTTGGACACACCTACTCATTCAAGGGTTTTTCTTGAATTAGACATCAAAACTATTAAATAAAACACATGGAATCATGTAGTAACCAAAAGTGTTAAACAAATCTAAATATATTTTAGATTCTTCAAAGTAGCCATCCTTTTTCCTTGATGACAGCTTTGCACACGCTTGGCATTCTCTCAACCAGCTTCAGGAGGTAGTCACCTGGAATGCTTGAAGGAGTTCCCCCATCTGCTGAGCAGTTGTTGGCTGTGTTTCCTTCACTCTGCGGTTCAACTCATGCCAAACCTTCTCAATTGGGTTGAGGTCAGGTGATTGTGAAGGCCAGGTCATCTGATGTAGCACTCCATCACTCCCCTTATTGGTCAAATAGCCCTTACACAGCCTGGAGGTGTGTTGGGTTATTGTCCTGTTGAAAAACAAATGATAGTCCCACTAAGCGCAAACCAGATTGGATGGCATATCGCTGCAGAATGCTGTGGTAGCCACGCTGGTTAAGTATGACTTCAATTCTAAATAAATCACTGACAGTGTCACCAGCAAACCACCCCCACACCACCTCCTCCATGGTTCACGGTGGGGCGGAGATCCTCCGTTCACCTACTCTGCATCTCACAAAGACAAAGTGGTTGGAACCAAAAATCACAAATTTGGACTCATCAGATCAAAGTACAGATTTCCACAGGTCTAATGTCCATTGCTCGTGTTTCTTGGACTAAGCAAGTCTCTTCTTATTGGTGTCCTTTAGTAGTGGTTTCTTTGCAGCAATTTGACCATGAAGGCCTGATTCACACAGTCTCCTCTGAACAGTTGATGTTGAGATGTGTCTGTTACTTGAACTCTGTGAAGCAATTATTTGGCCTGCAATCTGAGGTGCAGTTAACTCTAATGAACTTTTCTGCAGCAGAGGTAACTCTGGGTCTTCCTTTCCTGTGGCGGTCCTCATGAAAGCCAGTTTCCTCATAGCGCTTGATGGTTTTTGCAACTGCACTTGAAGAAACTTTTAAAAGTTCTTGAAATGTTCCGCATTGACTGACCTTAATGTCTTAAAGTAATGATGGACTGTCCTTTCTCTTTGGTTATTTGAGCTGTTCTTGCCATAATATGGACTCTGTGTTTTACCCCTTCCTTGTCACAACACAACTGATCGACTCAAACGCATTAAGAAAAAAAGAAATTCCACAAATGAACTTTTAACAAGGCACACCTGTTAATGGAAATGCATTCCAGATGAAGCTGGTTGAGAGAATGCCAAGTATGTGCAAAGCTTTCATCAAGGCAAAGGGTGGCTACTTTGAAGAATATAAAATATATGTTGATTTGTTTAAGATGTTTTTGGTTACTAGATGATTCCATGTGTTATTTTATAGTTTTAATGTTTTTTCACTCTTATTCTGCAATGCAGAAAATAGAAAAAAATGTAAGAAAAACAGTTGAATGAGTAGGTGTGTCCAAACTTTTGACTGGTCCTGTATATACTACAGATCATTCTCTTTGTAGGAAATGACATGAGAGCGATGCCTAGGGTAGTCACCTATACATGTAGGTGTAAGCCTTCAATGTGTGTGTTTCTGTTCACTGAAATGGAAAGCAGAGTCCAAGCATTACGTGGAGGTGAACATTGGTTTTATGGCACCCAACCCACTGCGCTGCAAGATAACGGTAAGGACATGGATATAAAGCCAGGGTGTTTACTCACTTGTTCAGGAAACTCAAGACAGACACAATAAATCATACTCCTGCTCAACTATGAAGTAAGTACTCCTTAAATAAAGAAAATCAACAAAGAACTCCAGATTCTATAGAACTCAATGTTAACTAACTCCAATTAGATTAGGGATGGACTTGTTTCACATTAACTCTTGATCTTTATGCTTAATAGCTTTAAAACAGTTTCCTGTTCCAACCCTTGTCTTAACCAGCCCTGCTCAGACCGCCCTGAAGACTAAACTGGAAGAGCTGGAGTGTCACTTCACCTGGGGACTGGAACTCAGCAGGTACATGCTGCTCATTCACAGAGATCACCTGGAGGACATTGGTAGTGACGAGGGCTTTCCATGGCTGGGTCAGATGTACAACTTGTGGGCTTACATACACCACACCCTGGACTCCACTGACGCAGCCTTGCAGTGCCTCAGTAAGGCAGAGGAGGCCTTTCACCTAAACAGTCCTTCAGACACGATGGGTCCTTGGCAGCTGGTCCACTATGGGAACCTAGCCTGGGTGCACTATCACCTGGATAACCAGGAGGAGAGCCAGCGGTGCTTGACAAAGGTTGAGGGACTGCTACGAGATTACCCCTCGCCTTCCCAGGGAGAACTGCACCCTGAGGTGTGTGTTGAAAAAGCCTGGACCCTCATGAAGTTTGGCCAGGACAAAAGACGGAAAGCAATAGATTACTTTCAAATGGCTATTAGGATGGAACCTGAGAGAAAGGAGTGGCAATCAAGCCATGCCTTGGCCTTAGACTCAGTCTACTGTTTCCATCCAATCAATCAACAGAAGGAGTCTGAGGTTCTAGAGGAGCTGAGACTTGCCAAGGAACACGATCCAGACAACTTGTATGTAGCAAGTATCTATTTGTTAAGACTTGGCCGGAATGGCCAGGTAAGAAGGAAGGAAGCACAACAGATAGCGCAGCAAATTTTAAAGAAGCCTGTCAGTTGCTACAGTGGTCTTAGACCCTTACTTCAGTTTTACAGAAGATATTTATCATACAATGAAGCTATTGACCTAGCAGACGAGGCTCTGGAAAGACACCCAAATGTGCGCTACCTGAAAAAACAGCTAGCGAATTCCTACAAATGGAAAATATTTTCAAAGGAGGACAGTCCGAGGAGGCAGAGCATGTGCGACAGAGCCATCAGTCTCTATATAGAGCTGATCTCACTCTATCCAGAGACATCTCTAAAGGACAAACTGGAGCTTGCAAGCATCTACGCAGAATCAGACAGGACAGAAACAGCCAATCAGATCTATGAGAATTTATTCTCCAACGAGCAGGATCCAGACGAGTTGCAGATACTCTACTTCCATTATGCCAAATACAGCAACTTCCACATCCAGGATCGCAATGCATCAATTGATTATCACAAGAAGGCAGCAGAGATACCAAATCCTAACAAATACGGTAAAAAGAGTTTCAACATCTTGAGGAAAATTGAACAACGGGGAAGAAATCAAAGATGTGCAGAAATCTGGGAATTTCTCAAAAACCTTTCTTCTCACAATGAATAAGAGCAAGGATGAGAGTTAACCAATCAGAGGTTAACCAAATTGAGGTTTCCATATTGTACATACAATGTATTTTCTTTTTATGCTCTTTGGGCTCTCTAGACCAGGTTGCTGCTAAACAAATGTTTTTTGTTGTTGTTGAAAGAGCCATGCAAATAAAACTATTGATTTAATTATTTTTGTGTTTTTAGACTAAAATAATTCCTCATGCCCATAATGAAATACAATTCAGATTGATTCTTTCTGTAACATAGTCTGAAAATATCAAAAAATCCAATCAGTTTCTAAAATGAAATACAAACACCATACAGGCGTAAAAAAAATGTGAACACATTTAACATCCAATTAAAAAAATATCCCATATTCAATAGATTGTAGTTGAATTGAATTCTACCATTGACAAAGAGTAGGGTTTACATCAGGAAGCCAAGTTTAAACCAGGGGTTTCAAACTCATTCCACGGACAGCCTAGAGTCCGCAGGTTTTTCCTTTCAATTAAGACCTAGATAACCAGGTGAGGGGACTTCCTTACTAATCAGTAACCTTAATTCATCAATCAAGTACAAGGGAGGAGCAAAAACCTAGGGACACTCTGTCCTAAGGAAAATGAGTTTGACACATGGTCTAAACAGATGACATACTACCAGAGTGGATAAATATGTTGGATGCCTTCTGGGAACTTCCTGAAAAGCAGTTGGCCTAGAGAAGTGGAGACCCTTATTTTATTTAAATATCAATTTGACCCCCTTTTCATGGTATCCAATTGTTAGTAGCTACTATCTTGTCTCATCGCTACAACTCCCATCCGGGCTCAGGAGACGAAGGTCGAAAGCCTCCGAAACACAACCCAACCAAGCCGCACTGCTTCTTAACACACTGCGCCTCCAACCCGGGAAGCCAGCCGCACCAATGTGTTGGAGGAAACACCGTGCACCTGGCTACCTTGGTTAGCACGTACTGCGCCCGGTCCGCCACAGGAGTCACTGGTGCGCGATGAGACAAGGATATCCCCACCGGCCATCCGGGCCTCCCGGGTGGCGCAAAGCCTGGGCGCGAACTGTGCCCTAGACCACTGCGCCACCCGGGAGGCCCGGAAACCCTTATTGACGTCAGCTAATTATGCTTCTGATGACGGGTCAATTTTGGTCGGTCTACGAGTTGAGTTCTATTTTCTAGACTCTTAATAGCCAGTGTTGCCATAATCACACCGGATCACACAACAAAAGGTCCTTTATGTTTAAAACCTTGAGAAACTTTATCCACTGATGTATAGGGTTGTGGACAGCTCCATACGAGCTGCAGATTTTAGAAATACATTGGAGATAGATTTTTACTGCAACATGTTCTGAAAATATTTTTTAAATGCAATCAGTTTCCAAAATTAAATACAAAATACCAGTGATTCCATACACAGACGTAAACATTTTGCCACAAATTCCAAGTCAAAAAGAGGAAATGTCCAAGAGAACAAAATACAAAAATGGGTCACTCGTTCCCTCTTCGACTCTTCTTGTGGCTCTTTTTTGAACTCCTGAAACAGAGGTGAAGAAATCAACAACAGTAGGTGACATAAACCAGGTTTCCATCCAACCATTTAATGCGCATTAATTACACGACGCATTAAAAAAGTAATGCCCGGGCTGATGGAAACAGGAAATGCCGGTACAATTCTATACAATTCTATACATTTCAACAGATGTGCCACATGGCGGGATCTTTTTGGGTCGGTAAAATTAATTATGTGAGAAATGGCAGTGGAAACGCGTTTATTCGCAAATATTAATCATTTAATAATCATTTCGAAAAGCATGCAGTTTGTTAGGTTATGATGAACTTCACAAGGTGGTGAACGGGAAGGTGATGATGCTCTTTTCCAATAAATATCGAGGGACTTACTCTGGTGAAAATAATCTCGCTCTTATCCACAATCACATTGTGTAGGTAGCCTACCCATAATGTGTCTGCCAGCTGTTAGCTAGAGAGCATGTGCCAAGACCAGAGAGGGTACATTTGCTATATAATGCCAGTTTGTTTGTCAAAACCATTAGTAGAGTTGAAAATGCGACAGTACATGGGAATTTAATAGGAAAATATTTTTTTATGTGCCCTACATCATCACACACAGCCTTTTATCTGCAATAAATCCATTTGATGGAAACATCGCTGCTCAGAAAATGCACTTATTGTTTCATGCAGATTTGAGAATATTCACATGAAAATCTGTGGTAGTGGAGAGGATAGTGGAGAGGGTCTTTCTCTTGCGCCATTACTTACCTCTCTGGAGATTTGGAGTGACTGCGATGCCTGTGGCTTCTGTGATGGCCTGGGACAAAACAGAGCAGCTCTAGGTCAGACGGGGACTATTGTTAAACATGTTAAAGTCAAATGATTACAGATGACTATCAGTCACAAGCATATGTGACTTTTGATGTAGTGCGATGCAGGTTGGCGTTGCTATGATACCTGGGGACTTTGAGCGGTGACGTCTCTCTCGGGAGCGGCTGCGGTGGCGACGGGGACTTTTGCTGCGGTGGCGCTCTCGCCTGGGGGATGGGCTGTGAGTTAAAACAGAAACAATACAGACAATATTAATACAGCACTGCTTATAAGTAACCAAGACCATACTCAATTCAATCTAAGCTTCAGTCCCTTTATAGATCAAACACTACATTTTTTTTACATTATTTCAATATCTGAGTTTACCATCTGATGGTACAATGGAAAACAAGGAAAATCCAGCAGAAAACAACCAAGGTAGAGACTACATACCTTCGTCTCTTGGGTGATCTGCTCCTCCTGGACAGAATAAAACGGATAAAAGACGTTTAGTGTCTTCAGGATGTGAAAATAAATTAATTCTGAGTATGTGTAAATGGTGAATAAAGGTGATTCTGGACTTTAGATTAGATCAATTACTAGTTACCGTCTGGGTGAACGGCTGCGTCTGTAGCGTGGAGAGGGCGAACGGCGAGGGCGGTCGTTGTCCCGGTAACTCCGTCTGTGGGGCTCTGGGGTCTGAATTCTCTCTGGCTGTAGACATTTGAACAGACAGACAGGAGATAAAAGACAGACATGGACAGAGTGAAACAACATTAACATTCTTTTGCCTACTAGCCAAAGTTTACTCAACTTTACAGTTAGTCTATGCAGGCTGTAGGTGGATAAAGACAACAACCTTTTCCTCTTCCTCGTCTTCCTCGTCACTGGTCTCCACTTCATCCAGGTCCTCTTCTAGGGCGCTGATGCGTGTGTCTAATAACTCCGCCTCCTCAAGGACCTGCCTTTTCTGTAGACAACACACACAAAAGAATGTCAGCGGTCTAGGTCAGTGAAAAGGGGGGTGAGCACATACAAGGGGGGTAGATTTACCTGAAGCCTGGGAAGGATGATGTCACACATTCTCTCAGAGTGTAGCAGTTCATCAATGAACTCATCTACATGTTGCAGCTCAAACTCTGAAACAAACAGTGAAAGGATATGGTGCCATTTAAAACCAGGAGATATTTTGCATTGTACAATCATTCCATAATACACATAAACGAAAGGACTCACCTCCATTTCGGTTCTGACTCTTGATTTTTCGGTAGTCGTTGTACAGTGGTTCCAGGTATTTGTAGCAATCCACTGATGTCCCAGTCAACCTCATGTACATTGCCCCTAGCAAGCGGACATACCTAAGGCGAAGAAAAACATCACAGTGAGGTATGTAATGCATGAACATACCGATTTGTTTATGTCACATTTGTCAAGCTAGGAGTTAGAAGACAGTTTATCTAACTTTTAAAATGTATGATAAATACACAAAGACTTGTAACAGCCCAAAAGCCCAGACTTACTTGAAATCCTCGTTCTTGATAAATTCTACAATGATGTCTTTTTCTGGTTGAATCTGTAGCATCTTCAGAGTGAGACACAGGAACGGTGTAGGTTTGATATTTCCTCCATAGACTCCTCCGACAAACTTCAATGCCATGGCTTTGTCAACGACAAGTTCGGCTGTAGATCAAGGAGAAAATAGTGATGAGAAAGATGATCAAACATGCTGAGGTTTGGACAAAAGTTGGATTCAGATGTTTATTTGATAGCGAGGGATTTTTGCTATTATACATTTTCCGTCGCCACCCACCAGAACGATGCACAACTTAAGGACTCCAACTAATACACATACTCTCCCAAAGCCATCCAAAACCCATGTAACGTTACATGCATGGCATCAAGTGATGCTAGCCAAGCCAATACCTTTGGTGTGCATAAACCTCCTATTAGTGTGTGAGCAAGTCTAAGTGAGTCTAAGTAACTAACCGGGTAAAATGTACTAGACGTAAGCACACTTCCTAATAGTTCATTTGTTTACATGTGTGGTATTTGTACTTCAAACTACCTAGCGTTAGCTAACCAGCTCCAACTCACCAGTCAGTCCAAAGCATTCTTCTTTCCAATATTTTGATTCATAAATTCGAGTACGAATAATTTTCTCTACCAAGTATTGTGGATTTGTTCCATGTATACTGTTTGCATCTTTAACAGTCCTATTTGCCATTTTTACTGCTCAAACCGGAATTAAAAATGAGTTGCTGTGGGAAACGAATTCGCATTAGAAGTTGCTGTATATCTTCCCGTGTAACAACGTAAACTTCCGGGGCAGAATGTGAAGGCGTTCATTGGTCGATACTACAGTCACATGCCAAGCACGCAATTTCTTTTCGCGCGAAAGGTAGAAAGTGCAGCCACGTAATCCTTTGTACTAGACAACCTTTTTTTTTTTTTTTAGCTAGCTACGTGTAAAAGATAACTAGCTATATTACTACACTACAGCGCATCTTCGTTTATATTAAACTGCTTGAAATTTGATCAACTTGCCCGTTCGACTTTTATCAGACGAGCGGCTGTCTCTTTTCTGTGAGTATTGCAGCTAGCCTATTCATAGTTTACTAGCTAACGTTATCCTCTAAGGCCACCTTGCTCCTTGGGTTATCGAGTGCAAGTATTGCAACTATCTAACGTGAGTTGTCTTTGTCCCAAGTTGTCTAACCGAGTATTGATTTACCCACTGTGCCAAAATGTGTCTTTTGTAAAGGTCTGCAATTATGGTCCGCTACTTTACAAGATTGAGAGTGAGACGTATCTACAAATGGGGCGGAAGACCTTATATCTTCGACAGAAAATTAAAGAGTTATGGCTTTGAGTAAGTTTCAACTTAGTTCTAACATAGTGTCATAACATAAATTTGCTTGGGGCCTCGTCAACAACGCTGTTCGTTCATATTTTTGTTCCACTTGATTTCCAAAGGAAACCATGTTTGTTGGTCTTTTACTCTCTAGGTACTTGAACATGAGCGTGGAGGGTCAGGAGGCAGTCACCACTGTAACACCTGGCCAGTACATCCTCATTGAGGGAAATGATGATGAATACCCCTTCGTTGCCAAGCTTCTCAAGTTCTTTGGCGATGGTGAGTGATGGTTTAATGTTATGCAATGTGCATAATGGCTTGCAACTTATTTAAAAAAACATTTTTTTTTAAAAGATGAACCTTTATTTAACTAGGTAAGTTATACTAGGCTGGCTAGCCTATCGGTATTTTTGCTCAGATGAATTTGGCAGAAATATTTTGAAAATGCTCTATTAGGTGGAGAAACATTGTCATCCTTATTTCAGGCACCTAGGCGTAAGTAGCAAAGTGGATCATGTCCTGCAATGACCTTGTGTACGTGTCTTTGGTCCTCAAGAGTCCCACAAGCAGAAGAAGGCGCTGGTGCAGTGGTTCTTGCGCTTGTCTGAGGTGCCCCAAAATAAGAAGTTGTTGCTGGGCAGGAGCCCCCATCCCCAGGAGATCTTCTACTACCTGGGACGTGCCTGTGACAATGAGATCAACGCAGAATCCATCCTTGGCACTGTACATGTGAGGCAGGATAATTCACCAGTAGAACCGTAGCGTTAGCGCCTGTGCTCTCTCTTGTTGACTTGAGCGTTGACCCTCTTAAGTATTCTTAGATGTGTTTTTCCTTGTCCCTATTCACTTATTGCTTTCGTAGTTGTTCGGTTCTGTGGTCATTTGCTCAGTCTTTTGATGCCATTTGAACATCTTTCCTCTGCTCCCCAGGTCCAGCACGTCCCTGAAGATACTCCTTTTCCAGAGCCTGGAACCAAGGACACCCTCTATGTAAAGCTGTCCTGGGACACCAAGGCCTTCAATGTCTTAGACCCTGTCCTGATGCAGGATACCCCTGCCTCAACCCCCCCCAAACCTGCTCTCCCTCTGTTTCCCCCCTGTGCTTCCCCTACGGCAACCCCTGTGTCTCGGGGCCCGGTGCGTCGTGCCCTGCCCACCCCAGACCCCACAGTGATGAGGAGAGCAGGGTCTGTGTCTGACACTAGAGCCACCATGAGCGCCGGGAAGAGGAGTACCCTTGAGGCAGAGTCGATCCACTCTGCCTCCAAGCTCTCTGCCTCTAAAATCCTGAGCGCCAAGAGGAGGGGCAGCGCTGCAGACACACCGGGTGTACGCAAGAAACTACAGCTCAGCATCGGGGCTAGTGAGTGTCTTTATGTCAGGATGTGATCATCTAAAATGAGTTCATTTTTAACAGTGTGTTGGTCAGAGGAGATGGTGGAGCGCCTGGGAGAGCCGGTCCTGGCGGTGTAACGTTTGTGTGTGTGTGTGTCTACTTCTACAAGGTCCAGGGAAGAAAATGACCAGAGCAGATGTCCTCTGTGAGCTCTTGGATGAAGAGATGGAGTCAGAGAAAGTTATATCCCTCAAACTGAGCTCCTCGGTTTCACACTCCCTCCAGCATGGCTGCAGCCTTTCTCCCATGAGAAGTGTCTGCAAGACCCCTAACGGCCAGAGGAGGTTCCCCTGGAAGCTCTCCTCGATCAGCCTGGACAGACTGTCTCCTACTGCCCTGGGAGAACAGGACTTCTCCAGGTAGGGTTAGGGTTACACTCTGAGTATCCTTGACTCTGGTACCACAGGAATAGATAGAGTTATGTGTGATGCTGTTTCTACAGGGCTTACAGGAGTTGTACAACGTTACACAGATCAGCTGGTGCCATTTGGGTTAGATCTTAGCTATTTTTCACATTTTTCATTGTGTGTGCTTTGCAAAATAACTACTTGTCAGCCTCTAAACATAATTCTTAACACTATATTCAACCATGTCCTGGTTGTGGAAGCTTTAACATCATCCCAGGGTCCTCCAAGCTCAATGTCCAGGTTGTGGAATTATACAAATATATATTTACTTTTTCTCCACAATTTCGATGCTGAAACTCCCCAATGGGCTCTGGGGGTGAAGGTCGAGTCATGCATCCCCCGAAACATGACCCGCCAAACCGCGTTTCTTAACACCCGCCCTCTTAACCCGGAAGCCAGCCTCACCAATGTGTTGGGAGGAAACACTGTTTAACTGACGAACAAGGTCAGCCTGCAGGCGCCCGGCCCGCCACAAGAAGTCGCTAGAGCACGAGAAGCCAAGTAAAACCCCCCCCAGCCAAAACCTCCCCTAACCCGGACGACGCTGGGCCAATTGTGCGCCATCCCCTGTGGGACTCCCGATCACGGCTGGTTGTGATACAGCCCGGGATCTAACTCTGGTCTGGACTGACGCCTCTGGCACTGCGATTTGTGCCTTAGACTGCTGCGCCACTCGGCAGACCGGTTGTGGAAGCTTTAACATCGTCCCAGGGTCCTCCAACTCAATGTCCTGGTTGTGGAAGCTTTACCAACATCATCCCAGGGTCCTCCAAGTTCAATGTCCTGGTTGTGGAAGCTTTACCACCAACATCCCAGGGTCCTCTAATATACTGTGAGTAGTATCAGTAAGCCAGTGTGTTCCCTTCCTCTACAGTGACCTGTTGCTGGCAGTGATTCCCCTGGCCCTAGAGGATGAGGTATTTGAGGCAGGGTTACCTACAGACGCTGGCTCTGCCAACACTCCCAAGAAGAGACAGGCCACCCCCAGGAGGAACTATGTTAGGGGACAGAAGTGAGTGGGCCACCCCAGGTCCGGTGACAGGAGCACGGGTGTGGTGGTGTAGGCGGGGTATAGCGGTCAGATTGGAGCACTTGGTGGGAGCTTGCCTGTCTTCAGACATGGCTTCGCAGCAGATGGTACATAGTTCCACTGGCTTCATTTTAGACGGGTTAAAAATCCACAGCTAATGAGAGACGTCACTTAGCCGATGTTGATAAGCAGTGTGTTTACTACGGGCAGCTAAGTCACCTTAACCAATAGACAAGTCACATTCGTAGTAATAGTACATTGCAAATTGAGTGTCTTGACTCATACGCTTTTCTGTCTTCCCAAAGAGCTACCACCCCCTCCAGGAGGAAAGAGTCTGCCATGGCCATTAGAGAGCCTGCTCTGGGGGTGCTGTGAGTATCTAACAGTCTGATTGATCAGTCACATTATTGATTACTCTGTTCTTATGATCCTATTCAGTTATTTATATTGCTTATTATTGTCTGTGTGTCTCAGGGCGGAGGAGGACTCTGAGGATTCTCCCATGCAGCCGATTGCCTTGACTCCTCGCTCCAAGAGGAAGTCAGCCCAGCTGGTGTCGTTACGCATCAGGAAGCAGTTGTAAGTGCTTGCTGTCATGTGACTTATATGTATGCCCCATAGAGAGTGATGGAGGTCTCCAGATGGATAACCTGTTTTTGGACATATTTATTGAGGGCTTCCACCGTTTTAAAGTCGTCAACTATGGGTTAAGGAAGGGACATCCACGTCCTCGGCATTCCATCCAGGTCCTCGGCATTCCATCCAGGTCCTCGGCATTCCATCCAGGTCCTCGGCATTCCATCCAGGTCCTCGGCATTCCATCCAGGTCCTCGGGAGGGATCAGCCAATGAATTGTACTTGAGAGCAAGCATTCCATAACTGCAGGTTGCAGTAAATCACCAACCGTGGCTTTATACCTGTTCAAACAACACACTCCAAGTGGCATTATGCACACCAACTCATAGAAGTACTAGAAGAAAATGGACTACTTCAAAATGGAGATGTCCTCAATGGTGCTGCCCAAGATGATCTGTTATATTGACAAGATAGTAGAGTGACCACTCTAACAATGGAAATGCATGTCCTCAAAGATGGAAGCGCTGTACTGTCTTTGATGGAAGGCTGGAGGGATGAGTTGAGACCAGGTGGGACCATTCTAGCCAATGAACAACAGACAAATCCGGTATAATGTAGTGCATTCGGAACCTAACCAGTATGAAACTTCTATTAGATCAAATAAGCCTCACGTAGCAAATTAGCTATTTATTTTTTGGTGTTGACTAAATTAGACATGCTTTGACCTCCATACAAAAATTCCTCACTTTGTGGTCTTATTTTCATGGACATATTTTGGGTGGAGTAAACCCTCATGCTTTTCACCTCTTTCTCTCTGGCTCTGCCCATGCGCTCAAACACAGACACACAGAAAAGTCCTCTAATTCTATCTCTGGTACGCCCCTACTGGCTGAAAGGAACTGTGACCATCTAGGGAGTCATTTAAAGCGTTCACTTCTGAGTGATTTTAAATTAGTTGAAAAAAATGTAACAAGATTGACAGGTTGTTTTAATGATACCTCGAGTCGATGTTATCAATTTGTATCTCAAATGTTTTATTTTTTAAAATAAATCTTCCTCTTCTACAAAGTATTTTTGGAATGCCGGTTTGAAGTATTATTTACTAATGTGTAATTTTTATAGGAATCTGTTGGACAATACCCAAGAGCTGATCTCCGATGGCGACGATGACTGTTTCGTTCCCTCCAAGAAGGACCTACAGAGCAGCAGCGATGAAGAGAAGACTGTGAGTGAGGAAGAGACCAGAGGAAGAAATTGCAAGACCTCTGTCAGGACCCCACACAAAACGCCCAGCAAGAAGGTATGTATGGCTGTGGGAGGCTTCTGTGGTGCCTGTGTAATTTGTTTTTATAGGAATCTGTTGGACAATACCCAAAAGCTGTTCTCGGATGGCGATGATGACTGTTTCGTTCCCTCCATGAAGGCCCTACAGAGCAGCACAGATGAAGAGAAGAGTGAGGAAGAGACCGTGGTGAGGAAGACCAGAGGAAGAAATGGCAAGACCTCCGCCAGGACCCCATGCAAAACACCCAGCAAGAAGGTATGTATGGCTGTGGGAGGCTTCTGTAGTGCCTGTTTAATATTCTTTTTTCCCCATTCTTTCCTGAGCTGAGGAAGGAATTGAGGAATTCTGTGTGTTTTCCATGTTTTCTCATCCAGGTCACCCCAAGTACCCCCCGTCATGCCACTCCCAGTATTCCCAGCCGGACTGTTCCAGCCAGGCAGCCTGGGAACATCCTGGATGAGGCCAGGGCTAGGTGAGAACAAACAGGCATCGTATCCAGACGGTAGATTTCAGCCAATGATTTACTTCTGTGTTTAAGTCAGGAATGGGCAACTTTGATGGGGGTGGGGGCCACAAAAGAATCTGAACTCATCATGATGGACTGCAGCTGTCTCTTCCCTGTAGGGAGCAGGAGTTATTTTATTTATTTAGATGTGATCTTTGTTGTTTTATTGACGTGTCTCCCTGTCCTCAGGCTGCATGTGTCGTCAGTACCAGAATCTCTTCCCTGTAGGGAGCAGGAGTTCCAGGATATCTATAATTTTGTGGAGAGCAAGGTTATGGATGGGACTGGAGGGTAAGATTGATAGACGCCTCACTACGTTTCAGGAGATTTTGTTACTGTGTGAACCCTGTCTCACCAAAACCAGAATTTTCAGGAACTTGAGAATTGCCATATTGAAAAAAATTGGTCTTAGTCATGAAATGTTGTCAGATAATGGCAGGGAAACTCTGGGTTATGTTCAGTTGGAACCAAGGGTAGAAAGTACTGTGAAATGACACTACAATGAGTGTTGGCTTCTCATTGGACAAGTTCAGTAGTGCTTCCTCAGTTTTTCTCTAGTTTCATCCCTTCTGAACATGACCCTGGATTAGCTGTTTTATGTGATAGTCAGTAACAGTAGAGTTTACATAAACCACAAAAATATCAACACGTCACGGCAGCTCGCAGGAATGATGGTTTTGATGTTCTTATGTTGATGCCAGTAGTGTGGACACTCCTTACCTTGCTGGTATAGCGTTATGGAAAAAGGCTTACAGCAGCTGTCTGTCTAGGTGTATGTACATCTCTGGTGTTCCGGGAACTGGGAAAACCGCCACCATCCACGAGGTTATCCGGTGTCTACAGCACGCCTCTGATATGGATGAAATCCCTACCTTCCGATTCATCGAGATCAACGGCATGAAAATGACCGACCCTCACCAAGCCTACGTCCAGATTCTACAGGTGTGTGTGTATATACACAAACAAACACGCGCACACTCTCCCAACTATCAGTGTAACTCCTGACTGTGTTCTCCAGAAACTGACGGACCAGAAGGTGACCGCTGACCACGCCGCAGCCCTATTGGAGAAGAGGTTCAGTAACCCCGCCCCCAAGAAGGAGACCACCGTGCTACTGGTGGACGAGGTAAGGTCGATGTTTATCCACTCTCTCGATTCTAAGGATAGGAGAATACGTAACCATTGTTGATGCCAACTGGGAAATGCTGGTAATGGATGTTCTATACTCAATCCCTCTACTCTACATATTTATTGACTTGAATGGAGATGCCCGGTCTTTTCATTCTGTTTCTATGACTGACCCTGTGTTCCCCCCCAGCTGGATCTTCTGTGGACCAGGAAGCAGAATGTCATGTACAACCTGTTTGATTGGCCGACAAGGCGCCACGCCCGCCTGGTGGTGCTGACCATCGCCAACACCATGGACCTTCCTGAGCGGATCATGATCAACAGGGTGGCCAGCAGACTGGTAAGGACCGTGGAGATACTTCAGTGCACTGGCTGTCAAACATCTCCTTGGACCCAGACGCTTCACAATTTAGTTGTAGCCCTGAACTAGCTCACCTGATTCTCCTAGTCAAGGGCTTGATGACCGGTTGAATCCGGTTTGTTAGCTCTGGAATGGATCAAACGCATAGACAGGTTAGCTGACAACGTTAGGAAAATGATGTACGTACATCGATTTGGCCGGAAGCCAAGCGTTATGATTCTAAACAGTCGGATAGCTAGCAGCAATGACAAGAAGCTGTCATGTGGGAATCATAGGTGGCTAGTTTCATCTTGTTCTTCATACCATGTCTTGTTATGACTAATGTCAATGCTAATACGGAAAAATGTGCTCGCTAGCTAACCAACCACTGTAAAGCTGCTCATTTGTGGAAATGTATTTGTTTTCAATAAAGATTGAGACAAAATGTAGTTTACATGTTGTCAACAATCTAAGCCAACCCCGTCTGTTTTGCCCCGTAGTTGCGTTCCTGTTGCTAAACAACCAACCCGTGTATGGAACGGCCTGCTGGGGTTCCCAGACGAGCGGTTTGAGAACCACTGCATTAGTGTTCTATTTAAGTCCACTCCACCCGAGGGCGCTGTTAGATTGTTGGACCAGGCTGCTGTTTGCCTCTTGGAAGTGCAGATCAAACCAGTGTTTGTTTTAACTGTAACTTCCTGTGCGTCTCTCTCTATGTCCAGGGCCTTACCAGGATGTCGTTCCAGCCGTACAGCTTCAAGCAGCTGCAGCAGATCATCACGTCCAGACTGAACAAGGTCAAGGCCTTCGAGGAGGACGCTTTGCAGCTGGTCTCCAGAAAGGTATGCCATATTGTCCCAGTATTATTCAGCCCAGGGCTCTTCCACAGTCCTGCTGTTTCCCTGCCGGTTAATTGATCAGTTAATGTCAACTATTGGAATGATACTGTGAAGTATTCTGTGACAACCTTTCTGACAGTGGTGTCTGAGCACTGTCCCCATTTTGTCCTCTAGGTGGCAGCGTTGTCAGGAGACGCCCGGCGCTGTCTGGACATCTGTCGCCGCGCCACTGAGATTTGCGAACACTCCGCCTCGCACCCGTCCTCCACGGGATTGGTGAGAATGAGTCATGTGATGGAGGCGCTGGATGAGATGTTCTCGTCCTCCTACATCACGGCCATTGGGTAAGAGACACCCCATTGCTCCACAGACCTATCAGTCTGTACCCATTGGCCCAGCGAGCTGTCAATCTATGTGAAATCTCTGTGTTAGGTGTGCATCCTTGCAGGAACAGCTCTTCCTGAGGGCGGTCATTGCTGAGTTCAGGCGACTGGGACTGGAGGAGGCCACCTTCCAACAGGTATAGTCCCTAATGAGGACAACATTGACTTACTACAGCTCTTGCTCAACACATTTATCCCTCTTTTACCTGTGTTGTGGAGTTCCCTTATCTAAAGTCCACTGTCCCCTCCTCCCAGGTGTTTGTGCAGCACCGGGCTCTGAGTCGTGTGGAGGGCCTGCAGCCCATCAGTGTGTCCGAGGGTCTGGCCGTGTGTCAGCGTCTGGGTGCGTGTCGTCTGCTGCTGCTGGAGGCCAGCCGTCTAGACATGCTACAGCGGGTCAGACTCAACGTCAGCCAGGATGACGTGCTCTACGCACTCAAAGCTGTCAGAGACTGAGGACCACTGGAGGTCCTAAGGTACAGGGGGGAGGATGAGGGTCTTTTTGGGGCCTAGAAGGGAACCTGCTCCATCACTACCAGTGAACTTGGTCAGTTTGACTACAACTCATCAGGACCACCGTTGGACCACACAGTCCCACGCCAATACTACTGTACCACTCAGGACCGGGAATCCCACTGACACCTTGTCTGTCCATGCCGGGTCTTTTTAGAGGCTCAGTTTGGTTTGATGCTGTCTTCTGAGAGGTTTTAGGAAATCTTCTGTTTTAGTGTTCTTTTACAAATGCTTTTCAATGTCATTGTTGTCAGCACATAATCTTTGGAAGCTCTTGATGGGGAAACTGCAGTGCATTTGAGTTCTGTCATAATTCAAGAACACAAATCATGATTTCTATTATATTGGTTTTACATTTGTTTACTGAAAATTGCCCTTGTTACAAAAGCATATTTAGATCTGGTTTTAACTCATTGTGTTGATGGGAGGAGAGCCAACTTCCCATCACAGTTAGCAATTAGACTTTCCTCTTTATCTGTATTCAATCATTTTAATGTTGCTCTTGTTGGTTTTAGGATGTTCTTCATTATTGTTGTGTGAATACTGTATCTACAAAAGTAATAAAGATATTTAATAACAATGCTTGTGTATGAAGGCCTAGTTTTCCATTCATGTACTCATGATAACATTACTTGAACAAATGACCTGAAATGAAATGAAAGCCTATTTTGCAGGGATAAGCTAATGATGGACATTCGGAAAGTATTCACACCCCATAATGACACAGAAAATCAGGTTTTAGAAATGTTTGCTAATTTATTGAAATTCCTTACTTAGACCATTTGCTAGGAGACTTGGAATTGAGCTCCGCTGCATTCTATTTTCATTGATCCTTGATGTTGCTACAACAGGATTAGAGGCCACCTGTGGTAAATTCAATTGACTAGACGTGATTTGGAAAGGCATACACCTGTCTATATAAGGTCCCACAGTTGACAGTGCATGTCAGCAAAAACCAAGCCATGAGGTCGAAGGAATTGTCCGTAGAGCTCCGAGACCGGATTGTGTTTCGAGGCAATGATCTGGGAAAGGGTACCAAAACATGTCTGCAGCTTTGAAGGTCTCCAAGGACACAGTGGCCTCCCATCATTCTTAAATAGAAGTTTGGAACCACCAAGGCTCTTCCTAGAGCTGGCTGCCTGACCAAACAGCAATCTGGGAAAATTGCCTCCGTCAGGGAGGTGACCAAGAACCCGATGGTCACTGACAGAGCTCCAGAGTTTCTCTGTGGAGATGGGAGAACCTTACAGAAGGCTAAGTACTCCACCAATCAGGCCTTTATGGTAGAGTGGCCAGATGAAGCCACCCTTCAGTAAAAGGCACATGACAGCCTTCTTGGAGTTTGCCAAAAGGCACCTAAAGGACTCTGACATGAGAAAAAATATTCTCTGGTCTGATGAAACCCTTTGGCCTGTGTCAAGCATCACATCTGGAGGAAACCAGGCACCCCTCATCACCTGGCCAATACCAACCCTACGGTGAAGCATGGTGGTGTCAGCATCATGCTGTGGGGATGTTTTTCAGCGGCAGGGACTGGGAGACTAGTCAGGATCAAGGGAAAGATGAATGGACAAAGTACAGAGAGATCCTTGATGAAAACCTGCTCCAGAGAGCTCAGGACCTCAGACTGGGTTGAAGGTTCACCTAACAGGACAACGCACACAGCCAAGACAATGAAGGAGTGGCTTCGGGACATGTCTCAATATCTTTGAGTGGCCCAGCCAGAGCCCGGACTTGAACCTGATCGAACATCTCTGGAGAGACCTGAGATTAGCTGTGCAGTGACACTCGCCATCCAGCCTTACAGAGCTTGAGAGGATCTGCAGAGAAGAATGGGAGAAACTCCCCAAATACAGGTGTGCCAAGCTTGTAGCGTCATACCCAAGAAGACTCGAGGATGTAATCACTGCCCAAGGGGCTTCAAGGAAGTACTGAGTAAAGGGTCTAAATACTTATGTAAATGTTAGATTTCAGTTTTTTTATTTTAATACATTTGCAAACATTTCTAAAAACCTGTTTTTGCTTTGTCATTATTGGGTACGGATTGTAAATTGAGGATATTTTTATTATTTAAAAACCTACATTTTTGCCTAAAATTACATACCAAAATCTAACTGCCTGTACCTCAGGCCCTGAAGCAAGGATATACACATTCGTGATACCATTTGAAAGGAAACACTTTGAAGTTTGTGGAAATGTGAAATGAATGTAGGAGAATATAATACATGAGATCTGGTAATAGAGATTTTTAAATGCAAGAGGAAGGGCATAATAATGTATTATTCCAGACCAGGTGTTATTTAGACTTTGGCCACTAGATGGCAGCACGGTAAATGCAAGGTTTTAGAGTGATCCAGTGAAATATTGCATATCTATTCAAAATGTTGTATCAAGACTGCCCAAATGTGCCTAATTGGTTTATTAATACATTTTCATAATTGTGCACTATCCTCAAACAATAGCATGGTATTTTTTCACTCGAATAGCTACTGTAAATTGGACAGTGCTGTTAGATTAACAAGAATTTAAACTTCGCCCATATCAGACATGTCTATGTCCTGGGATTTTTTGTTTGTTTCTTACAACCTTTAGCCTACGTTAGCTCAACACCGATCCTGAAGAAGTTGTAATCCATTTTAGAATAAGTCTGAAACGTAACAAAATGTGGAAAAATCAAGGGGTCTAAATATTTCTGAATGCACTGTACAGTATATACGTTACAGACAGACATGTGACAAGTTAAATATATATATTTACAGTATATAGTATGACCGTGCAACATATCGATCCATATCCGTTCATCCACATTTGGGTGCACTTGATATATTAACCCATCAGTCATAAAATACATCTTTAATAAGCTGTATGCAAGGACATGTTTTGGTAGTGATGTAATGGATATTGTTTTGATGTTTTGTAACTGTCCAGTTTGTGTGCCCTTGTTGAGCTGTGCCAATCAGGTGTTTGCATTAGCTGAGTTTGTTCCCTTCAGGTTGGCATAGAGCTTGCAGGCCCTGCTGCTGTCCTGACAGTCCAGTCTCTATAGGCTGTTCGGCCAGCAGCATGTAGGAGCGGTTGAGGATGTCCGTGGTACTGGAGGATGATGGGAAGTTGGAGGAGCAGTGACACCTCATCTGGAGAACCTCATCTTCCCCCAGGCCTCGAGACTCTGCCCCCACCTCCCCGTCATACACATACTTGTTCCCTCGGAGACAGGGGATGACGTCATCTGTGGCCAGGGTCACGTAGTCTTGGCTGAGCTCCAGGGCCAGGGTGGGGAGCCTTTCCTCCTCCCCGCCAGCGGAGCCTCGTTCTGGGGAGAGTAGTAAGGAGGACTCCCTGGGAAGCTTCCCTCCATCTGGAGCCTCCCTCTCAGACATAATCTCCACCACAGAGGCTGGGGTCTCTTCAGAATATTGCTTGATGATGAAGGGAGGGTCCTATGGAGGTAACACAGGTACATACAGAGACTCAGATCCAATGTTTCCAACACATCCACATAAAGATAAACCACATTGAACACACAGTTAAAACGTGACCCCTTCAATTGATCTATCCTACACAAAAATATAAATGCAACATGCAACAATTTCAGTCAATAGAAATAAATACATTAGGGCCTAATCTATGGATTTGACAGCCATGGGTGGGCTTGGGAGGGCATAGACATGCTCACTAACAGGGATGTAAACAAATTTGTCCACAACATTTGAGAGAAATAAGCTTTTTGTGCATAAGGAACATTTCTGAGATTTTTTATTTCAGCTCATGAAACATGGGACCAATGCATTAAATGCTGTGTTTATATTTTTGTTCATTATAGTTCCATAATGTTAATCTACTGTACTGCAATCAATTCAGTTTTTACCCAAGTCTGGCCGTTGATGTCTGTCAGGAAGCCGTGCAGTACTTTGTCAAGTTTTGGGATTGGTGGCCACAGATACCGTTTGAGCTTACTGGTGGAAAAATGATTCAGTACACAACATGTCCATGAATAGGGTGTGAAAGATATGTGTGTGTGTGTGTGTGTGTGTGCAGTGTGAAGCAGACTGAAAAAGCATCTTACCTGAGATACCTGGAGATCATTGAGAGGAACACAACTGATAGGATGAGCATCATGAGAGGAATGCAGATGATGAAGAGGCCCCCTGCTGAGTTCAAATAAAGAACCAGAGTTTGAGAATGACAATAGCCTGCCTGATTAGAAGCGCAGTGACTGTAATATCTACTATTCATGGGTTGCACCTCTCTAGGCCTACCTGAGCGTAACAGAATACTATCAACCAGTATGCACCTTCCCATGTACCGCAGACATTTTATGTAATCAGATATGGAAAGTGATCTCCATACTAGTGTTACTTTACCTATATCTGAAGGTGTGTCCACAGTAAGTGGGGGTGACCAGTCGCTCCAGTAGCCAGCGTAGACTGACCCGTTGGGCCTGGCTCTGACCTGGATAAAGTACTGACTGCCAGTCTGAACGTCCAGACAAATACTGTTCTCAGAAACCTGCAGGGTCACCAGCTGAAGAGAGAGGACAACACACAAGAACATCAGCGGAGACTGCTTTGGGGAGGACGGCTCAGTTCAGCCACCCAGTTATTGGTTTGTACTGCAAAATACAAACTCATGACAAAACATGTAGTTCCCTGTTTACATATGCAATAAGGACAGAGCCAGGCTTATGGTTTTACCACAGAACAGGTGGGCTCTGTAGGTAGGCTCTGTACCTTCCAGACGGCCTCCCCTTGAGGCTGGTAGCGGAGCTGGTACATCAGGTGGAGAGACAGATCCAGTAGGGGTGTGCCCCATCTCAGATGCAGCCTGCCCCCCTCCCACTTCCCCCTCAGCCTCCCTGGAGGGCCTGTTTGAACTGACCGCAACATAGAGAGGGGAGAGAGAGAAATAACATGAGTTTTACAGAGATGATTAGTGTACCATCGAGAGCGGTTGCATCACCACCTGGTATGGTAACTGCTCAGCATCTGACCATAAGGCACTACAGAGGGTAGTGCGTACAGGCCAGTACGTCACCGGGGCCAGGCTTCCTGACATCCAGGACCTATATACTAGGTGTGTGTACAAATGACCTAAACTAACCTGTACCCCCGAACATTGACTCGGTACCAGTAACCCCTGTACATAGCCTTGTTATTTTATTGTGTTACTTTTTCTTTTTTTTATTACTTTAGTTTATTTGGTCAATATTATTTAAACTCTTCTTGAACTGCACTGTTACCTATATCTGAGGGTGTGTCCACAGTAAGTGGGGGTGACCAGTCGCTGTTACCTGCTTGTAAGTAAGTATTTCACAGTAAGGTTGTATTTATTTGTATTTATTTGATGTCCATAATACAGATTGTATTGTTACAGATTTACACTACAGTTCAAAAGTTTGGGGTCACTTAGAAATGTCCTTGTTTTTGAAAGAAAAGCTATTTATTTTGTCTGTAAAAAATAACATCAAATTGGTCAGAAATACAGTGTAGACATCGTTAATGTTGTATATGACTATTGTAGCTGGAAATGAGTTGCAGGCTTGCAAAGAAAAAGCCATATCTCAGACTGGCCAATGAAAAGACAAAATTAAGATAGGCAAAAGAACACAGACACTGGACAGAGGTAGTCTGCCTAGAAGGCCAGCATCCCAGAGTCGCCTATTCACTGTTGATGTTGAGACTGGTGTTTTGCGGGTACTATTTAATGGAGCTGCCAGTTGAGGACTTGTGAGGCGTCTGTTTCTCAAACTAGACACTCTAATGTACTTGTCATCTTGCTCAGTTGTGCACTGGGGCCTCCCACTCCGCTTTCTATTCTGGTTAGAGCCAGTTTGCGCTGTTCTGTGAAGGGAGTAGTACACAGCATTGTATGAGATCTTCAGTTTCTTGGCAATTTCTCGCATGGAATAGCATTCATTTCTCAGAACAAGAATAGACAGACAAGTTTCAGAAGAAAGTCCTTTTTTTCTGGCAATTTTGAGCCTGTAATCGAATCCACAAATGCTGACGCTTCAGATACTCAACTAGTCTAAAGAAGGCCAGTTGTATTGCTTCTTTAATCAGGACAACAGTTTTCAGCTGTGCTAGCATAATTGCAAAAGGGTTTTCTAATGATCAATTAGCCTTTTAAAATTATAAACTTGAATTAGATAACATAACGTGCCATTGGAACACAGGAGTGGTGGTTGCTGATAATGGGCCTCTGTATGCCTATGTAGATATTCCATTAAAATTCAGCCATTTCCAGCTACAATAGTCAATTACAACATTAACCATGTCTACACTATATTTCTGATCAATTTGATGTTATTTTAATGGACAAAAAACAAGGACATTTCTAAGTGACCCCAAACCTTTGAACGGTAGTGTATGTCAACAAGGATTCTTCAAAAATTATGAAAAATGCATGCTAGATTCCACCTCTTTCCATTTGTTTAACTCTTAATGGCAATGTAGTATACCGGTGTCATGATGTTGGCCTGGAGGATAGGTTTATGACAGTCATAAATACCTCTTCCCCCCTTTTTCCTCTCTCTACCCTACTGAGGTTACATTTTCAAAACCCTTGGTTAACATAGAGATTCTGGGAACATCAGAAGGTGGGGGGAAATTAACTATATTCTGGTAATCCTACCAAATGAACATATGCGTTGGTACTTAATGAATATGATGTCAGTTCGGTTGCCATCTGAGACATTCTCATCAATGATAAGATGACAAACTCTACAGTGGAAAGTCTACACATCAGAGTTATCGGATTCACATGGAATTGTTGTTCAATTTAAATGTTTGAAAATGAAATTATTCATGATGGGATGAAATGTGATTTTAGCTTCTAAAATGTGAGATTTGGGTTTTCATAAGTTGGGCTCTTCTCAATCAGTGGCCTGCCCCTGTGAAGGGACATGGGCTATAAACTTTTCAAACACGCCCTCCTCTCCCTTCCTATATAAGCCCTTGACGACAATATATCCTCCTGTTCTGAGGACGTGAGGACGACGGTCCTATGTCAGAATTGTTCAGATAATAACTACAGAACGAAGCCAACATTAGCGTGAGCTTTGGTTGTGAATGGTATGAACTTTGAACTCTTATTCACTACAGAAGTGATACCTCCTAGTCGTTGAGTTAGCAACAGCAGATGCAACCGAGGGTTAGGAAGGAATAGACAGAGTATCCCGTCTATCACCCAACGACGTTACTACAACGTATCCAATTGACAACCAGAGACATTCTTCAAAGGACTCTAGATGGAAGGCCGTGTTGGGCAACACGGCCTTCCATCTACCACCAACCTACCGAAGTGCAGCTCAGAGTAAATATTTATTGTATTGTCCTTTTCCAAATGGGTGGTAATTTAGAATGCATGAGATACTGTATTTACAATAGCACCACTTCTTCCCTTTGTTCCTCAGTCTTCCCGCTCTTTCACTCAAACCCAGCCCCTTTTCTTTTGTGTAACCAGCTGTCATATCTGTTCCGCCCGCTAGGGACGTTTTCCTTTATGATGTAATTTGTAATCAAGTTATGATTTAGTTATGTGTAATTCTGTGTGATTAGTTAGGTATTTAGTAAATAATTAATTAAACCCAATTTGGTATTGCTGGTTAAACTTGTTAGCCTGACTGAAAGGAAGTGTTCACAGCTGCCAAGTCATCTATTATCAGTGTGACTCACTGCTGTTGTTGAGTCTGAAGGGTTCAGTGTAGAAGGTCCGTTTGAGAGAACCAGGGCCAGTACTGAGTTTAACCAGTATCTCGCTGGACTCCGCTCCATGGAAACGGCAGTGGTAGGAGGTGTTCTCATTCTGCAGACACTTTCTCCAACCCTCCCTTTTACTGCAGAGATTACACAACCAGAGGTTTAATGATACATAATCACCAAGTATGTTTTACAATGCAATATGAGCGTTGCCTTCATTTATGTCAAACTGTGTAGCGTTTTGCTGTAATCATGTAGAGTTGCATGTTTGTTGAGGTTATTTGTATGTTAACATCTACCTGGGTCCCAGCTTGTAGTTTAAGGTGTAGGTAGCATCTCTGTAGGACTGCCCATTCCATTGGCAGGTGATGTTTTGCAGGTCAGAGGTATGACACAACAATGAGATATCAGCTGGAAAACAGTGGTAGTAAACCCCATCACTCTTACAGTGCTGTCAGTAAACAACATCATCTTAATGTATTCAAATGAAATGTGTCTTCCGCATTTAAGCCAACCCCTCTGAATCAGAGAGGTGCAGGGGGCCACCTTAATCTACATCCACGTCTTTGGAGAACGGTCGAATAGTGGTTAACTGCCTTCCTCAGGGGCAGAACGTCAGATTTTTACCTTGTCAGCTCGGTTGATTCAATCCAGCAACCTTTCGGATACTGGCCCAACACTCCTACCCGCCAGGCTACCTGCCGGGCTACCCGCCGGGCTACCCGCCGGGCTACCCGCCGGGCTACCCACCGGGCTACCTGCCGCCCCACATGTGCACTGTTTTCTTTATCCGTCTTTAGCCTATACTCAGTAGTTCACCCACCTGCGCTCTGAGGTACCATGGCAGTGATGGGGACCGACCAGTCGCTCCAGTGACCGCTGGTCTCTGTCTCACTGTAGCCATTGGGTTTGACCCTCAGCTGGACGCTGACCACCTCGCCTGGCAGCAGAGAAACCAGGCTGTGAATGGGGGACCTCATGGACCTTATCTGGAGACAGAGAGGGAAGAAATATCACAGGAAGTCTACAGCAGCAGCACAGTGAATGGAATTTGAGTGACGACATTCTTTCACAAAATAGACGCCCTTTAGCCTACCATCAAGGTGGGTACTAATAGTGAATGCACCAGTCATGATAGATTTTTTACCAAACACTTAATCTGTCTTTTTCCCCTTGCAGTGAATCTGACTGGATGAATTGGTGTTGATTTAGTGTTTCTGAGTTTCAGTACCAGTTCTGTCCTCTCCCCTAGTCCCTGGGAGGAGTAATGCATCCCATAATGCACATTGCTCTCCCAATCTCTTGGTGCATGCCAAGACACCTGCAACTGCCCAGCTTGCCCTGTTGGGTGAAGGGATACATTCACAGGGGGTTCCAGGAGACCTGAGAAAGAGAGAGAGAAAAACAGGGAGGATGAGCTTTAGATTTCTATCTACTAAAATCCTCTCTCTCTCTCTCTCTCTCTCTCTCTCTCACACACACACACACACACACACACACACACACACACACACACACACACACACACACACACACACACACACACACACACACACACACACACACACACACCCTGGTCCTCAACGCTGATGGTGCGTGTGAAGAGTGTGTAGTTGGAGCTGCTCTCCACCACTCTGATGTGTGTGAGCGTGAACAGGAAGACGTCAGAGCAAGGGAAGAAGCAGATGTGGAGAATCTTCCCCTCCTCCTCCTCTTCCTCCCCCTTCTCTGTCCTCTGGAGAGTCAGTTTACACCGCTTCTCCTTTTCCTCACTGATCAGGGACAAAGGAAAGATGACTGGTGTCAGTGCCTGGCAGTACAGAGTGTATGTCAACTGTTCACTTCAACTGTAATACATGTTGGTGTATTTTCTGAAAATATTGAAATTTTACAATTTACCAGAATACATTGAACATACTTATCATTCCTGTAGAAGAAGTCATAAGCTGTGTTGCCTGGTGTCTCCCAGAAACAGGTCAAGTCATACTGTGTCCTGGTAAAACACTTTGGATCTTCATCACCAGCCAACAACAACACATCTGTATGGGCAATAATATAATTTACTACAGTTTTGAAATAAAAATGTTGAATTCTATAATGTATTATTGTTTTATAATGCTGTAACAAATATTATTTTGCCATTTAGTATATGCTTTAACCCAGAGTGAGTTACATTAATGGTTTTTGTAAAAACAGGCGTAAATCACCAATACTGCACCACGAGAGAGAAGTTCAGCTGAGAGACGAATAACAATGTTGCCTTGTTTTGTCTAGCCATAACACTATTCCAGAGGACTATTTCTGTCAAATCATTGTGTTAAAAAACAAACTGGTGGTCCAATGTCCTCAAATCAAAATCAAATCAAATGTATTTATACAGCCCTTCGTACATCAGCTGATATCTCAAAGTGCTGTACAGAAACCCAGCCTAAAACCCCAAACAGCAAGCAATGCAGGTGTAGAAGCACGGTGGCTAGGAAAAACTCCCTAGAAAGGCAGAAACCTACCTTTCTTTGACAGGTGAGGGACAGCCTCATCTATAATCCCATGCCCCAGTACGTTCAACCAGCCTGCTATGATCCAGAGCCAGACACAAACTACCCTCGGGGTGAGATGGAGATCCATGACATCCACAGACAGGTGGCAGGTGTGTCCCATCCACAGACAGGTGTGTCTGATCTACCCCATCGCTGCCCCAAGCTCTATGTCTGAGATTGGTAAGGTGTTTGTGAGTGTCTGTCAGCATAGCATTGTGGTCTGGGGTGGAGGGGGATTGTACTGATGAGGGGAGGCTCTATCTGACAGGTCCTCGTTCTACAGGAAGTGGGTGTTGTGTGGGAGCCAACCCACATGGTGGTACAAGGAAGAGTGTTGCCTCTAACACACATTTATCCCACGTTGATGTTTTCATACATTCAATACAAACCTCTTTCACACTATAAACCATCACAGATACTCTCTGGTCTCTCAAAAACATAAAAAAATTTATGTTCAAATTGAAATCTTTGAACATGTCATACTGTATTCAGGACCGGCAGTAACAGTCAGTTACAGTGCCTTGCGAAAGTATTCGGCCCCCTTGAACTTTGCGACCTTTTGCCACATTTCAGGCTTCAAACATAAAGATATAAAACTGTATTTTTTGGGAAGAATCAACAACAAGTGGGACACAATCATGAAGTGGAACGACATTTATTGGATATTTCAAACTTTTTTAACAAATCAAAAACTGAAAAATTGGGCGTGCAAAAATTATTCAGCCCCTTTACTTTCAGTGCAGCAAACTCTCTCCAGAAGTTCAGTGAGGATCTCTGAATGATCCAATGTTGACCTAAATGACTAATGATGATAAATACAATCCACCTGTGTGTAATCAAGTCTCCGTATAAATGCATCTGCACTGTGATAGTCTCAGAGGTCTGTTAAAAGCGCAGAGAGCATCATGAAGAACAAGGAACACACCAGGCAGGTCCGAGATACTGTTGTGAAGAAGTTTAAAGCCGGAGTTGGATACAAAAAGATATCCCAAGCTTTAAACATCCCAAGGAGCACTGTGCAAGCGATAATATTGAAATGGAAGGAGTATCAGACCACTGCAAATCTACCAAGACCTGGCCGTCCCGCTAAACTTTCAGCTCATACAAGGAGATGACTGATCAGAGATGCAGCCAAGAGGCCCATGATCACTCTGGATGAACTGCAGAGATCTACAGCTGAGGTGGGAGACTCTGTCCATAGGACAACAATCAGTCGTATATTGCACAAATCTGGCCTTTATGGAAGAGTGGCAAGAAGAAAGCCATTTCTTAAAGATATCCATAAAAAGTGTTGTTTAAAGTTTGCCACAAGCCACCTGGGAGACACACCAAACATGTGGAAGAAGGTGCTCTGGTCAGATGAAACCAAAATTGAACTTTTTGGCAACAATGCAAAACGTTATGTTTGGCGTAAAAGCAACACAGCTCATCACCCTGAACACACCATCCCCACTGTCAAACATGGTGGTGGCAGCATCATGGTTTGGGCCTGCTTTTCTTCAGCAGGGACAGGGAAGATGGTTAAAATTGATGGGAAGATGGATGGAGCCAAATACAGGACCATTCTGGAAGAAAACCTGATGGAGTCTGCAAAAGACCTGAGACTGGGACGGAGATTTGTCTTCCAACAAGACAATGATCCAAAACATAAAGCAAAATCTACAATGGAATGGTTCAAAAATAAACATATCCAGGTGTTAGAATGGCCAAGTCAAAGTCCAGACCTGAATCCAATCGAGAATCTGTGGAAAGAACTGAAAACTGCTGTTCACAAATGCTCTCCATCCAACCTCACTGAGCTCGAGCTGTTTTGCAAGGAGGAATGGGAAAAAATGTCGCCCTCTCGATGTGCAAAACTGATAGAGACATACCCCAAGCGACTTACAGCTGTAATCGCAGCAAAAGGTGGCGCAACAAAGTATTAACTTAAGGGGGCTGAATAATTTTGCACGCCCAATTTTTCAGTTTTTGATTTGTTAAAAAAGTTTGAAATATCCAATAAATGTCGTTCCACTTCATGATTGTGTCCCACTTGTTGTTGATTCTTCACAAAAAAATACAGTTTTATATCTTTATGTTTGAAGCCTGAAATGTGGCAAAAGGTCGCAAAGTTCAAGGGGGCCGAATACTTTCGCAAGGCACTGTATATGAAGCGTATAGTAACACATTATGACCACAATTCAGCAACTATCTTCCAACTAATCTACTAATCAGTAGACAGGAGACAGCCAGGCCCTTGGGGCCAGACAGAGCATTGCCTCACAGAGATACTGTAGATAGAGGTGCTTCTATAGAAGTTGCATCCTTCATCAGTTCCTCTTTTACTTGGGCGGCAGGTAGCCGCCCAAAGGTTGTTGGTTCGAATTCCCGAGCTGTCAAGGTGGAAAAATCTTCAGTTTTTCCCTTGAGCAAGGCAGTTAACCCCCAACAACTGCTCCCCGAGCCCTCATGGACGTCAATTAAGGCAGTCCCCCGCACCTCTCTGATTCAGAGGGGTTAAATGCAGAAGACACATTTCGGGTGAATGCATTCAGTTGTGCAACTGACTAGGTATCCCCTTTTCCCTTTACAACTGACTAGGTATCCCCTTTTCCCTTTACAACTGACTAGGTATTCCCCTTCTCCCTATACAACTGACTAGGTATCCCCCTTTCCCTATACAACTGACTAGGTCTCCCCCTTTCCCTATACAACTGACTAGGTATCCCCCTTTCCCTATACAACTGACTAGGTATCCCCCTTTCCCTATACAACTGACTAGGTATCCCCCTTTCCCTATACAACTGACTAGGTATCCCCCTTTCCCTATACAACTGACTAGGTATCCCCCTTTCCCTATACAACTGACTAGGTATCCCCCTTTCCCTATACAACTGACTAGGTATCCCCCTTTCCCTATACAACTGACTAGGTATCCCCCTTTCCCTATACAACTGACTAGGTCTCCCCCTTTCCCTATACAACTGACTAGGTATCCCCCTTTCCCTATACAACTGACTAGGTATCCCCCTTTCCCTATACAACTGACTAGGTATCCCCCTTTCCCTATACAACTGACTAGGTATCCCCCTTTCCCTATACAACTGACTAGGTATCTCCCTTTCCCTATATAACTGACTAGGTATCCCCCTTTCCCTATACAACTGACTAGGTATCCCCCTTTCCCTATACAACTGACTAGGTATCCCCCCTTTCCCTATACAACTGACTAGGTATCCCCCTTCCCTATACAACTGACTAGGTATCCCCCCTTTCCCTATACAACTGACTAGGTATCCCCCTTTCCCTATACAACTGACTAGGTATCCCCCTTTCCCTATACAACTGACTAGGTATCCCCCTTTCCCTATACAACTGACTAGGTCTCCCCCTTTCCCTATACAACTGACTAGGTATCCCCCTTTCCCTATACAACTGACTAGGTATCCCCCTTTCCCTATACAACTGACTAGGTATCCCCCCTTTCCCTATACAACTGACTAGGTATCCCCCCTTTCCCTATACAACTGACTAGGTATCCCCCTTTCCCTATACAACTGACTAGGTATCCCCCTTTCCCTATACAACTGACTAGGTATCCCCCCTTTCCCTATACAACTGACTAGGTATCCCCCCTTTCCCTTATCAGGGATCTAACGTGTAGTTCTTCAAAGGGACATCTGGGTAGATAGTAGAATACAGCTTGGTGTACTGTATGTTTTAATATATTATGTGAATGACATTTAGCAGACACTTTTCCAAAGCAACATACATTTCTACGTATGGGTGGACCTGGGAATCGAACCCACAATCCTACTGTTGCAATCGACATGCTCTGTCAACTGAGCCATACAGAACCAGCTTGTTATATAGTAGGTTCAGACAGGACCAGTTTGTTATAATGTAGGTTCAGACAGGACCAGTTTGTTATCATGTAGGTTCAGACAGGACCAGTTTGTTATAATGTAGGTTCAGACAGGACCAGTTTGTTATAATGTAGGTTCAAACAGGACGACTTTGATATAATGTAGGTTCAGACAGGACCAGTTTGTTATAATGTAGGTTCATACAGGACCAGTTTGTTATAATGTAGGTTCATACAGGACCAGTTTGTTATAATGTAGGTTCAGACAGGACCAGTTTGTTATCATGTAGATTCAGACAGGGCCAGTTTGTTATCATGTAGATTCAGACAGGACCAGTTTGTTATAATGTAGGTTCAGACAGGACCAGTTTGTTATAATGTAGGTTCAGACAGGACCAGTTTGTTAAAATGTAGGTTCAGACAGGACCAGTTTGTTATCGTTTTGGTTCATGCCTTTTTGTTCATACATAGATGTGTACAAGTAGTGTGTGTGTGTGTGTGTGTGTGTGTGTGTGTGTGTGTGTGTGTGTGTGTGTGTGTGTGTGTGTGTGTGTGTGTGTGTGTGTGTGTGTGTGTGTGTGTGTGTGTGTGTGTGTGTGTGTGTGTGTGTGTGTTCGGGTGTCAGGAAACTGAGCTCAGCAGGGCTCTGCGTGCCAGTCCTCAGTCCTAGCCTGTGGCTGGTGTCCTGGTGTCAGCAGCAGGAGGAAATCCTCTGACAGATCAGCTCTCTGCAGCAGGGAAGAGGCCAGGCCACAGGGTGTGTGTTTGTGTGTTGACAGATCAGCTCTCTGCAGCAGGGAAGAGGCCAGGCCACAGGGTGTGTGTATGTGTGTGTGTGTGTTGACAGATCAGCTCTCTGAAGCAGGGAAGAGGCCACAGGGTGTGTGTATGTGTGTGTGTGTGTTGACAGATCAGCTCTCTGCAGCAGGGAAGAGGCCAGGCCACAGGGTGTGTGTATGTGTGTGTGTGTGTTGACAGATCAGCTCTCTGAAACAGGGAAGAGGCCAGGCCACAGGGTGTGTGTATGTGTGTGTGTGTGTTGACAGATCAGCTCTCTGCAGCAGGGAAGAGGCCAGGCCACAGGGTGTGTGTATGTGTGTGTGTGTGTTGACAGATTAGCTCTCTGAAGCAGGGAAGAGGCCAGGCCACAGGGTGTGTGTATGTGTGTGTGTGTGTTGACAGATCAGCTCTCTGCAGCAGGGAAGAGGCCAGGCCACAGGATGTGTGTGTGTGTGTGTTGACAGATCAGCTCTCTGAAGCAGGGAAGAGGCCAGGCCACAGGGTGTGTGTATGTGTGTGTGTGTGTGTTGACAGATCAGCTCTCTGCAGCAGGGAAGAGGCCAGGCCACAGGGTGTGTGTGTGTGTGTGTTGACAGATCAGCTCTCTGCAGCAGGGAAGAGGCCAGGCCACAGGGTGTGTGTGTGTGTGTGTTGACAGATCAGCTCTCTGCAGCAGGGAAGAGGCCAGGCCACAGGGTGTGTGTATGTGTGTGTGTGTGTTGACAGATCAGCTCTCTGCAGCAGGGAAGAGGCCAGGCCACAGGATGTGTGTGTGTGTGTGTTGACAGATCAGCTCTCTGAAGCAGGGAAGAGGCCAGGCCACAGGGTGTGTGTATGTGTGTGTGTGTGTTGACAGATCAGCTCTCTGCAGCAGGGAAGAGGCCAGGCCACAGGGTGTGTGTGTGTGTTGACAGATCAGCTCTCTGCAGCAGGGAAGAGGCCAGGCCACAGGGTGTGTGTGTGTGTGTGTTGACAGATCAGCTCTCTGAAGCAGGGAAGAGGCCAGGCCACAGGGTGTGTGTGTGTGTGTTGACAGATCAGCTCTCTGAAGCAGGGAAGAGGCCAGATCACAGGGTGTGTGTTTGTGTGTTGACAGATCAGCTCTGTGCTGCAGGGAAGAGGCCAGTTACCTGTCAACCTCAGGCCCCAATGAGCCTGGGCTGCGGTTTATCCCTAACACCCCAACACGCTGACACCCAGAGGGATAAAAGTAGGTCACCATGTTCTTTTGAACATCACTTCATTTAACCTCACACCTCCCAGGACTCAGTGGCAAAACAGTGGCAGCAGAGCAGTACAGCATCGCTGGGTTAGATATGATAGGGGGAAAAAAGTCACATTTGCTACTTTAGATTCACAGCTCAAGTTACTTATTACGTGCCTCTGTGAGATCAAGAAAACAAAACCTATTTTCTCACAGAGTAGATAGATACACCATTCAAAGAGATGCAGGTAGCATACAGTATGTCACAAAGGTAAACAGGTGGTCTGTGTATATGATTTATACTCAACTTTTACAAAGGGATGATATATTCTGTAAGTACACTTTAAGAGGAAGGAGAGACAGTAAAAAGCACAGCGGTCACATTGTCATTTACAGCAGCGACCTGGGGAATCGCTACAGGGGAGAGGAGATGAATGAGCCAATTGGAAGCTGGAGATGATAAGGTGACCATGATGGTATGAGAGACAGATTGGGAATTTAGCCTGGACACCGGGGTTAACACCCCTACTCTTATGATAAGTGCCATGGGATCTTTAGTGACCACAGAGAGTCAGGACAGCCGTTTAACGTCCCATCCGAAAGACAGGAAATAAGTGAATATACACGTTGAATACACAGATTTCAGGTTCAAGTGCTACATTGTATGTTTCTCCCCAGGCGGATCCATCTCAATCCATCTCAGAATGAACAGCAAACTCCACGTGTGTCCATGTGTCCATAGAAAGGTATTCTCTCCATTTGGATGGAGGAAAGGTCATAGGGCACCCCACATACACTGTCAGTGTAGTATCATGTGACTCTGTCAGTGTAGTATTATGTGAGTCTGTCAGTGTAGTATCATGTGACTCTGTCAGTATAGTATCATGTGAGTCTGTCAGTGTAGTATCATGTGAGTCTGTCAGTGTAGTATCATGTGACTCTGTCAGTGTAGTATCATGTGAGTCTGTCAGTGTAGTATCATGTGACTCTGTCAGTGTAGTATCATGTGACTCTGTCAGTGTAGTATCATGTGAGTCTGTCAGTGTAGCACATGTGAGTCTGTCAGTGTAGCACATGTGATGTAGCACCTTCCTCTTCCACACTTTCCTTCAAACAAGCACCAAGTCCAGTGTTATAACTCCCAAACCAGTCCCAACCAGTCCCAACCAGTCCCGACCAGTCCCCCCATCAGACCTTGATATAGTGTCCTTTCACAGTCCTCCCTCTATAGCCTAGTGGTCCGGGTGGATCGTCTGTTGTTCCACCGGTCCCCACGTTGGGCCGCAGCAGGGGGGTGGCAGTAACGCGGTGCCCAGCCTCGGGGCCTCTCCTGTGGGCTACGAGACCTGTCGGGGTCTGGGGGGGCTGGAAGTCAGGCCTCCTCGGCCGTGGCGTCTATCCCAGCATAGGTGAAGTTCTCAAAGAGCGCCATGTTCACGTAGGCCTGGGGTGGGACGTAAGGAGAGGAGTAGTTAGATAGTGGAGTGATTTAGAAAATTACGGGTGAGGAATTAATTCAGTAAGGAGGAGGAATTGTATGTAACCAGGACTAGGGATCTCCAAATCAGGAGGTAGGAAGCAGGAAATACAGAATCCTCCAATCAGGATTTGGAAAAACCAGGGAATTTATTGAAAGTTCCTGGAATGTTGCAACCCTAACCAGGACCTTCTGTGTCAACTCCTGCAAGACAACACAAACAAGTCTGGGACCAGGCTAACTCTGTACCCATTGGGATAGGTCAGGAGGTTGCTAGCGGATTGAAAATGTGAGTCCTAACTGAAACTGTAAGTTACAGACTCCTTACCTTCCTGGCCTCCTGCATTCTGTTGAGCTGTACAGAGATCTGGGAGAACGGAGGTCTCTCATAGGGCCGGTCTCTCCAGCACTGCCTCATCAACTCATACCTGGATCAAAAAAACTATTAACCAATTATAAAACCCACAACAAACTATAATAACCAGCTATAATGGTGCACACAGTCTCTGTCTGTGTCTCTGTCTATGACTGTGTCTCTCTCTGTCTGTGTCTGTGTCCCTCTCTGTCTGTGTCTGTGTCTCTCTCTGTCTGTCTGTCTCTCTCTTGGTCTGTGTCTGTGTCTCTAGCTGTCTGTGTCTCTCTCTGTCTGTGCCTCTTTTTGTGTCTGTGCATCTCTCTGTCTGTGTCTCTATCTGTCTGTCTGTGTCACTGTCTGTGTTTCTGTCTGTGTCTCTCTCTGTCTGTGTCTCTCTTTGTCTGTGTATCTCTTTGTCTGTGTCTCTGTCTGTGTCTCTCTCTGTCTGTGTCTGTGTCTCTCTGTCTTTGTCGGTGTCTCTCTCTGTCTGTGTCTGTGTCTCTCTGTCTGTGTCTCTCTCTGTCTGTGTCTGTCTGTGTCTGTGTCTCTCTCTGTCTGTGTCTCTCTCTGTCTGTGTCTGTGCATCTCTCTGTCTGTGTCTCTCTCTGGCTGTGTCTGTCTATGTCGGTGTCTCTCTCTGTCTGTGTCGGTGTCTCTCTCTGTCTGTATCTGTGTCTCTCTCTGTCTGTGTCTGTCTCTGTCTGTGTCTCTATCTCTATGTCTGTCTCTCTCTATGTCTGTGTCTCTCTATGTCTGTGTCTTTCTCTGTCTGTGTTTCTAGCTGTCTGTGTCTCTCTCTGTCTGTGTATCTGTCTGTGTCTGTGCATCTCTCTGTCTGTGTGTCTCTCTCTGTCTGTGTCTCTATCTGTCTGTGTCACTGTCTGTGTCTCTCTCTGTCTCTGTCTGTGTCTCTCTCTGTCTGTGTCTGTGTCCCTCTCTGTCTGTGTCTCTCTCTGTCTGTGTCTCTCTCTGTCTGTCTTTCTCTGTCTGTGCCTGTGTCTCTATCTGTCTGTGTCTGTGTCTCTGTCTGTGTTTCTGTCTGTGGCTGTGTCTCTCTCTGTCTGTATCTGTGTCTCTCTCTGTCTGTGTCTGTGTCTCTCTCTGTCTGTCTGTGTCTGTGTCTCTCTCTCTCTCTGTCTGTGTCTCTCTCTGTCTTTGTCTGTGTCTCTATCTGTCTGTGTTTCTCTCTGTCTCTGTCTGTGTCTCTCTGTCTGTGTCTCTCTGTCTGTCTGTGTCTCTCTCTTTCTCTGTCTGTGTCTCTCTTTGTCTGTGTCTCTCTGTCTGTGTCTCTCTCTGTCTGTGTCTCTCTCTTTCTATGTCTGTGTTTGTCTGTGTCTCTGTCTGTGTCTCTCTCTGTCTGTGTATCTTTCTGTCTGTGTTGTGTCCCTCTCTGTCTGTGTCTGTGTCTCTCTCTGTCTGTGTCCCTCTCTATCTGTGTCTGTGTCTCTCTCTGTCTGTGTCTGTGTCTCTCTCTCTCTGTCTGTGTCTCTCTCTCTCTGTCTGTGTCTCTCTCTCTCTGTCTGTGTCTCTCTCTGTCTCTATATCTATCTATCTATCTATCTATCTATCTATCTATCTATCTATCTATCTATCTATCTATCTATCTATCTATCTATCTATCTATCTATCTATCTATCTATCTATCTATCTATCTATCTATCTATCTATCTATCTATCTATCTATCTGTCTGTCTGTCTGTCTGTCTGTCTGTCTGTCTCTCTCTGTGTCTGTCTCTCTCTGTGCCTCTGTGTGACTCACTCACTCACTCACACACACGTATGCACGCACACACAGTTCCAAGTCCAGGTCATTGCTTACACTTCGTCGTCACAATTCCTGGGCTGTTCCATCCTGTAGCTCTGAGGGAGCTTCTCATAAAGCTCGGCACAGGTCATCCCACAGTAAGGAGTACCACCTGGTAGACAGACAGAGAGACGGTTTAACTTTTACAACCATACACAGACACGGGGCACTGACATGGGGCACTGACACGGGACACTGACATGGGGCACTGACACGGGGCACTGACACAGGACACTGACATGGGGCACTGACACGGGGCACTGACATGGGGCACTGACACGGGACACTGACACGGGGCACTGACACGGTACACTGACATGGGGCACTGACACGGGGCACTGACACGGGGCACTGACACGGGACACGGACACTGGGCACTGACACGGGGCACTGACACTGGCCATGGACTGATGTATATGTCAGTCATAGTCTTGATCAAAATCATCACCATCCTCATCACCATCACCACCATCATCATCATCACCATCATCATCACCACCACCATCACCATCATCATCATCATCATCATCATCATCACCACCACCATCATCATCACCATCATCACCATCATCACCACCAGCATCACCATCATCACCGCCACCACCACCATCATCACCACCATCATCATCATCGCCATCATCATCAACATCATCATCATCACCATCATCATCACCATCATAAACCATCACCACCACCATCATCATCACCATCATCACCGCCACCATCATCATCACCATCATCATCACCATTATCATCACCATCATCACCGCCACCCCCACCATCATCATCACCATCATCACCATCATCACCGCCACCATCATCATCACCATCATCACCGCCACCATCACCATCACCATCATCACCATCATCATCACCATCATCATCATCACCATCATCATCATCACCATCATAAACCATCACCACCACCATCATCACCATCATCATCACCATCATCACCGCCACCATCACCATCATCACCATCATCATCATCACCATCATCACCACCATCATCATCACCCTTATCAATCCTCATAGGAGGGGTTATTTTGCTCAGACTTTTATGACATAATATTTCCTAGAGTGAGGATGTTCTTTCTGTGTATTCTGAAGTTGTTTATCCTCTGCCCCTCCCCCATTCTCTCTGTGAGCTATGGTACATTTACAGTATGATGTGAAAGCTGTGGTGGAAATACTCTCTCAGGGTAACCGGAGGTGTTTTGATTATTTCATTTTGGGTGCCCACATGGCTGGGAATATACGCCAATAGTATTTCTCATCTGAAAATAGGAATAGAGTTCACACTTAACGTTAACTTGACGTCAACTTACCTAAACTCACTATCTCCCATAGAAGTACACCGAAAGACCATCTGAGAAAGAGAGAGAGAAGGACGATGAGGAACGGTGGAGAAGTAAAGGCCATTGAACAGTTAGAGTGAAATTGTAATTCCATCCATTAAACAGGGTAATTAGAGGTTTTATGTTGACTTTGCCAATGTGAACTAACAAGATAATGTAGCCTACCCACTGCAAGTTGAACAGTTAACTGTCAGTCATTCTGTACAAATACAGTCTGCCTACAATATGACTCTCTTTCTCTCTCTCTTTCTCTCTCTATTCAATTCAATCCAAGGGGCTTTATTGACATGGGAAACATATGTTTACATTGCCAAAGCAAGTGAAATGGATAAACAAAAGTGAAATAAACAATACAAAATGAACAGTAAACATTACACTCACAAAAGTTCCAAAAGAATAAAGACATTTCAAATGTCATATTATGTATATATATTTACTCTCTCTCGTAAACACAGAGTAATGGTCTGGTTATCTTTTCTTATGTTCTGTGCCTTAGCTCGCTCGCACGCACGCACGCACGCACGCGCACACACACACACACACACACACACACACACACACACACACACACACACACACACACACACACACACACACACACACACACACACACACACACACACACACACACACACACACACACACACACACAGCTCATTTACAACTTGTTTACTACAGAAACGTCTCTCTTTTCTGCTAACCTAACCAACTCTTTTTCGTTTCACTTCCTGTAGCTGTCCTAGGGCCTTCCAGTCAGTTCTGAGGTGGGTATAAATAGTGTGTGTTTGACAGGCTCTGTGTGGTGGTGAGACCATCCACTGGCTCTATGTTCCTTAGGGCTTCCTGGGTTCTGTTATCAGTTTCCTCTGCCCTAAGTTATCAGTTCACCATTGACTGGGGGGGGGGGGGACGAACATGATTTGTTGTTTTGGACAGCAGGGCAGAGAGAGAGACCGGGATCATGTGACTGCTGGCATCGTATTGTCTTCCAACCGTTACTGGAACACATGGTATAATTGTCTAAATAAAGCCACGATTTGTTCTCGTTGAACTATGAGTTTCCCAGACAGATACTCACACGTCACTCTTGGTGGTGTACACACTGTAGTTTAGGGACTCTATCGCCATCCAACGCACAGGCAACCTCCCCTGTAATGCAAAGAGAAAAGGTCAAGACATCGTACAGTTCAGTCCTCCTATGCAGTTTTCAGTCTGTCTAATACATGTAAAGGTGTATGATTCTCTCTTCTCATAACTTGCAGGGTTACTTGCTTGCCCTCTTACATCAACAATACTGCCCTCTTACATCAACAATACTGCCCTCTTACATCAACAACACTGCCCTCTTACATCAACAATACTGCCCTCTTACATCAACAATACTGCCCTCTTACATCAACAATACTGCCCTCTTCAGTTCCTTCCACTCATTTCACAGTCTTATGTATCATCTGTACTCGTTTTGGGGAATCATTACAGACTAGTACACTGGCTAAGGTTTGATAATGCACAGTGCTGTTTGTGACTGAGCACCCACCATGGTCTTCTTCACATAGACCTCCTCTCCTCTGGACAGACCGAAGTCTGCTATCTTAGCGACCAGGTTGTCTCCCACTAGAACATTCCTCGCTGCCAGATCTCTGTGGATAAACTAGAGAGAGAGAGAGAGAGAGAGAGAGAGAGAGAGAGAGGGAGGAGAGAAAGAGGAAAGGGAGGAGAGAGGGGAGAGAGAGAGAGCAAGAGAGAGAGGGAGGAGGGAGGGAAAGAGGAAAGGGAGTATAGAGGAGAGAGAGAGAGGAAAGGGAGGAGAGGGAGGAGAGAGAGAGAGCGAGAGAGAGAGAGGGAGGAGGGAGGGAAAGAGGAAAGGGAGTATAGAGGAGAGAGAGAGAGGAAAGGGAGGAGAGGGAGGAGAGAGGGGAGAGAGAGGAGATGGGGGAAGAGGGAGAAGAGGGAGGATGAAGATAACATCTGGGAATTAAATAATTGAAAATGTATGTTGAGAGGAAAACTACATAAACGAAGATTCTCTGTCACATTTATCAATCATCATATGTGTATTGAAGCTTGCACAGCTGTAAAACAATGAAATAAAAGTATGCTGCCAAACTTGGATAAGAACCACATAGAACTGGCAACTCCCCTCCCAACACAGGGACACATCTTTAGAGTTCACAGAGACATCTGTGTGTATACCATACCTGTTTGTCACTAAGGTAGTGCATGCCAGTTGCCACGTCGACGGCAAACTGCAGCAGTTGTTGGGAGGTGAGGGTGGATGCGGTGCCATGCTCCTTGGCAAAGGCGGGGTCTGTCTCCAGGACTCTGCTCTTACGCAGAAAGTCAAGCAGGTTACCATAGGGGGCGTACTCAATGGCAATATACAGGTACCCTACACAGGTAGAGAGAGGCAGTTAGGGGAAAGTGAAGGAAGTTTATGATCTACTTGTACACTTTATGGAGAAGGTTGCTAAGGGAGATACCATACGCATAAAAGTTAGCCATGGAAAGGTAGGAAGGCATTAACTGAGTGTCATAATGTAACCATAGAAATATAATTCTAGTTCTGTGTTGTAGTCATCATAATTGTATCAAGAGAGGGAGAGAGAGAGAGAGAGAGAGAGAGAGAGAGAGAGAGAGAGAGAGAGAGAGAGAGAGAGAGAGAGAGAGAGAGAGACAAAGAGAACCATCATTAACCAGACATTCTGGTTTCTCTCTCAGGGCTACTTGAGAACCAGTAGGATTGTGAAACACAGTGGTTTGGCAGGATGTATTTTTCTCATGGTTGAGTTGTTTTTGTAATCTCCCTCTAAAGTACAAAGAGAAACAGGCAATTCAATTATGTCCCGAAACCATCAGATGTGGTATGGAAATTGAAATGTCATGCTCAGAGCTTGGTCCCAAGACTCTGTATCACACAGATAGATATGCAGCAGCGGAACAGTTTGCTGATGTGGCATATGGACAACCAAAACAAATGTGCTTGTGCAAATGCTTCTTGCAGATAGACAGGGTTTGTTTGGGTTGGACGACACACAGTCGTGTCCAGGTGCACATCTGTACGCATCCGGATAACTCAGGATATTAACCACTTCATGCCCTGCATGTTGGGCTCAGGCAACTAAGCAATATGGAATCAGTACTGAACAAATACAAAGTTGACCTACATGTACAGTTTACACAGCTTGACATCTTAAACTCACATGCTATAGCCAAACATAAAATAATACAGACTTATTTCTAGCGACTTGCTTCAAAACTCATATTTAAAAGTATTCCCTTGAAGAGGGAAGTAGTATTATATTACAGCCAGCAGTATTATTATAGTGTCAATTAAAAGCATGTAATTCCCACCCTGACCAGTAGGTGGGAGACTCACCCCTGTTTTCACAGGCTCCTATGAGATTGATGATGTTGGGATGCTGGCCCAGTTTACACAATACCTCCAGCTCTCCTGCAAAGTCCCGGTGGTCATTCTCAGAGGCAAACTCTGCTCAAAACGAAACACAGCAAACATAGCAAGTTACAAACAGGTACAGAGAAAGAAGCCTGTTCAATTTGACCCCTGGCTTGTGGTCAGAGTTTTTAGTGTGTGTGTCATTGTGTGTCTGTGTGTGTCTGTTTTGGTGTGTGTGCCTGCGTGTGTTTGTGTGGTACATACTACCTTTCAGCATCTTGATAGCAGCGCTCATCTTGGCCCCATCCTTCTTGATCATGGCCTTGATGACCTGGCCGAAGTTGCCCTCTCCGATGACGTCCTCAAACTTGATGTCATCCCACTCCAGGATGGGGTAGGTGAGGGACTCGGCGGCAGGCTTGGGTCTCCTCGTCAGGGTCAGGGTCCCAGAGTTAAACTGCAGGATGGTCTCCTCTCCCTACGGGTTGCAATGATTCATTTCATTCATTTTGAATCAGTCAAAGTATAAAAAATGTATATATAGAGAGGTTTCTAATAATATGTCGCTATGTATAATATAGCGTAAAAGTGGATATATACACTGTACAAAATATTAAGAACACCTGCTTTCCACAGTATAATGGCCGGGTGAGTCCAGGTGAACTATATGATCCCTTATAGATGTCACCTGTTAAATCCACTCCAATCAGTGTAGATGAATGGGAGGAGACAGGTTAAATAAGGATTTACAAGCCTTGAAACAATTGAGAAATGGATTGTGTATGTGTGCCATTCGAGGGTGAATGGGCAAGAGAAAAGATTTGAAGTGCTTTTGAATGGGGTATTGGTAGTAGGTGCCAGGCTCACTGGTTTGAGTGTCAAGAACCGCATCACTGCTGGGTTTTCACACTCAACAGTTTCCCGTGTGCATCAAGAATGGTCCACCACCCAAAGGACTTCCAGCCAACCTGACACAACTTTGGAAAGCAATGGAGTAAACATTGTCCAGCATCCCTGTGGAACGCTTTTGACACTTTGAAGAATCCATACCCCGATGAATTGAGTCTGTTCTGAGGGCAAGAGGGGGTGCAACTCAATATTAGGAAGGTGTTCTTAATGTTTGGTACACTCAGTGTATATTTAGTGAACTAGTTAATGACTGTGGTATGCCATGTCTCTCTCTCTCACTCTGTCTCTCACCGATCCAGACTGGTAGGTGAAGTTGCGTCTGCGGTTGAGCAGGGTCTTGCGGATGCAGAAGAGGGCCAGCAGGGCCAGCAGGATGGTGACACAGGTGACCGTCACAGACCCCACTACCGCCACCACCAGCTGGTAGCCCTCGCTGCCTGGACGCCCCCCCACACCCTGGGTGGTTGGAGTGAAGTCCTGGAAGCCTGAAAGGGGAGGAGTGGTAGAGGAGGAGGAGGAGGAGAGGAGGAGAAGAGGAGGGGAGGAGGAGATGAGGAGGAGATGAGGAGGGGAGGAGGAGGAGAGGAGGAGGAGATGAGGAGGGGAGAGGGGAGGAGGAGGAGATGAGGAGGGGAGGAGGAGGGGAGGAGGAGGAGATGAGGAGGAGAGGAGAAGATGAGGAGGGGAGGAGGAGGAGATGAGGAGGAGATGAGAAGGGGAGGAGGAGGAGATGAGGAGGAGATGAGGAGAGGAGGAGGAGATGAGGAGGAGATGAGGAGGGGAGGAGGAGATGAGGAGGAGAGGAGAAGATGAGGAGGGGAGGAGGAGGAGATGAGGAGGAGAGGAGGAGGAGATGAGGAGGAGAGGAGAAGGGGAGGAGGAGGAGATGAGGAGGAGATGAGAAGGCGAGGAGGAGGAGATGAGGAGGAGATGGGGAGAGGAGGAGGAGGAGATGAGGAGGAGATGAGGAGGGGAGGAGGAGATGAGGAGGAGGAGAGGAGAAGATGAGGAGGGGAGGAGGAGGAGATGAGGAGGAGAGGAGGAGATGAGGAGGAGATGAGGAGGGGAGGAGGAGGAGATGAGGAGGGGAGAGGGGAGGAGGAGGAGATGAGGAGGGGAGGGGGAGGAGATGAGGAGGAGAGGAGAAGATGAGGAGGGGAGGAGGAGGAGATGAGGAGGAGATGAGAAGGGGAGGAGGATGAGATGAGGAGGAGATGAGGAGAGGAGGAGATGAGGAGGAGATGAGGAGGGGAGGAGGAGATGAGGAGGAGATGAGGAGGGGAGGAGGAGGAGATGAGGAGGAGATGAGGAGATGAGGAGGGGAGGAGGAGGAGATGAGGAGAGGAGGAAGAGGAGATGAGAAGGTGATGAGGAGGCGAGGAGGAGATGAGGAGGAGGGGAGGAGATGAAGAGGGGAGGAGGAAGAGATGAGGAGGGGATGAGGAGGTGTGCAGTGAGAATCACCTGGGCATCTCCTATTTCTTATGTACAATAGGCTAAGTATCCTTAGTATTAGGCTAAGTATCTCCTCTCTCTCATTCACTCACTCACTAACTAACTCACTCACTCACTCACTCACTCACTCACTCACTCACTCACTCACTCACTCACTCACTCACTCACTCACTGTTATTCATTTGGGATTACAGAGCGGCGTAATCTAACTCACCATCTCCCTGGGTCCTGGCATGGACCAACTTGCTCCACTCCCCCGGTACTTTAGAGAAGGCTCTCACTCTGAACTGGTAGAGAGTACTCCCGTTAAGTGCTGTCACGTCTTTAGCCGTCTTGTTGCCATCGTCTGTATCTACCCAGGGGTGCAGGCTGCCCTGACCCACTGGCTGGTACTCTATGATGTACTTCACTATGCCCCCGTTAGGGTCCTCAGGGGGCTGCCACTTCACCTGCACTGCAGACACAGACAGGGGCAGGGCCTGGACATTACGAGGGGAGGAGGGACCTGAGGTAGAGGGGGAGAGGGGAAAAGAGAGGAGAAAAGTTGTATCTTATGCTACATGGCTACATGGCTATTGCCCAACACTGCACAATGTTTTCATCCTGATTTCCTTTCTTTAATCATGACACACTACGAGGGCAGGGGGAGCCACATTCACCGCTAAGCCAATAGAAAGAGCTTTTGTTAGTTACCCTGGCTGTTGATGCGGAAGTGGTAAGGCTTAGAGGCAGGCCCCAGACTGCCACAGTTGAGCAGCCTGACGACCACTGTGTAGTCTTGGTGGTACTGCAGGTTGTAGAACTTGGTGGAGAGCACATTGAGCAGGGTGGTCTCCTCTCTCAGCTTCTCTCCTGAGGGGGAGGGCCCAAAGAGCTGCACTAAGAACCCGCTGGCCGCACCCACAGCCCCGCCATCGTTACCAGGCAACAGCCAGCGTACGGTGGCGTTGCGGCCCTCCAGCGAACTGAAGTCAATCTCCGGTCGAACCGTTGGCTCTACAGCAGCGACACAGAACACGCAGTCAGGGAGAGGCCCACCAGCCTGGGATACTTACTCATTCTACTGTTTACTTAGCCTCTGGCTTACAGACGGACAAAGAACATTCTGATCTGGTCACTTATAGACCTCAGAATTAAAGAACCATTCTCACACAGATTCAGAACCAGCACTTAGCTGTCCACTAGGACAAACTTCTAACTTCAACTCACACACACACACACACACACACTCCCCCTCTGCAGCTTCACCAAACCTCCGTTCTGACTTTCTTCCATTACATTCCAAAAACTAAAATGGCCGCTGTGTTGTTTCTCACCTGGACAGTCAGTCTCCATGATGGCCTCGGGCCCCAAAGATCCCTCCCCTCCCTCCCCAGGACGGGTCAGCTGGACACGGACGTGGTAGCGTGTAGACGGCTTCAGATTCATCAGAGTTATAGGCTCTCTACTGTACACTGAAGAACATGAACACAGAGAGAGAGAGCATCAGAGACCATTATCAATGTAGCATAGGGATCTAAAGTGTATAATGTATAATTAAGCAACAAGGCCCGAGCCGGGCAACACGGAGTGCCTGGACACAGCCCTTAGCCGTGGTATATTGGCCAATATACCACAAACCCCAAAGGTGCCTTATTGCGATTATAAACTGGTTACCAATGTAATTAGAGCAGTAAAAATACATGTTTTGTCATATCTGTGGTATACGGTCTGATATACCACAGTGATTTTTCCTGTGAAATGGATAATAACGCATGTTGCCACTTGCCAAGATATGTAGTTGTAACTCCCATGACTTTACATGAGATCAAACTCCACCTGACATACCTATGATGGAGGACCAGGAGTCTCCGGTCTCCATGGGCTTGTAGAGGAGCTTGGTGGAGTCTATGGGTCCGTCTCCTCTGTAGGAATCCACAGGCATCACCACCAGTTGCTTACTCCTCTTCTCCAGCAGCTTGGGAGGGGTGTTGGGGCACGGCGGCTCTGGGGAGAGAGCGGGTGGGGGTGAGGATGTGGGTGAGACGGGTGATATGACGAGTTCAACCAGAACATTAAAACCTTTTTATCTACCCTTTTTCTCAGTGTGTACTTAGGACAGGTTTCCCACTCAAATCAAGTCCTGCACTAAAAAGTATGTTCATGTCCAGGACTAGGGTTCCTCTGTGTCTAGGAAAGCTGCCCTCGATGTTAAGCACCTCACATAGACTGATCTGGACCAGTAAAATACTTCTCTCTTCTGACCTTTGACAGTGAGGTTGAACTTGCGGGAGTCTTGTCCCCCATTGGTGGAGACCCTGCACTCCCATAACCCAGCATGCTCGAAGGACAGACGAGGGATCTCAAACTGGGCTGTGCTCTTATTGGAGTCCATGGTGGTGCGAGACGCCTGAGAGAGGTCCAAATAGATATTGGTAAGTCTGTATGTTGAGCCAACTGACATTAACATAAAAAATATTGACCTATTTTCACTGTTACAAAAACACAGAATTTCCCAAATCTCACTGATAACACCATCACAGTTTGATTCCCAGTAATGGAATAATCCAATATAAAATAAACACCCTGGCCATCCCTCCATTGCCTCTACCTTGAGCACAGAACTGTCCAGTTTGCGCAGCTCGATGCTGGTGTGGCTAGGCAGGGGGTTGCCTGTGGCAGAACACAGGATCTCAGGGCTGGAGTCAAGGTTCCACTCCAGACTACTGGCCATGTCCAAGATCTGAGGGGCGCGGTCTGATGGGGGAGAAACAGATGAAGATGAGGAAGAAGATGCTTGGTAGAGGCACCAGTGGTAATGATGAGGAGGAGGAGGAGGAGGAAGATGATGCTTGGTAGAGGCACCAGTGGTGATGATGAGGAGGAGGAGGAGGAGGAGGAAGATGATGCTTGGTAGAGGCACCAGTGGTGATGATGAGGA
>NC_034186.2:12416224-12611224 GCF_002021735.2 Oncorhynchus kisutch
CTTCTGATAGGCTAATTGACATCATTTGAGCAATTGGAGGTGTACCTGTGGATGTATTTCAAGGCCAACCTTCAAACTCAGTTTGACATCATGGGAAAATCTAAAGGAATCAGCCAAGACCTCAGAAAAAAAAGTGCAGACCTCTACAAGTCTGTTTCATCCTTGGGAGCAATTTCCAAATTCCTGAAGGTACCACGTTCATTTGTACAAACAATAGTAGGCAAGTATAAACACCATGGGGCCACACAGCCGTCATACCCCTCAGGAAGGAGTCGCATTCTGTCTCCTAGAGATTAACGCACTTTGGTGCGAAAAGTGCAAATCAATCCCAGGGACCCTTTGAAGGGACCCCTGTGAAGACGCTGGAGGAAACAGGTACAAAAGCATCTTTATCCACAGTTTAACAAGTCCTATATCGACATAATCTGAAAGGCCACTCAGCAAGGAAGAAGCCACTGCTCCAAAGCTACCATATAAAAGACAGACTACGGTTTGCAACTGCACATGGGGACAAAGATCGTACTTTTTGGAGAAATGTCCTCTGGTCTGATGAAACAAAAATATAACTGTTTGGCCATAATGACCATCATTACGTTTGGAGTAAAAAAGGGGAGGCTTGCAAGCCGAAGAACACCATCCCAACCGTGAAGCACAGGGGTGGCAGCATCATGTTGTGGGGGTGCTTTGCTGCAGGAGGGACTGGTGCACTTCACAAAATAGATGGCTTCATGAGGAAGAAAAATTACATGGATATTGTGAAGCAACATCTCAAGACATCAGTCAGGAAGTTAAAGCTTGGTCCAAATGGGTTTTCCAAATGGACAATGACCCCAAGCATACTTCCAACAAAGTCAAGGTATTGGAGTGGCCATCACAAAGCCCTGACCTCATCCTATAGAACATTTGTGGGCAGCACTGAAAAAGCATGTAAAAGCAAGGAGGCCTACAAACCTGACTCAGTCACGCCAGCTCTGTCAGGAGGAATGGGCCAAAATTCACCCAATTTATTGTGGGAAGCTTATGGAAGGCTACCTGAAACGTTTGACCCAAGTTAAACCATTTAAAAGCAATGCTACCAAATTCTAATTGAGTGTATGTAAACTTCTGACCCACTGGGAATGTGATGAAAGAAATCAAAGAAATAAAAGCTGAAATAAATAATTCTCTCTACTATTATTCCAACATTTCACATTCTTAAAATAAAGTGGTGATCCTGACTGACCTAAAACAGGGAATATTTACTAGGATTAAATGTCAGGAATTGTGAAAAACTGAGTTTAAATGTATTTGGCTAAGGTGTATGAAAACTTCCGACACCTGTATATATATTTGTTATGGATTATTCATCCACCCCTGTTTCAGAATATACCATCTTCATAGTCATGGCATGCTTGGTTCAATAGCTATTGATAAGAGAATATCCACTGAATATCCCGTATAAAACCAATTTTACCTTGGTCAAAAAACAAGCAGGCATTGTACATTTGTGTGATCTTTGACTGTGTGTGAACGGGGTATTACTGTGTTTTTAGGATACAATTTATTTAGGGTTCAAAATTGAATGGATCGGAATAAGCTTGTCCCCTCCACTTACCTGACACAGGTATGAGGCACAACAAGTACAAGATATCAATCATAATTGTAATCCTCAAAACCGCAAATCACAAATGAGCAGTGGCTTCTCCAATCCAATTCTTCGGTTAAAAGCGGACACTTCTACATTCCTAGCGGCGGTCCCCAGCGTGCCAAAGAACCGCGCGTGTCTTTGCGCATTTCCATCAATTCCGATAACTGTTTTTAACAGTAAAGTAATCCTCGCAGTGATATCTCTTTCCCTATGAGTGTTCCAGATCATGTCACATTCTCCAGATCCAATCTGAGCGTTCTGACTCTGGGTGGGAGAGGAGAGGAAGGAAGAGCGTCACGAGGGGAAAGAGGTCGTTACTCTCCAAAAGCCTTGGTTCTGATTTCAGGAGTTGCAGAGTTTTGCATTAGTTTGTGGATTAGCCTACTTTCTACTTGTCATAGAATGTAAATTCGTTTTCCAATCTATTTCTATATTTCCACCAAATGTGTTGTTAGCCAAGTCAATAATTCACCTAGGCCTAAAAAATTGCATTTTGAAAAATGGTCCTGCAACAAATGTCATCATTGTTTTATGTATTTGCACAGTTTTGACGATGCCCAAGAATGGTTGGTTTTAATGCATTTAGATGTGCATGTGTTTTTTATTTCCCTTCAGACATATCTACATCTCTCTGCTCCAGGCTGGTCTCATAGACTAGACATAACATAGTAAACGAAAATCCGGGACACTCAAATTAGAATATGTTAGGTTTGGTATGGTTACATAAGACATAAGGTTACTTAAGGGAAAAACAATAGTAGGCTTGTTGGTTGGGGTGGATGGTTGGGCATATAACTAAAATGTTGCCTGTTTGAATCCAGCCTGGTCTCATAGACTAGACGTAACATAGTAAATGTAAGTCAGGGACAGTGAAATTAGTATATGTATACGTTTGGTATGGTTACATAAGACAAAAGGTTTCTTAACGCAAAAAACGAAAGTAAGGTGGTTGGTCAGGGTGGATGTATAACGCAAACCTCTAGCGACTCAAAGGATGTGTGTTTGAATCGCAACACAGAAAACTTCAGAATTGTATCTTTCCCTAAATGCTGACACTGCCTTTTGCATGGTAGTAATAGTAGGCCTATGCACACTGAGTTTTCTCTAGCTGCAGATCTGTTCTGAAAGGCCACAGTCAGATCTGTGTAATAATACTAGATGGGTAATGTAATAGCTGTGTTCTTTCCCCCCAGTAAGTTGGTTGTGATCCCTGCAGCTGGTGGTCATTTGGCCTCTCCTTCACTGTTCCAACCAGCCTGAGGAAATGATTATGAACAGTCTGCTTGTTGAGTCTCTGCTATTCTATCATTACAGCTGTAATCAGATGGATCATGTCCCGTGTTTCACTTTTTAATACTCATTTAGAGAAGTTTAAATATCACTCACTTCTCTTATTTCTGGACGGGCGGCCTTTGAAATGGTTGTCTTTACGTTTCCTGATGCCCTCAGATAACTGAAGTTGACTCAACGTCTTATTGTTCGAAACTTCCTGTTTTCGATAAGAGAGTTCAAGATTAGCTTAAAATGGAGTGTATTTCTGAGGGATTTCAGGGCTTGGTTCAGATAAATACAATTCTGATTTAATCTACAACTCATTTGTTACATTTGTCTTATGTGATTGCATGAAACTGCTCAAAATAGGTGAGGACACAATATTTCACTGTACCATTGAATAGCATAATCATAATACAAAAATTACAAAAATACTTTGATGAGGTGTCCAGAGCAGGAGACTATTGTTATGTCTCCAGGTCAGAATGTTTCCATTTTGATACAGGCCGAACGGAGGGCACTTCCCAGTGTTGGCTCAGGTTTGTTTTAGTCTGTGGTTCTATGACGGTGACCTCCCTGTCCCTGATACTGTAAATAGACCATCACCTTGAGAGGGCCTTCCTATTTCCTCTACACAGGGTCACAAACACTACACTCACACGACTGACTCATCACACATGACAATGAGGACAGAGACTCATCTTATCAGTCACACTGACTACACTTTCTGTCAGGGACACAAGAATTCCACACTTTTTTTGTTTGCATCAGTGCTGAGTTAATACAATTTCTTCCCAGAATGAATTACAAATAATTGCACAACTTTTTCTCAGAAGGAAATAGATCAAATCAGTTTCATACCAGTTTTTTGGAGGAGATCCAACTTGGCAGTGGTGCTAACGTTTTATTGTGTTCAAATACTCTCGCTGTTCTCAAAGATGGATGGAAGGTAGAGCACATGGACAGACAGATGCAGAAACAAACAGACATCTTGGTGGTTGCAGAGTGAGTGGACCCACAGGGGAAAAGACTGGATACTGTGTCGACATAGTCACTGTGGCTGCTGGGTGCAGCGAGGCGTCAAGAAGCCTGAGACAGGGTGTGTGTGCATGCATTTGAGCACATGAGTGCCTGCCTGTCCGCCGATGCATTTGTTTGTGTGTGTGTGTGTGTGTGTGTGTGTGTGTGTGTGTGTGTGTGTGTGTGTGTGTGTGTGTGTGTGTGTGTGTGTGTGTGTGTGTGTGTGTGTGTGTGTGTGTGTGTGTGTGTGTGTGTGTGTGTGTGTGTGTGTGTGTGTGGATATTGCAGGGTGGAGCTCAGGACGTGGCTCGATACTCCTCAGACATGGCTCATTGTCCAGAGAGCTATTTGTTGTCCTGAGGTAATTATGAGTGGTGTTTGTTGTCCTGAGGTAATTATGAGTGGTGTTTGTTGTCCTGAGGTAATTATGAGTGGTGTTTGTTGTCCTGAGGTAATTATGAGTGGTGTTTGTTGTCCTGAAGTAATTATGAGAGGTGTTTGTTGTCCTGAAGTAATTATGAGAGGTGTTTGTTGACTTGGTTTAGAGGACACCGCCAGACAAACCACCCCACCTCCCCTCGCTAGGGTCAAAACACAATATGTGTACCTCACACAAGGTCATCAGTGGGAGAGCAAACAATCAGAAGAGGTTTATGTATTGATGGTGTTTACATTGGATCACATCACATGATGATTGTTTTGTGTTATTGTGAATGTAAAGAGCAGTAGGATATGCTGACCACTGGCTTTCATTGTGTTGCATGTTGCACTGTAACTGTGTTACAGTGTTATTGCTTGAAGATAATCTGAATTGAAACACCAAACCTCAAAATCAAGCGGACAAATCTGGTCTGTGGGAAAATGTCAAACACTAGAGGTGAATTTACAGCTGCACACTCCCCTCCATGTTTTAGTACTTTTTGGACATTTTGTTGTGGTTTTAGACATGACGTTGTTGGATGTCGGGTATGGGCGGACTGGTCATCTAGCATTTCGGGCAAATGCCAGATGGTCTGGTCCATTTTTACTCTAGTGGGCACCTAATTATTATTATATATATCATTTTTGCAAAACGATTGTTATCTGGCTTATACTTGGGGCCTCAAGGAAAAACATGGGCCGGTATGGTGTGTTAGAAATGCCAGGACTGATTTCTGGTCCCAGTCCGTGCCTGGTGTGGAGTGGGGTGACGGTGGTGGGTGTTGGGAGTGGGCCTGGAAGTGAGACTTTGTGAGAAAGTTTGTATTAAATTCCCATTTCCACCCATTGTGTGAGGAGCTGGCAGAATTCCATAAACACTGACCCACTCCTGCAAGCTCATGCGAGCTGGGTTAGGGATGCAGTGTACACCTCTCTGGCCCCTTGAGACCCCCTACCCCCCTTCCCTCCTCCCCTGTCTGTGGAGGAACCACACCCATGGGACCCCAATCCAGACCCCTGGGGGTTCCAGGGAAACCAGTGATTACATTACAGAGGTGAGTGGAGTGGGTCAGAGGGCAATCAGTGTGATTATCTTATGTTAAACCCCCTTCGATGTGTAATATAATGTGTTAACTTCCCCAGAGATAATGAGGTAAAAACTATGGAAACATGTGTCTGCTCTCAGAGTCAGAACGCTGTCTGTCATCTGTATGGCTGAACAACAAGCCAAGAAGACTTCTAGTGGGGTGTGTGTATTATGTGTGTGTGCGTGCGTGCATACGTGCATATCTTTGTGTGTCCTGGTGCTTGGTGACAGCCAGGTCCAGACACTTGTCATCTTGCCCACCTTGTCACCATTCCCTACTCCAGGCGGTCAGTGGAATAAACCGCTCAGCAAATTCCACGCCTGCCACAGCTCTGTGTAATAATAAACAGCATCCACCCGGACGTCGCCATCATCAGAGATGAAAATGGTGCTGTGTTTAGAGTTAGTCAGATGGGACGACACTGAGTGAAGTGATGTGTGACAGTCAGCAGAGGGATATGAGGTCAGGTCAGCAAGTGCCGCTGGATTCTGGGAGGAGGATACAGGGTCATCATAAGAGGAAGTGCATAGTAGCTTGCTAGTATGTAGCACGTCAGCCTCAAGGCCTAAAATCATATGAATTAATTTATGTTGGCTACTATGAGCCCAGAAAACCCCACTTGCATGGTTGTAAACACATGTACACACACACACACACACACACACACACACACACACACACACACACACACACACACACACACACACACACACACACACACACACACACACACACACACACACACACACACCATGATCCTGTCAGTGTGACTCTAATACCTTAAAATAAAGTGCAATGATAAAACAGTTGACATTCAATTGAAACACTCCTCATGAATCACACAGCCATTGTATATATATTGTATTGTAATTGGCACTGTGCTATGTATAGGACCTAGATATTGTGTGTATGATGATATGTAAGCTATGTGTGATGTTTTAAATTGATGTATTTCAGTCCTTGACTAGTAAGGCTTTGTACTATGTATGATGTCATCAGAGTAGCTGATGCTTTTGCAGTGGCGGTTGGAGATGCTAATAAATACCAATAAATACCAGAATCAAGTGAAGTCCCCACGGAAAGAATGCTCTGCTGTGTTCCATCCTTCCCATTTCCTCTGTTCCTCAGCAGTCTTCTTCTCGCCACACAGATGTATTGAGCCCTGCAGATACACAGTTTGGCACGCTATCCTCTCTGGTACGGTCAGATACACAGCTTGGCACGCTATCCTCTCTGGTACGGTCAGATACACAGCTTGGCACGCTATCCTCTCTGGTACGGTCAGATACACAGCTTGGCACGCTATCCTCTCTGGTACGGTCAGATACACAGCTTGGCACGCTATCCTCTCTGGTACGGTCAGATACACAGCTTGGCACGCTATCCTCTCTGGTACGGTCAGATACACAGCTTGGCACGCTATCCTCTCTTGTACGGTCAGATACACAGCTTGGCACGCTATCCTCTCTGGTACGGTCAGATACAGCTTGGCACGCTATCCTCTCTGGTACGGTCAGATACACAGCTTGGCACGCTATCCTCTCTGGTACGGTCAGATACACAGCTTGGCACGCTATCCTCTCTGGTACGGTCAGATACACAGCTTGGCACGCTATCCTCTCTGGTACGGTCAGATACACAGCTTGGCACGCTATCCTCTCTGGTACGGTCAGATACACAGCTTGGCACGCTATCCTCTCTGGTACGGTCAGATACACAGCTTGGCACGCTATCCTCTCTGGTACGGTCAGATACACAGCTTGGCACGCTATCCTCTCTGGTACGGTCAGATACACAGCTTGGCACGCTATCCTCTCTGGTACGGTCAGATACACAGCTTGGCACGCTATCCTCTCTGGTACGGTCAGATACACAGCTTGGCACGCTATCCTCTCTGGTACGGTCAGATACACAGCTTGGCACGCTATCCTCTCTGGTACGGTCAGATACACAGCTTGGCACGCTATCCTCTCTGGTACGGTCATGGCTAGAAGGGCTCCTCCAGCTTTCGGTCAAATTAACGTCAGATTTTACTTTTCAGAGCAGGCTAGGAGAATTAACGTAGCAGGTTAGGAGAATTAACATAGCAGGTTAGGAGAATTAGGTTAGGAAAGGGGTTAGGGTTAGCTAAAATGCAAAAACAAAATGGACATTCATTTGACAAAAGCTGTATCCCTTCTATGGCCATCTGATACCCAAACCCAGTATTTCCCTGCTGTAGAAACACAATATGTATTCGTGCTTTTCTTCCACTTGATTTACTAGACAGCTTGTTAAACTTGTTTCAAATGCTTCCAATTAAGTAATTGGCAGTACATTTACTCCACAACCCATTGCCACCCACACATTAGTAATAATTGATACAATCAATCAATATGAAAGTGTATATCTTCAGTTCAGTGATCTCTAAAAGGACTGACACAGTGCAGTGGATTCATACTGGCTTCTCTCCATAATAAACCATTCTACACCCTCTCCATGTGTGTCAGTTGAGTGGAAATTGGCCCCCGACAATATTGGTCTATGTGTTTGAAACTGAGTGCCGTGTTTCCAGCCGTACCCTCATTCCCTTTGTCTGTCCTGATCTGGAAAGACAACATGGTCCTCATAAAGCCTGTGGCAGCCCCCAGCTGCTGCCCCGGTTGAGGGTGAGGCAGAGGGGGAGAATGGTTTGAGGGTAGGGCAGGGGAGATGATCGGATGAGAGTGAGGATGAGGAAGGGGAAGATGGGTAGCCATTGGTCCTGCACCAGCTCTCGAACAGGGTTGACCCATAGTTCCAGGGAAAAAGAGCACCAAACAGGGGCTTCCCTGTGGAGCAGGGCACAGAGTTCGGTTGTTCCTGCTGTACATACCTGAATCTACACAGACCATACACTCATGTCTGCATTGACAACAAAATGTCAGGAAAATACCAGGATAATAACCTCTCACTCAAACGTCAACAAAACAAAGGAGATTATCGAGGACTTCAGGAAACAGCAGAGGGAGCACCCCCCTATCCACATCGACGGGGACAGCAGTGGAGAAGGTGGAAAGTTTTAAGTTCCTCGGCGTACACATCACTGACAAACTGAAATGGTCCACCCACACAGACAGTGTGGTGAAGAAGGCACAACAGCGCCTCTTCAACCTCAGGAGGCTGATACACGCTCAAAAGCATGTACTTTCAGGAACAGGCACAAACTTTCAAAAACATGCAGACAAACACACACCACCCAAAACTCCCCTGTTGACATTATGGAAAATCAACAGATCAAACTATGAAAGTGGAGGTGCAAATAGAAAGACAACATTCAACAGTTTCAAAGATTTTACTGAGTTACAGTTCATATAAGGAAATCAGTCAATTTAAATAAATAAATTAGGCCCTAATCTACGGATTTCACGTGACTGGGCAGGGGTGCAGCCATTGATGGGCCTGGGAGGGTAAAGGTCCACTCACGTGGAAGCCAGGCCCAGCCATTTAGAATGAGTTTTAACCTACAAATGGGCTTTATTAAAGATGGAAATAGTCCTCAGCCCTCCCCTTCTGACAGTCCCGCAGGTGAAGAAGCCAGATGTGGAGGTCTTGGGTTGGCATGGTTACATGTGGTCTGAGGTTGTGAGGCCAGTTGGTCATACTGACAAATTCTCTAAAACGATGTTGTAGGTGGCTTATGGTAGAGAAATCAACATTCAATTCTCTACCAACAGCTCTGGTGGACATTCCTGCAGTCAACATACACAACATTTGAGAGAAATAAGCTTTTTGTGCGTGTGGAACATTTCTGGAATCTTTTATTTCACCTTACACGTTGCTTCTACCGTTGAAGTCCGAAGTTTACATACACCTTAGCCAAATACATTTAAACTCAGTTCTTCACAATTCCTGACATTTAATCCTAGTAAAAATTCCAGGTCTTAGGTCCGTCATGATCACCACTTGTCAGAATAATAGTAGAGAAATGTCAGAATAATAGTAGAGAGAATGATTTATTTCAGATTTGATTTCTTTCATCACATTCCCAGTGGGTCAGAAGTTTACATACATTCAATTAGTATTTGGTAGCATTGCCTTTAAATTGTTTAACTTGGGTCAAACGTTTCAGGTAGCCTTCCACAAGCTTCCCACAATAAGTTGGGTGAATTTTGGCCCATTCCTCCTGACAAAGCTGGTGTAACTGAGTCAGGTTTGTAGGCCTCCTTGCTCGCACACGCTTTTTCCGTTCTGCCCACAAATTTTCTATAGGATTGACAGTATATAAATATAGGAGGAACTGTATAGAAATATAGGAGAAGCTATGGTATATACTGTACATTTAGGAGGAGGTAGGGTATATACAACCGCCCAGAGAATAAGACAAAGACAGAGCTTGATTCTTTGGAAGAAAACACAGATGTATTAAAATGGGAGAGAAAAGCATGTCTGATGTTCCCACAAGGGAGGTGAAATGAGCAGCAAGCAAGTGAGAGTGAGAGAGACAAAACCATGAGCTCTGTTCGTCAGCTTGAGCACAGGAAGTAGTGCTGCTGGAGCTGATATGTGTTCAGGAAGTGGCTGGAGCGTGGGGCAGGAATCACCCAGCGTGCAGCCCAGTCAGGCAGAGGCAGCATGGAGCAAAGGCATAGACAGGAAAGCCTATGTGTCTCCTGTCTGCCTTCGGGGTGTTTGCTCAGCCCTCTGCCCACGGCCCAGGGAGCAGGGACTATACTTCCCATCAGCCAGTGGGGAAAGCAGCTGGAGCAGGGACTATGTAGTTCTCATCAGCCAGTGGGGGAAAACAGCTGGAGCTGTGGACGGTCGCCACCGACCCAGCATGGAGGGCTTCCAACCAAGCCAGCGATCTAAGGAGAGTGTGCTGTATTAATAGTGATGCGTGCTGATGCACAGACAGTCCTTGCTCTGGTATCTAATCTAATGTGCAGTTTTCTGCAGAAGCCTGTTTGATGTCCTGATATGCTTTGTGTTTTACTGTTTGACAAGCTACCTAGATGTGTATCATCAGGATGTATGAGGTAGCCCAGGTTCGATTCCCACCGGTTCGAGGGCACACCCCTAAAGTATACCCTTCTCCTTGTATATTTACAGTACATGAACACCTGCTGTGGGGTTTACTACAGGGATGCAGATACAGATCTCTTTTCCTATTGTGTAACTATGCAGAAGGGTGATTAAAGCTCTTTTATATCTGAGGGCCACCCAGTCCTATGAAGTGTGAGTCCACTCAATCCTATGTGTGGGTACTGTTGTGTCCCCCAATGCTTCCCAGTGGGTTTCTACTCTGCATCAGACTATTGTTATAGCCTGCTAGTTCACACACTGGGTGAAGAACCCAAGCCAAACACTGAAGTGATAGAAATCATTTATTAACACATCACTTGGACAAATCACTTTCCTCACAGAGCCCACAGTTTCTGGCGGTTTCCAACTCAAAAAGAAAGTGAATGTTCTTGCAATTGAATACAAAAGATCTAAATTTGTCTTTCCAAACTCCAGACTAGCTTTTGGATAATGAAGTCGAGCAATTGAAATGTAACAAAACTAGCAGTTATGACCTTAGGCACCTAAAATAAAGAAAATAAAGAACATTATGTGTCTTCACCTATTGTGTAATATGTGGGAGCCAATGTAATATCCTGACAGCACAACCTGGACGTAGCATGGTACATTTAAATCAGTCTCACTCCGTTTTGTTTGATATGTTACAAATTCCAATTTGCTCTGGCTAACGCTAACGTTAGCTAGGCAGCTAACGCTAACATTAGCTAGGCGGCTAACGTTAGCTAGGCTAGGAGATAAGGTTAGAGGAAGGGTTAGCTAACATGCTAGTAGGTGCAAAGTAGCTAAAAAGTATTAGCAAAGTTGCTAATTAGTTAAAATGCTGAAGTTGTCTGTGATGAGATTCAAACACGCAACCTTTGGGTTGCTGGACGTTTGCATTACACACCCACCAATCCACTGTGGCATACCAACCTCCTTTTGTTTTTGGCTTGTAACCATACCAACAGTAACATATCAAACTCATTTCAGTGTCCCGGATTTACTTTTACTATGTTACATCTAGTCTATGAGACCAGGCTGAACAGTGAAAAACAGAAGTCCCTTAATGACATTCTAAGTGCCAAAAAAAACCAGCCCAGACTGTCTGCTGGATTGTTTGTGTCCTAGCCTCTCCCTGTCCCCCTCTCCATTGTAATGTACTGTACTGTACACACGTGTTGTTATTTCCCCTGCTTTACAGAGGCAGTGAGGCCATCACAGCTGTCTTACAGAGGGAGCTTGACCACTGACCTCAACTGCCATACCACTGGGACAAACAGCATGAGTCCCTGGAGGTACGGGTGGGAAACCCCACGACTCCTTCACTGCTGAGTGGCCAGTTTGCAGGGTCATGTTCCTTAGCGCACACAGTAGCAAATTGTTTTGCAATAGAAGACAAAAGCAAGCATTTCTTATTAGACCAGTTCAGGTAGTCCCTCCGTTTGGCGCCTAATGACTATGACCCTGCTGTCCTGCCATCTGCCTCCCCTAACAAGCCGAGGCCTCTTAGGAACGTGCTAGAAGCACAAGAGGATTAGAGGCCTGGAGTGCATAGTGCAGGTTCGGCGCAGAGAGCAGGACAGGATGTGGCTCTATTGTTTTCTGGATCCCCCTCTTTTCCTTCCAGGGTTGCAGAAGGCCGCTCTCTCTCCCTCAAGGCCCGAACATCTTAAGTAAACAAAAAACGCTTCACATGTATCTTGTCTGTTTCCCTCTCTCAGATCCAGACGTTTTGAGAGATAGGGTGGTTTTACAAGAACAAAGCAAAATGTGTCTGTGGGGTGCGCTTTATTAAATGTGCAGTAGAGTCTGTGCTATATCATATCCTGACTGTGGATAGACTATGTTCGTGTAAAAGTAAGCTTATGTAATGTGTAAATGTGAATGTGTATTGACATGTAAATAACATGGGTTCTCAGCTGTGAACCCAGATAACAGGAACAGTGTTCTGTGTGATACTGACTACTATTGTGTATAAACATTCTGACATAAGGGAGGACAAAGCATGTCATTTTATAGCAACCACGTTGTTATTGAATTGACTATGGACTCTGATCAGGTCTGGTGTAGTACCATTGGATAAAGGCAAGGGAAAGTAGGAGGGAGAGGCGAGCACACCTATGTAGTTACAAAGTTACTCATTAACTCAAGTCCTTCAGAACACGATTGAGGTGAACGCACCCCCTTTCAACCTTTGCACAACATGCCTTCATTTTATAGCAAAGGCATAATACAAACTTACAGTGACAATGCTGCATTAATGTGAGCTATAAGGAAGAGGACATATTGTTACCTGGGTTTCAGGTACATACAAACCAGGCTGACCAGGTAGGACACTTCTAATGAGCGGACTTTCTCTAAATGTTAACCTTTTGGGCTGTTTCCATTTGTCAACACTGAGATCATATGACCTTCCGATTCTCTTATTGATCATTTAGTACTGTGGTTATGGTAATACAGTAGGTTGGTATATTTCTATGACATACTAGTATAATAACCAAATGCAAACAACCTTTTGATCAATCTCAACTACAGTATATCAATAATTATGTTTTGACGGCTATTTACGAGATATAATACCATGAAAGTGGATGAATGAGAGAGAAATGGATATAAGGATGCATGTTGCTCAGCCAGGCAGTCGTGCCCACATGTTGTTACCCAACATTCGCTGTTTTGATCAAATAAGGCTAAACTTTTGACAGCCAACGTCTTGATAATAATGTAAAACATTGTTCATTTGGGGTTGGGGAGGATGATGTGGTGAGGTCTAGTTACATTAACAAGGAGACGCAGTAAGCTAAAGGTCTGTCCAATGCATTACTCTTTGATCCCACTAACCTCTAAAGCTGAAGATAATAGTTTCTTGTGTATTTGTTTCTAGAAGTTGCTTGGCTCTATTGCTGACACTGTGTAGGCTTTTAAACAAATGTTAGAAAGGATTGTGCCAATTGCCTGTTGCTTTGTTTATGACTTGCTGTGGGATTAACAGAGTTGCAGATGTGAAACTCATTAACCCACAACAGTCTAAGCCGGTAGAGGGTTCTACTAAGCTATATGGAATTGTTTTAAGAAGGTCACACCAAGGATCATTAGCTATTTGATTTTGAATTTTAAGACCCCTTGAAGTATAAAAAATCATATTAAAACATTATGTGATGAAAATGTTAATTTGGCCTTACTGGTATTAGCCCATACAAACAAATTGAATAACACATTCACCACATAGAAAAACAGATAGTCCCCCAAAGAATCTAAAGGAAGTTTGTTCTGAAGTATCGGTCCTATATCTCTCAGAAACATTTTATTACATTTGTACATGCATTTTAACCCCTTATTTTTTGTCATGAAACAGTCTCCACATATACACTACATGGCCCAAAGTATGTGGACACCTGCTCGTCGAACATTTAATTCCAAAATCATGGGTATAAATATGGAGTTGGTCCCCCTGTTGCTGCTATAACAGCTTTTCACTAGATGTTGGGACATTGCTGCTGGGACTTGCTTCCATTCAGCCACAAGAGCATTAGTACGGTTGTGCACTGATGTTGGGCGATTAGGCCTGGCTCGCAGTCAAGTGTTCCAATTCATCCCAAAGGTGTTTGATGGGGTTGAGGTCAGGGCTCTGTGCTGGCCAGTCAAGTTCTTCCACACCAATCTCGATAAACCATTTATGTATGGACCTCGCTTTGTGCACAGGGGCATTGTCATGCTGAAACAGGAAAGGACCTTCCCCAAACTATTGCCACAAAGTTGGAAGCACAGAATCATATAGAATGTCATTGTATGCATTAGCATTAAGATTTACCTTCTCTTGAACTAAGGAGCCTAGCACCAACCATGAAAACAGCCTCAGACCATTATTCTTCTTCCACCAAACTATACAGTAGGCACTACATATTGGGGCATGGTGAAGCGTGATTCATCACTCCAGAGAACGCGTTTCCACTGCTCCAGAGTCCAATGGCGGCAAGATTTACACCACTCCAGCCGACCCTTGGCATTGCGCATGGTGATCTTAGGCATGTGTCCGGCTACTCGGCCATGATTAACCCATTTCATGAAGCTCCCGAAGAACAGCTCTTGTGCTGACATTGCTTTCAGAGACAGTTTGAAACTCAGTAGTGAGTGTTGCAACCGAGGACAGACAGTTTTTACGTGCTATGCGCTTCAGCACTCAGAGCTCCCGTTCTGTGAGCTGTGTGGCCTACCACTTCGCGGCTGAGCCGTTGTTGCTCCTAGACGTTTCCACTCCACAGTAACAGCACTTACAGTTGACATGGGAGGCTCTAGCAGGGCAGAAATTTGATGAACTGACTTACTGGTAAGGTGGCATCCTATGACGGTGCCACGTTGAAAGTCCCTGAGCTCTTTAGTATGGGACAATATACTGCCAGTGTTTGTCTATGGAGATCGCATGGCTGTGTGCTCAACTAATTTGAAAGAGTGTCCACATACTTTGTGTACATAGGTGTACTTCCATTAGTTTTTTCAGCTGGTACCGGGGTACCTTCAGCGGAGTCTTGTGAGGCCTGTGGGCGTCCTAGAGCAAAACAACTAACATCTACAGTTGAAGTCGGAGGTTTACATACACTTAGGTTGGAGTCATTAAAACTCGTTTTTCAACCACTCCACAAATTTCTTGTTAATCTTGTTAACAAACTATAGTTTTGTCAAGTCGGTTAGGACATCTACTTCGTGCATGACACAAGTAATTTTTCCAACAATTGTTTACAGACAGATTATTTCACTTATAATTCACTTATAATTCACTCACAATTCCAGTGGGTCAGAAGTTTACATACACTAAGTTGACTGTGCCTTTAACCTGTTGCGACGAGCAATCCCGTATCTGGGATCTTAAGTATAGCCTCAAGCTCATTAGCATAACGCAACGTTAACTATTCATGAAAATCGCAAATGAAATGAAATAAATATATTGGCTCTCAAGCTTAGCCTTTTGTTAACAACACTGTCATCTCAGATTTTCAAAATATGCTTTTCAACCATAGCAAAACAAGCATTTGTGTAAGAGTATTGATAGCTAGCATAGCATTTAGCCTAGCATTCAGCAGGCAACATTTTCACAAAAACAAGAAAAGCATTCAAATAAAATCATTTACCTTTGAAGAACTTCGGATGTTTTTAATGAGGAGACTCTCAGTTAGATAGGAAATGTTCAGTTTTTCCAAAAAGATTATTTGTGTAGGAGAAATCGCTCCGTTTTGTTCATCACGTTTGGCTGAGAAAACCCCCCGAAAATTCAATCATCAAAACGCCAAACTTTTTTCCAAATTAACTCCATAATATCGTCAGAAACATGGCAAACGTTGTTTAGAATCAATCCTCAAGGTGTTTTTCACATATCTATTCGATGATAAGTCATTCGTGGCAGTTTGGTTTCTCCTCTAAACCACATGGGAAAATGCATGCAGCTGGAGATTACGCAATAACTTCGACGGGGGACACCAAGCGGACACCTGGTAAATGTAGTCTCTTATGGTCAATCTTCCAATGATATGCCTACAAATACGTCACAATGCTGCAGACACCTTGGGGAAACGACAGAAAGTGTAGGCCCATTCCTTGCGCATTCACAGCCATATAAGGAGACATTGGAACAAAGCGCCTCCAAAATCTGGGGCATTTCCTGTTTGAAATGTCATCTTGGTTTCGCCTGTAGCATCAGTTCTGTGGCACTCACAGATAATAGTGTTTTCTTTCCAAAGCTGTCAATTATATGCATAGTCAAGCATCTTTTCATGACAAAATATCTTGTTTAAAATGGGAACGTTTTTCATCCAAAAATGTTAATAGCGCCCCCTAATGCATAACTGATTAAAAAGCTTGGAAGCCTCCCGGGTGGCGCAGTGGTCTAGGGCCATGCATCTGGGTTCGCGCCCAGGCTCTGTCGCAGCCGGCCGAGACCGGGAGGTCCATGGGGCGACACACAATTGGCCTAGCGTCGTCCGGGTTAGGGAAGGCTTGGCCGGTAGGGATATCATTGTCTCATCGCGCACTAGTGACTCCTGTGGCGGGCCGGGCGCAGTGCACGCTAACCAGGTCGCCAGGTGCACAGTGTTTCCTCCGACACGTTGGTGCGGCTGGCTTCCGGGTTGGATGGCGCTGTGTTAAGAAGCAGTGCGGCTTGGTTGGGTTGTGTATCGGAGGACGCATGACCTTCAACCTTCGTCTCTCCCGAGCCCGTATGCGAGTTGTAGTGATGAGACAAGATAGTAACTACTAACAATTGGATACCACAAAATTGGGGAGAAAAGGGGGTAAAACATTTTTTCAATTATGTCATGGCTTTAAAAGCTTCTGATAGGCTAATTGTGTCACGGTCGTGATATGGAGGAGACCAAGGCGCAGCGGTGTAAGTGTACATACTTATTTAATGAAAGAACGAACACTGAACAAAACTAACAAAACAACAAAACGAACCGTGAAGCTAATATGGCTAGTGCAGAACAGGCAAGATCGTACTTTTTGGAGAAATGTCCTCTGGTCTGATGAAACAAAAATATAACTGTTTGGCCATAATGACCATCGTTATGTTTGGAGGAAAAAGGGGGAGGCTTGCAAGCCAAAGAACACCATCCCAACCATGAAGCACAGGGGTGGCAGTTATGTGGGTGCTTTGCTGCAGGAGGGACTGACATCAGTCAGGAAGTTAAAGCTTGGTCATAAATAGGTCTTCCAAATGGACAATGACCCCAAGCATACTTCCAAAGTTGTGGCAAAATGGCTTAAGGACAACAAAGTCAAGGAATTGGAGTTGCCATCGCTAAGCCCTGACCTCAATCCTATAGAAAATGTGTAGGCAGAACTGAAAAAGCATGTGCGAGCAAAGAGGCCTACAAACCTGACTCATTTGCACCAGCTCTGTCAGGGGGAATGGGCCAAAATTCACCCAACTTATTGTGGGAAGCTTGTGGAAGGCTACCGAAACGTTTGACCCAAGTTAAACAATTTAAAGGCAATGCTACCAAATACTAATTGGGTATATGTAAACTTCCCACCCACTGGGAATGTGATGAAGGAAATCAAATCTGAAATAAATAATTCTCTCTACTATTGTTCTGACATTTCACATTCTTAAAATAAAGTGGTGATCCTAACTGACCCAAGACCTGGAATTTTTACTACGATTAAATGTCACGAATTGTGAAGAACTGAGTTTAAATGTATTTGGCTAAGGTGTATTTAAGCTTCCGACTTCAACTGTACATTTTCGCGAGAGTCTCGCCTTTCCACAGAGGGTGTGTAGCCCAAACCGTTCAGAAGCTACAGACAGAAGTCGGCAGATGGGCTGTACCGACTTCAGTAAAGACTTCCCCATCATGGTGGGGAGACTCTAATCTTCCCATAGAGGGGTCATACTAGTTTGTAGGCCCCACCGTTCGGACACTACAGACGATTTTATGAGAAGACCCGTTTTCGGGATGTCTGAATGCCTGACAAACACCGCTCTAACTCTGTCACATCAACAGATGTGCTGGATTGAGACGCATCAAATGCAACAAAACAGATATCTCTAGCTCAAACTGACGGATGTTTATGGTTTTTAAAATTATGCTAATTCGATTTCCACGTGAGGCACGGACATCGACTCTAGAGGGTTTAAAAGTAAAGAGCAACTTAGAAAAAATATTTTTGTGTTTTCCACCCTATCCCGAGTAGCAGGTATCCATTGCATGTGTCTAAAACATCTCCCTCAAACAACCTCCATCTCTGCCAGCTGTTTTCAAATCCCTGTATGATTAAACCATATCCTTTATTCTTGACAATCAATGGCATCACTTAGCTTTATTTGATGAAAACAATGGCAAAGATATCTATCTTGAACCATGGATGAGGACTGAGGAGGGGGAAGAAGGCTTGCTCACCTCACCGGCACCACAGGGTGTCACCAGGAGGTCAGATGAAGGACTGCTTTGTGTGTCACTTCCGTATCCAGAGAGGAGAACGAGGAGTGGGGAAGGAGAGGGAAAAGCGGGACAGGACCCGGGCAACCCATTATGTGGCATTGGGCTGCAAGGATGGGAGTGTGTGGAGGGCTTGTCAAAGAGCCCCTTTCAAACATAAAACATAAAGTACACACACTCATGCAGATGCATGCACACACACACTCACACAGGGCAAAAACTGGTTGAATCTACATTGTTTCTATGTCATTTCAACCAAAACATTCAATGTGATGATGTTGAATCAACATGGAAAACTGATTGGATTTTTAAAAGTCATCAACATAAGAGAATTTAGTGTTTTTAACCTAAATCCAATGACATTGTGAAAAGTTTTGTTGATTTTAGGTTGAATTCACGTTTGTTGACAACTCAACCAAATGTAAATTAAAACAAGACTTTGTACTGACGTCTGTGTCCAGTGGGCTACTACACACATAGTCTCTTGTGGGCTCCTGGGCTTCCCATAGCTCCCAGGCGTGTTGTTGTTGTGCCTTTACTGTGCGAGGACAGGAAGAGATTAAGAGATCCCCACTCGGGTCTTTACAGCCAACCGTGCTGAGCTTAATAGCAGAAGGAGGAGAGGAGAAGAAGCTTAATGGCAGAGCGACCAGCCAGTAGGCCCCCTCTGTGAAAAATCTCTTTGGTGCCAAGAGGACTCTACAAACAGGCCGGGATCAGATTAAAAAACAAAGAGAAAAGAAAGATACACAGTCACAGATGTGAGAAGAACAACATAAAAGCAATCTGCAGAACAAAATCTATTGTTAAAGTGTGTGAAAGAGCTCTTCAGTCTTTAACTAAATGTTTTAAATCTACTTTTTATTGTATAGAAAATGTGTACACACCCCTGCATAGAAAATGTACAAAACATGTGGGAACACTAAACTGGTACTCTTGTCTTTGTGAGAACATGCCAATAGACAATCTTCAGAATGTGCAATGAGTCTGCGGATCTGTATATAACATAATGAGTCAACACTGCATGCAAACAAATGTAAATTTAGCACATTTGCTTACAGAAGAGTATAAGAGGTCACTGGTTTTAGTTATGTCAAAAAACGGTTTATATTTCAACACGATTCTGGTGTATTTTAGGGCCAGCCATTTTTCCTGGGCAGGTCACATAACTTGTTGGGGGCCTATGTCAGTAAGGTCACAGGCCCTATGAGTCTGGGCACAGTGAATAAAATGGAATTTATTTGGGGTTTAAACATATAAAACAAGATGTAGAATGAATTCCCAGAGGATAAAGTATGATTTAAAACACTTGTCTCAATGCAGTTCTAGTTATCTAGTTAATATTTCTCAATGCAGTTCTGGCTATCTGGTTATTATTTCTCAATTCAGTTCTGGTTATTATTTATCAATTCAGTTCTGGTTATTATTTATCAATTCAGTTCTGGTTATCTAGTTATTATTTCTCAATGCAGTTCTGGTTATTATTTCTCAATGCAGTTCTGGTTATCTGGTTATTATTTATCAATTCAGTTCTGGTTATTATTTCTCAATTCAGTTCTGGTTATCTAGTTATTATTTCTCAATGCAGTTCTGGTTATTATTTCTCAATGCAGTTCTGGTTATCTGGTTATTATTTCTCAATTCAGTTCTGGTTATTATTTCTCAATTCAGTTCTGGTTATTATTTCTCAATTCCGTTCTGGTTATTATTTCTCAATTCAGTTCTGGTTATCTAGTTATTATTTCTCAATGCAGTTCTGGTTATCTAGTTATTATTTCTCAATTCAGTTCTGGTTATTATTTCTCAATTCAGTTCTGGTTATCTAGTTATTATTTCTCAATGCAGTTCTGGTTATCAAGTTATTATTTCTCAATTCAGTTCTGGTTATCTGGTTATTATTTCTCAATTCAGTTCTGGTTATCTAGTTATTATTTCTCAATTCAGTTCTGGTTATTAATTTTCAATTCAGTTCTGGTTATTATTTCTCAATTTAGTTCTAGTTATCTGGTTATTATTTTTTAATGCAGTTTTAGTTGTGTCAGTTTGATTAATACTTAGTTGTGACTCATTTGTCAGTCTGATTAGTACTTAGTTGTGACTCATTTGTCAGTCTGATTAGTACTTAGTTGTGACTCATTTGTCAGTCTGATTAATACTTAGTTGTGACTCATTTGTCAGTCTGATTAATACTTAGTTGTGACTCATTTGTCAGTCTGATTAATACTTAGTTGTGACTCATTTGTCAGTCTGATTAATACTTAGTTGTGACTCATTTGTCAGTCTGATTAATACTTAGTTGTGACTCATTTGTCAGTCTGATTAATACTTAGTCTTTGTCTGTCCATCTGTGATTCCCACAGGAAGCGGGGGAACCATGGGGTCCTGGGGCCACGGCCTGTGTGTGGTTTTGTGTTTCTGGGGAACAGTTAGCGGGAGCATGCTTCAGAGTCGCACTGTTGGCCCGTGTACTGTCAATACTGGCACGGTAAGAAAGACACACAGCTTTCTTCTTCTCCCCATTTTCTTCTCCTCTTTTTCTTGCCATTGTTCAGTTCCAAGCAGTCACGTGAGGTAAACACTATGGGGAATTTCCTGTTTGAGACAGTTTCCCTGTTGTTGATCATAAGATAATGTTACATCTGGGAGTGAAGTCTGATTCGTTACAGGATATCAACATAAGAATTATGTCAAGATTGGGGCTCTCTTTGAGTGAATTGATTTGTTGTTCACAACTTTATTTGTTATATATTAGATGTTTTTCTTTATTTTTCATTTTAAAGTTACATGGAATATTTATTTATCAGCACCAGCCAGTTGCAAAGACTCCTACTTAATTAATTAGCACCACATTTTTTTATTCACCCATATAATGGCTTTAGGGAGAAACTTCCAAAAATCATCAAGTTAATTTTACACTTCTTGATTCTTGCTAAATTGCAACCACAACATGGGAAGGGTTGGCTTGACCAATCTTGTCCATCTCTTCCCCAAGGCATCATTTAACTGCAGTTGGAGGAAACTGGCTCATATTCCAACAGAGATATGGGACAATGCAACCACACTGGACCTCTCCCAGAACCACCTCAACTTAACTAACCCTCAACACCTCAGACAACTACAGAGGTTGGATCAGTTGGTTAACCTCAATCTCTCAGGCAACTACCTCCCTCTGCTGGGGAAAGACAACCTCTGCAGCCTCCCCTCCCTGCATACACTAGACCTCAGTGGCTGCCAATTGACTTCCATAGAGGCTGGAGCTCTGCAGGGTTTACCCAGGTTAGGGGAGCTGTTTTTGGGGCACAACAGACTGCAAGTCCCAATGTCTGTCTCCACTCAAGATATAGTAACTATATCCTTCCTGGATTTCCATGGGAACCAAGAGCTTGAGCGTGTCTCTGATGATTTGTCGACAGGAATCAGAAGACCATTTCATAGAAAACTGTTGGCAAATGACCGTGAACATCCCACCACAACTCCAACGAACACAATGACTACAGCTAATGGTAAGGATCTCATAACAACTTACTTCTGCCTCATATCATCTCATTTATATGTAGTTATGTCATATCATATAATTATCAGCTATCATAGAATTCTTTGATGCTTACTCAAGCGGTCTTGGCTGTTATAGCTGTGATGTAATTCATAATAATGATTTGAACAGTAAAACCTATTCCCCTCTTGCCTAACAGGCACAGAGTCGCCTGGTCAGAGCCGCCCCTCCCACAGTTGGCAATATTTGGTGGCAGTCCTTGTGACGGCAATCTCCCTCTCCCTCCTCATCGCCAGCCTGGCCAAATGCCAGCTGGTCCGCCGCTACCTAGCCAGCTATCGCCACACCCGTCTGACCGAGCAGGACACAGCCAGCCAGTGTGACCCCAACAGTCTGGAGGTGGGCTTCTCTATGTAGAACCATGGGGGACAGGCACAGAGCCCCCACCCTGCTGCTGTCCCCCAGGGAGAGATTGAGATAGAGGATGAGGAAGATGATGATGGCTTCATAGAGGATAACTACATACAAGCCAGCGAGAGGGAGAGGGCTAAGAGGGCACTCCTGGAGGAAGAGGAGGAAGAGGATGGGATGGACTTTACCATTGGCTAGGAAGAAAGGGAGAAGGTGGAAAGAGAGGGGAGAGAATGAGAGAGGGAAGAGAGAGAGAGAGAGAGAGAGAGAGAGAGGTCACTAGCCTATTTGGACACTGATTTGGGCCAATGCAGATATTAAACATAAGCATGTCTATTTCCATCATCTTTAGAGGGAAATAACAGTCCAGAGACAGATGAATACAAAACTGATAATAGCAATAACTCAATTTAGCTCCGCAATAGGGCACCTTTGCCTGTGTCTTTCAATGGATATCAAAATTGGACTGACTGTTGGTATAGACTTTGATAGAAATTTGTTCGAAAATTATTATTTAAAGTGGATCAAATAATCAATCAATCAATTTGGTTTTGAGTTAGGTGTTTTAAAGTTTTACCAATGCATTTGATGTTATTTGGGTGTGCCTGCACTCCATTTTGTTACATTTGTAGATAAAATAAAACGTTTTCAAATTCAATAGCGCACCTGTTTTTCTTTCTGTAGAAAAATACATACAATTATCTTGAAACAGTTAGGCATATGCGTCGATCTATGATAATGTAATGCTTTATATAGTACAATAGACAAACACGCCTGATAGTAGCCTATGCGTAAATTAAGCAGAATAGAAGAGAATCGATACCATATGTAGACCTAATAATTGATGTAGGATTGGTTTTGCATGCTCTGTTGCGTTGAAAGCTGCTTGACAGGTCTGACGACGAAATACTACCCGGAAAGAGCAGTGGCGTGCATTAGACAACAGCGCGTGAGATGGGAGATGCACTGAATGAAATGTTGTAAGGGATATTCAACGTCAAATATTTATATTTTTTGTGCTATTAGTTTATTAGGATGTCGGCGTCTGCTATATTCATCCTGGACCTTAAAGGAAAGGTAAGTTGAGACTTGACTGTCTACGTGGCACTGGCGGATAAGTTTATAGTTTGACATCGATTAGTCTTGCGTTGCTGTTGCGGTTTTAAGGAAGACTAGTTCGCATCGATCAACAGCGCCTGCATCTGCAGTGTAGCTCAGAAATCTATGCGTAAAAGCGCACATAAGAAAATGAAAGAGCGGTAGGGCAGGCTATTGTAAAATTACATATTTGTTTATCTTTTAATATTTACAACTAAATGTATTTGTTTCTCAGAATTCGTCACTAACTATGTTTCCAATAGCTTGTGCAGTGATTTTTTTGTTGTCGACATTTATGAAAGTTCGCATAGAAAATAGATTCTACAATTGTCTGCGAAGGTGTTTCCATTGAACTATGTTGTGTCGATGAAAACAGCTGGACGTAATGACGTCACACCTAAAAAAAGACATCGACAAAAAATGCAGTGGTTGATGTGTTTTGATTACCCATTTAGGCAAATTGCGCATTAATACATGGGCGACAGCCTGCATGCCCTCCCTATCCGTTTAATGTCTATCCATTCGCGAAAGCCAGAATGGATAGAATACAATAATGGACCATGGTGAAAGTTGCACTCTTTTAGATCTGAAATAATTGGATGGTGAAACTTGTCAACCAACCAGGAAATCGAGGCATAGCAATTCAGGCATTCTTGAAAGTCAGGCCAATCCTTATTTTGCAAATACATGTTCTTTGTTTAAACAAAATATTTAGCAAGCAGTAGAAATTTAGAATTAAATGTGGAGTGGAGCTTATATACTAAACAAAAATATAAACACAACATGCAACAATTTCAAATATTTTACTGAGTTACAATTCATATAATGAAATCAGTCAATTGAAATAAATGAATTAGACCCTAATCTATGGATTTCACATGACTGGGAATACAGATATGCATCTGTTGGTCACAGATGCCTTTAAAAACAAAAGTAGGGGTGTGGATCAGAAAACCAGTCAGTGTCTGGTGTGACCACCATTTGCCTCATGCAGCGTGACTCATCTCCTTTGCATAGAGTTGATCAGGCTGTTGATTGTGGCCTGTGGAATGTTGTCCCACTTCTCTTCAATGGCTGTGCGAAGTTGCTGCATATTGGTGGGAACTGGAACACGATGTCGTACACGTTGTTGTACACGTCAATCCAGAGCATCCCAAACATGCTCAATAGGTGACATGTCTGGTGAGAATGTAGGCCATGGAAGAACTGGGACATTTCATTTTCAGCTTCCAGGAATTGTGTACAGATCCTTGCGACATGGGGCTGTGCTGAAACATGAAGTGATGGCGGCGAATGAATGGCACGACAATGGGCCTCAGGATTTCATCACGGTTTCTCTGTGCATTCAAATTGCCGTCGATAAAATGCAATTGTGTCCGTTGTCCGTAGCTTATGCCTGCCCATACCATAACCCCACCACCACCATGGGACTCTCTGTTCACAACATTGACATCAGCAAACCGCTCACCCACACGACGCCATAAACACTAGCTGCCGTCTGCCTGGTACAGTTGAAACTGTGATTAATCCGTGAAAAGTACACTTCTACAGCGTGCCAGTGGCCATCGAAGGTGACTATTTACCCACAGAAGTTGGTTACGACGCCAAAATGCAGTCAGGTTAAGTCCTTAGTGAGGACGATGAGCATGCAGACGAGCTTCCCAGAGAAGGTTTCTGACCATTTGTGCAGAAATTCTTTGGTTGTGGAAACCCAGTTGCATTAGCTGTCTGGGTGGCTGGTCTCAAACGATCCCGCAGGTGAAGAAGACAGATGTGGAGGTCCTGGGATGGTCTGCAGTGTGAGGCCAGTTAGACATACTGCCAAATTCTCTAAAACAACTTTATGGTAGGGAAATGAACATTCAATTCTCTGGCAACAGGTCTGGTGAATATTCCTGCAGTCAGCATGCCAATTGTACGCACCCTCAAAACTTGAGACATCTGTGGAATTGTGCTGTGTGACAAAACTGCAGATTTTAGAGTTGCCCTTTATTGTCCCCAGCACAAGGTGCACTTACGTAATGACCATGCTTAGTAAGCCTCTTCATATGCCACAACTGTCAGATGGATGGATTATCATGGAGAAGGAGAAACGCTCACTAACAGGGATGTAAACAAATGTGTGCACAAACTTTCAGAGAAATAAGCTTTTTGTGTGTGTGGACAATTTCTGGGATATTTTATTTCAGCTCATGAAACATGCAACCAACACTTGACACTTTTATATTTTTGTTCAATGACCAAAATCCACCCCATTTCAAACCCAGTTGATCTTTAGATTTTTTTTTTCGCGACCTTGCTTTTGTCGAATACACCTGGGAAACCTGCCCTCATACCACAGTAGGCATTGACCACATAGGCATTCCACTTTGTGATCGGATCAATTATATATTTCACGTTTGTTGCCAGAGAAATAGCAATCTACTCCAGGGATCTCTGAACCCCAGATGGTTTATATGTGCCTCTTCTAAAATTGGAAATAATTTCTTGTCAAATTATAGCGCATTCACAGAAAACGATGGACTGTTTTCGGGCAGGTTACAGTGTAGCAGCAGCGCAGTCAGTAAATTTGAGTTTCTATTGGACAAATGTAGGTAGGTCCCTCCCCGTTTCGTTCCGTTTGGATCTGCTTGGTTCGTAGTGAAGACATCGCTGAGGTGTATTCATTACGCCGAATATGTTGCAAAACGTTTCAGTTGGACAAATTCCGGTAGGTTACCTCCTCGTTTCGTTTGGAAGACCTAATGAATATGGCTCCGGTGTTGTGAATAGAAACATTCCTGGTCAAACTTGTTCTGCAACACCAAAGTGCACCATGCCTATCCAATATTAGGCTTTACCTGACAGACTGGTCAGGCAACCTTTTCTCTTGTTCTGTGCTCATATTTCTTATTAGACTTACAGAATGTTTACAAAGTTGCAAACTGTGTAATTTACTAACATATATATAATTAACATGCAATAATAGCCTACATTCATTTGTTTGCATACAAACAAACCATTAATAAAGTCTGGAGTACCTGGTCAAATCAAGCCAGCTCAGACAGCAGGGCTGCGTTCAGTATGTTTTTATGTTCTGGAACGTTCAACTGAACGTAAACGGTTGGGTTGTTGGACACAGTCAGCATGGCCACTGCCCTTTAAATAAGTCACTCATAGCTTCAAGCCACACTGCGCCACACCGACCAAATAGGAGAAAACATACCTCAAAGTCTGTTCAAACTTACAAGAATGTTTTGGAGAAACATGTCATTCAGTACCAACCATTCCATAGCGTAGCAAACGTTCAGGCGAACTGAACGCACCTCAGAGTATAGTGTAATCACACCAAACCTGACTGTCCTTATTTGGATGGTCATGTTAATAATATTGTAGAGAAAGGACAAAAGGCCCCACCAGTGCCTGAAGGTGTCAGGGGGAAAGATTACCATCTCATAGGCCCTTGCCTGCATCCCTGATAGTGCTGATTAAAGCCTTTCTCTCCTTGCCCTGGGAGCAATCCAATACCTCTGACCCAGGCTGGGCTGTAGTGAAAGCCCCAGCTGCTCTCTGGCTGGAGGGCAAACAGACATGCTTCCAATGTAGCTGTTTCATTGGTTGTCTGTCTCTTGGAGACTAGAGTGGCTGTATACAGGCAGTGTATCAGCACACTGGTTGTCTGTCTCTTGGAGACTAGAGTGGCTGTATACAGGCAGTGTATCAACACACTGGTTTGTAGTAGTGAGATGTTATGAATGTAGCTTTATGCTGTACTGTTCAAGTGAATGTTTCAAAATCTCTGTCTTTGAAATATATTGTTATGCTGATAAATGCCTGCTTTGTTTTGTACTCTGACTTCACTTGAAAGTTAAATGGCCACCAGCACACTGATGAATTCTCCCCAGCTCTTTAAACAGCGGGAGCATTCATCAGGGTGCAGTGTCTATTCTTTACTTTGTGTACCCTGCACCTGCAATTCTGGATGAGTGTACACTACTTTTAAAGTGCACATTTTCTGTCTCAATATGTGTGAAACTACACGATGTATAGATACTGTAGATCTTTCAGGATTAAATATTGAGTTGCCATGTGTGCTCGATTGTCAAACCCTGTCCTTCTCAGAGGTAAAAGGCATGTTTTTTGGAGACCCTCTGGGAGCTTGATAGATACTCCATGATTATTACCTCCAAATGACTGAGCTAGTTTTGAGACTGACCCTAAGCGATCGCTAGTCTGTTTATCTTAATTGAGATGTGCCGTCAGCCTCTGAAGAGCATACAGACAGTAGTTCATATCGATTGTAAACAATGCCTCATTAACAAGGACCAGTATCCTGTTACCAAACAATCATCCCCTGACAGAATTGTCCTATAGTTAAGGGGATGTGTGTGTGAAGCAGGCCTAAGGGCCCTCATTACAGCCAGTCAGTGTGTTTTACCGTTTGTCAGCCAACAGTGGGACTGAAGGTGAACCAAGCTTGATTTCAGCTTCCCAGACATGTCTCTCGTTCAATCTCAAACGGTAACAGCATCACTGCAGCAGTCTCTCAGATCTGTTTCACTGTAGCAGGAGGCACTGCCTAACTCTTAAGAGTTGCTGTGTGTCTGTAGGTTCACATTTAAAGTTAGCAGAATAGTCTCACACCACCAGACCAACATCCTATAATGGCTGGAGTCTAGGCTAGCATAACACAAATATAATGTTTCAGAGAAACTGTGCAAAGGGGATTTTCAGGGGAATAAAAGAGGTCACAGATATAGTCAATCTGGTTTAATTACAAGTTGCAACAGGGAGAATGATCTGTAAACACCAGCCCAAGAAGATAGGAAGACTACATCAGAGGCTACAGAATCATAGCTACATTAGTGTGGCGTCAAACTTTAACCACGTAAGTCAACACAGACATTTGATACTGGCAGTTAAACAGATACTGGCAGTTAAACAGATACTGGCAGTAGAACAGATACTGGCAGTTAAACAGATACTGGCAGTTAAACAGATACTGGCAGTTAAACAGATACTGGCAGTAGAACATCAGTACTTAGTTACAGTAAATCAAATCTGAAAGGAAATGATCAAACAATTCCCCATTAAAGTGGTTTAATGAAAAACAAAAAGGTGTCTGGAGTGAGGTTTGCTAGCTCATGATGACTGCAGAAAGTGTCTGGGGATTTAAACATGGAATGAGGTACTTGCCATGGCATGTTCTGGTACATGCGTTTGATTAACACAGAGGGGGAGGTGTTGATGAAGGGAAAGTGACAATGGGTTTGAACAATATTTGTACTTTTTCATTTCCTTGAACCTTCATGGCAGTTTACTGTACATTTTAATCAGAAGTCAAACATGTTATTTTTCATTCTCAAAATGGTATTAGTTGAACACTGACATTTACCTCTACATTCTTAACAGTCAGGTAGCTTTGGTGTTTCCTTGCATGTGCGTCAAGACTCCTCTTTAAACGCAACAAGCTTTGAACTGTCTGTCGGTCTGTCTGGGATTCCACCATCCTTTTATAGCCAAAGAAAGAGGAAGAGCCCGTCCACATCCTTTCACTGTGTGAGGAGTATCCTGTGTGACAGAGGGCCCTCTTCAGTGCAGACCTGGGAAGAACATTGTATTCACTGTGTGAGGAGTATCCTGTGTGACAGAGGGCCCTCTTCAGTGCAGACCTGGGAAGAACATTGTATTTAATATGAAAATACCAACTTTTCAAATAATCAAGGAAGTCAACTAAAAAGGCAACTATTTTCTTTGATATTCAAATACAGAAAAACGTAATATTTGAAAAGGTGCAAGTTATTTGAAACCCCCAAAAGATGTATTGACTGCTGCCAAATATTTGAAGAATCAGAAACTACACCTGTTGAGTTAGTTCAAATATATGATCATAAGCACATGGTTTGGAGGGCTCTTAGATATGAATCTTAATTTAGGCCAGAATTTAATGAGGGTTATGTAATCACCTCAACATTAGAGTAGAAATGTATTTATATAGCCCACATATTTGTTTCAAGTCGTTACTTTCTCAGATCTGTATTCAAATAGTTTAAACGTATAAACTCAGAAAAAAAACAAAAGTCCTCTCACTGTCAACTGCGTTGAAATTTCTAACACTTGTAAATATTTGTATGAACATAACAAGATTCAACAACTGAGACATAAACTGAACAAGTTCCACAGACATGTGACTAACAGAAATGGAATAGTGTCCCTGAACAAAGGGTTTGTCCAAATCAAGAGTAACAGTCAGTATCTGGTGTGGCCACCAGCTGCATTAAGTACTGCAGTGCATCTCCTCCTCATGGACTGCATCATATTTGCCAGTTCTTGCTGTGAGATGTTATCCCCTCTTCCACCAGGGCACCTGCAAGTTTCCAGACATTTCTGGGGGGAATGGCCCTAGCCCTCACCCTCCGATCCAACAGGTCCCAGACGTGCTCAATGGGATTGAGATCCGGGCTCTTCGCTGGCCATGGCAGAACACTGACATTCCTGTCTTGCAGGAAATCACGCACAGAATGAGCAGTATGGCTGGTGGCATTGTCATGATTTTTAAATATTTTTTATTTATTTTACCTTTATTTAACTAGGCAAGTCAGTTAAGAACAAATTCTTATTTTCAATGACGGCCTAGGAACAGTGGGTTAACTGCCTGTTCAGGGGCAGAATGACAGATTTGTCAGCTCGGGGGTTTAACCTTCCGGTTAGTCCAACGCTCTAACCACTAGGCTACCCTGCCGCCCCAAATGATGGAGGGTCATGTCAGGATGAGCCTGCAGGAAGGCTACCACATGAGGGAGGAGGATGTCCTCCCTGTAACACACAGCGTTGAGATTCCCTGCAATGACAACTATCTCAGTCCGATGATGCTGTGACATACCGCCCCAGACCATGACGGAGCCTCCACCTCCAAATCGATCCCACTCCAGAGTACAGGCCTCGGTGTAACGCTCATTCCTTCGACGATAAACGTGAATCCGACCATCACCCCTGGTGAGACAAATCCGTGACTCGTCAGTGAAGAGCACTTTTTGCCAGTCCTGTCTGGTCCAGCGGTGGTGGGTAATAATCTGAGCACTGATGGAGCGATTGTGCGTTCCTGGTGTAACTCGGGCAGTTGTTGTTACCATCCTGTACCTGTCCCGCAGGAGTGATGTTCGGATGTACCGATCCTGTTCAAGTGTTGTTACACGTGGTCTGCCACTGCGAGGACAATCAGCTGTCCGTCCTGTCTCCCTGTAGTGCTGTCTTAGGCATCTCACAGTACGGACATTACAATTTATTGCCCTGGCCACATCTACAGTTCTCATGCCTCCTTGCAGCATACCTAAGGCACGTTCACGCAGATGAGCAGGGACCCTGGGCATCTTTCTTTTGGTGTTTTTCAGAGTCAGTAGAAAGGCCTCTTTAGTGTCCTAAGTTTTCATAACTGTGACCTTAATTGCCTACCATCTGTAAGCTGTTAGTGTCTTAACGACCGTTCCACAGGTGCATGTTCATTAATTGTTTATGGTTCATTGAACAAGCATGGGACATAGTGTTAAACCCTTTACAATGAAGATCTGTGAAGTTATTTGGATTTTTTACGAATTATCTTTGAAAGACAGGGTCCTGAAACAGGGGCGTTTATTTTTTTGCTGAGTTTAGTTACTTTCTTGGGTCTGTATTGAAATAGTTTAAACATGTAGTTGCTTTCTCCGATCTGTATTCAAATAGTTTAAACAAGTAGTTGCTTTCTCAGGTCTGTATTGAAATAGTTTAAAAAATAAGTTGTTTCTTGGGATCTGTATTCAAATAGTTCTGGTCACATCTTTTGTTTCTCCAGAAAAGTTATCCCAGGTCTGCTTCAGTGTGTGAGATCCTTCAAGCATATGCTTTGATCTATCAGTGTGAGGGCTCCAGCCCAGCGACTCTCAATGCTGACTCATCTTGTTATTGGTGTTGAAATGAAAGGGTGTGTGCGAGTGTGTGAGTGAGAGTTCTCTCCGGTCACTCCAGTGTATCTTGTGGTGTGTGAGAGAGAGATATTTTTTTACACAATGCTGTCATTGGGCATTGTGATCCCAGATTAGTTGTCAGTTATTTTATGTTTCTAAACAGAGGCCTCCCAGCAGAGGCTGTTGCTCCTTTCATTTACTGTACATCTTCCACAGCTTACTGCTGAGCCTTCACAACAAGGGGAAGGGCATATGCTCCATGTTTGATCTTTTTGAATTTCTTCTGTTGCATAACTGCCTCTATGGACTCCCTGGATAACAATGAGAATTGCTGCCGACAGTGCCGAGTGAACTATCCTATCTAAATAAAGATGAACCAAATTGAATTGAAAATGAATTTCATTAATGTGTTACAATGCCCTCTGTGTCGTGTGGTTTCAGGTGTTGATATGCCATAACTATATGTGTGTGCAACACTTTACCCTATTTACAAATCTTCACCCTGTTATGTGTTTTCCCTGTAGGTGTTGATCAGTCGTAACTACATGGGAAACATGGACATGAATGAGGTCGACCACTTCATGCCCATTATGATGAGGATGGAGGAGGACGCAGACTCATCGCCCCTGGTGACACACGGCTCCGCCCACTTCCTGTGGATCAAACACAGAAACCTCTACTGTATCCTGTCCTCAGGAATTCCTGTTACTGCTCAGTTCTTGGTTACCAAGCTTCTGTCTCTCTTACCATGCTCAGGACGACTGCTTGGTTACCAAGCTTCTGTCTCTCTTACCATGCTCAGGACGACTGCTTGGTTACCAAGCTTCTGTCTCTCTTACCATGCTCAGGACGACTGCTTGGTTACCAAGCTTCTGTCTCTCTTACCATGCTCAGGACGACTGCTTGGTTACCAAGCTTCTGTCTCTCTTACCATGTTCAGGACGACTGCTTGGTTACCAAGCTTCTGTCTCTCTTACCATGCTCAGGACGACTGCTTGGTTACCAAGCTTCTGTCTCCCCTTACCATGCTCAGGACGACTGCTTGGTTACCAAGCTTCTGTCTCCCCTTACCATGCTCAGGACGACTGCTTGGTTACCAAGCTTCTGTCTCTCTTACCATGCTCAGGACGACTGCTTGGTTACCAAGCTTCTGTCTCTCTTACCATGCTCAGGACGGCTGCTTGGTTACCAAGCTTCTGTCTCTCTTACCATGCTCAGGACGACTGTCTCTGCTTCTGACACATCACACAATTCACAGTTCACACCCTCACTGCATGTCATTTATCTGTACATCTCATGTTATTCTGAACTGGAGGGAAATGCTGTGAACAAAAAGTCTTATGAGTCAACCATCTCAGTGGTTGTAAAAGTTCCATGTGAAAAATATTTTAAAACAGCAGTGGCCCCGTTACTTTTCTGTTCAACAGTTTTAGTACATTCTTAAGTTATTCTTCAGTGGTGGCAATGACCAAGAAGAATGCCAATGCAGCCCTTGTCTACTCCTTCCTCTACAAAATGGTGGAGGTGAGTGTGTGCTTTACTGATATATAGTCGTGGCCAAAAGTTTTGAGAATGACACAAATATGAATTTTCACAAAGTGCTGCCACAGTTTGTATAATGGCAATTTGCATATACTCCAGGATGTTATGAAGAGTGATCAGATGAATTGCAATTAATTGCAAAGTCCCTCTTTGCCATGCAATGAACTGAATCCCCCAAAAACATTTCCACTGCATTTCAGCCCTGCCACAAAAGGACCAGCTGACATGTCAGTGAATCTCTCGTTAACACAGGTGTGAGTGTTGACGAGGACAAGGCTGGAGATCACTCTGTCATGCTGATTGAGTTTGAATAAAATACTGGAAACTTCAAAAGGAAGGTGGTGCTTGGAATCATTGTTCTTCCTCTGTCAACCACGGTTACCTGCCAGGAAACATGTGCCCTCATCATTTCTTTGCACAAAAATGACTTCACAGGCAAGGATATTGCTGCCAGTAAGATTGCACCTAACTCAACCATTTATCGGATCATCAAGAACTTCAAGGAGAGCGGTTCAATTGTTGCGAAGAAGGTATTGAAGATAAGTAGTTTCTTGGGATCTGTATTCAAATAGTTCACGACTCCCAAGAAAGTCCAGCAAGCGTCTGGACCATCTCCTAAAGTTGATTCAGCTGCGGGGTCGGGGCACCACTAGTACAGAGCTTGCTCAGGAATAGCAGCAGGCAGGTGTGAGTGCATCTGCACGCACAGTTAGGCGAAGACTTTTGGAGGATGGCCTGGTGTCAAGGAGGGCAGCAAAGAAGCCACTTCTCTCCAGGAAAAACATCAGGGACAGACTGATATTCTGCAAAAGGTACAGGGATTGGACTGCTGAGGACTGGGGTAAGGTCATTTTCTCTGATGAATCCCCTTTCCGATTGTTTGGTGCATTCGGAAAAAAGCTTGTCCGGAGAAGACAAGGTGAGCGCTACCATCAGTCCTGTGTCATGCCAACAGTAAAGCATCCTGAGACCATTCATGTGTGGGGTTGCTTCTCAGCCAAGGGAGTGGGCTCACTCACAATTTTGCCTAAAAACACAGCCATGAATAAAGAATGGTACCAACACATCCTCCGAGAGCAACTTCTCCCAAACATCCAGGAACAGTTTGGTGATAGAAATGGCCTTTTACAGCATGATGGAGCACCTTGCCATAAGGCAAAAGGGATAACTAAGGGACTCGGGGAACAAAACATCGATATTTTGGGTCCATGGACAGGAAACTCCCCAGGCCTTAATCCCATTGAGAACTTGTGGTCAATCCTCAAGAGGCGGGTGGACAAACAAAAACCCACAAATTTAGACTCCAAGCATTGATTATGCAAGAATGGGCTGCCATCAGTCAAGATGTGTCCCAGAAGTTAATTGACAGCATGCCAGGGCGGATTGCAGAGGTCTTGGAAAAAGAAGGGTGAACACTGCAAATATTGACTCCTCGTATCAACTTCATGTAATTGTCAATAAAAGCCTTTGACACTTATGAAAAGCTTGTAATTATACGTCAGTATTCCATAGAAACATCTGACAATATCTAAAGACAATGAAGCAGCAAACTTTGGAAATTAATATTTGTGTCATTCTCAAAACTTTTGGCCACGACTGTACAGTACAGTTGAAGTCGGAAATTTACATACACTTAGGTTGGAGTCATTAAAGTAGTTTTTCAACCACTCCACAAATTTCTTGTTAACAAACTATAGTTTTGGCAAATCGGTTAGGACAACTACTTTGTGCATGACACAAATCTTTTTGGAGAAATGTCCTCTGGTCTCATGAAACAAAAATTGAGCTGTTTGGCCATAATGACCATTATGTTTGGATGAAAGAGGGGGAGGCTTGCAAGCCGAAGAACACCATCCCAACCGTGAAGCACGAGGGTGGCAACATCATGTTGTGGGGGTGCTTTGCTGCAGGAGGGACTGGTGCACTTCACAAAATAGATGGCATCATGAGAGGGGAAACGTGTGTGGATATATTGAAGCAACATCTTAAGACATCAGTCAGGAAGTTAAAGCTTGGTCCAAATGGGTCTTGGACAATGACCCCAAGTATACTTCCAACGTTGTGGGAAATGGCTTAAGGAAAACAAAGTCAAGGTATTGGAGTGGCCCTCACAAAGCCCTGACCTCATCCTATAGAATATTTGTGGGCAGATCTGAAAAAGCGTGTGCAAGCAAGGAGGCTTACAAACCTGACTCAGTTACACCAGCTCTGTCAGGAGGAATGGGCCAAAATTCACCCAACTTATTGTGGGAAGCTTGTGGAAGGCTACCTGAAACGTTTGACCCAAGTTACACTCAATTGCCTTCAAATTGTTTATGTAAGCTTCTGACCCACTGGGAATAGGATGAAAGACACAAAAACTGAAATAAATCGTTCTCTCTACTATTATTCTGACATTTCACATTCTTAAAATAAAGTGGTGATCCTTTAAACTGAGTTTAAATATATTTGGCTAAGGTGTATGTAAACTTCCGACTTCAACTGTACCTACTGGAGTACACTGCTTGTATCCAACCAATTGAATGCAATCCTATTGTATTGATCCTGTATTAAGTTGTCTGTCTGTGTGCCCATCTGTAGGTGTTTAAGGAGTACTTTAAGGAGCTGGAGGAGGAGAGTATCCGTGACAACTTTGTGACGGTGTATGAGCTGATGGACGAGGTCATGGACTTTGGCTTCCCTCAGACCACAGACAGCAAGATCCTGCAAGAGTGAGTATTGGACTGCGTACCAGTCAATCAATACTGCAGTCTGTCTTGGAAGGCTTGGCTTGACATTTCAGACTGTAATACAGGGGCAGTACTAAAACATACTACCAAACTGACTGATATTTAACAGACTGATATCCTGCAGACTGATATCCTGCAGACTGATATCCTGCAGACTGATATCCAGCTGACTGATATCCAACATACTACCAAACTGACTGATATGCAGCAGACTGATGTGCAGCAGACTGATATCCTGCAGACTGATATCCTGCAGACTGATTTCCTGCAGACTGATTTCCAGCTGACTGATTTCCAGCTGAATGATATCCAGCTGACTGATATCCAGCAGACTGATATCCAGCAGACAGATATCATGCAGAATGATATCCAACTGACTGAAATCCAGCAGACTGATATCCTGCAGACTGATATCCAACAGACTACCAAACTTACTGATATTCAACAGACTGATATCCAACATACTACCTAGCAGACTGATATCCAGCAGACTGATATCCAGCAGACAGATATCATGCAGAATGATATCCAACTGACTGAAATCCAGCAGACTGATATCCTGCAGACTGATATCCAACAGACTACCAAACTTACTGATATTCAACAGACTGATATCCAACATACTACCTAACAAACTGATATCCTGCAGACTGATATCCTGCAGACTGATATCCAACTGACTGATATCCAACTGACTGATATCCAACTAACTGATATCCAACAGACTGAAATCCAACAGACTACCAAACTTACTGATATCCAACAGAATGATATCCAACAGAATGATATCCAACAGAATGATATCCAACAGACTGATATCCAACAGACTGATATCCAACAGACTGATATCCAACAGACTGATATGCAACAGACTGATATGCAACAGACTGATATCCAACAGACTGATATGCAACAGACTGATATCCAACAGACTAATATCCAACACACTGATATCCAACAGAATGATATGCAACAGACTACCTAGCAGACTGATATCCAACAGACTGATATCCAACAGACTACCAAACTTACTGATATTCAACAGACTGAAATCCAACAGAATGATATGCAACAGAATGATATCCAACAGACTGATATGCAACAGACTGATATCCAACAGACTGATATCCAACAGACTGATATCCAACAGACTGATATCCAACAGAATGATATGCAACAGACTGATATGCAACAGACTGATATGCAACAGACTGATATGCAACAGACTGATATCCAACAGACTGATATGCAACAGACTGATATCCAACACACTGATATCCAACAGAATGATATGCAACAGACTACCTAGCAGACTGATATCCAACAGACTGATATCCAACAGACTACCAAACTTACTGATATTCAACAGACTGAAATCCAACAGAATGATATGCAACAGAATGATATCCAACAGACTGATATGCAACAGAATGATATCCAACAGACTGATATGCAACAGACTGATATGCAACAGACTGATATCCAACAGACTGATATCCAACAGACTGATATCCAACAGAATGATATCCAACAGAATGATATCCAACAGACTGATATGCAACAGACTGATATCCAACAGACTGATATCCAACAGACTGATATCCAACAGACTGATATGCAACAGACTGATATGCAACAGACTGATATGCAACAGACTGATATGCAACAGACTGATATCCAACAGACTGATATGCAACAGACTGATATCCAACAGACTAATATCCAACACACTGATATCCAACAGAATGATATGCAACAGACTACCTAGCAGACTGATATCCAACAGACTGATATCCAACAGACTACCAAACTTACTGATATTCAACAGACTGAAATCCAACAGAATGATATCCAACAGACTGATATCCAACAGACTGATATGCAACAGACTGATATGCAACAGACTGATATCCAACAGACTGATATCCAACAGACTGATATCCAACAGACTACCAAACTTACTGATATTCAACAGACTGATATGCAACAGACTACCTAGCAGACTGATATCCAACAGACTGATATCCAACAGACTACCAAACTTACTGATATTCAACAGACTGAAATCCAACAGAATGATATGCAACAGACTGATATCCAACAGACTGATATCCAACAGACTGATATCCAACAGACTGATATCCAACAGACTGATATCCAACAGAATGATATCCAACAGAATGATATGCAACAGAATGATATGCAACAGAATGATATGCAACAGAATGATATCCAACAGACTGATATCCAACACACTGATATCCAACAGAATGATATCCAACAGAATGATATGCAACAGACTACCTAGCAGACTGATATCCAACAGACTGATATCCAACAGACTGATATCCAACAGAATGATATACAACAGAATGATATGCAACAGAATGATATGCAACAGAATGATATGCAACAGAATGATATCCAACAGACTGATATCCAACAGAATGATATGCAACAGAATGATATCCAACAGACTACCACAGTGCTATGTAAACTACAGTATATAGGATCCAAACGCTTTAGCTTGTTAACAATACTTTATTTTTGTGTTTTCTAAAACATACTACCAAACTGAATGATTTCTAGCTGACTGATATCCAACAGACTGATATCCAACATAGTACCAAACTTACTGATATGCAACAGAATGATATGCAACAGACTGATATCCAACAGACTGATATCCAACAGACTGATATCCAACAGAATGATATGCAACAGACTGATATCCAACAGACTGATATCCAACAGACTGATATCCAACAGACTACCACAGTGCTATGTGAACTACAGTATATAATAGGGTCCACATGCTTTAGCTTGTTAAAAATACTTTATTTTGGGGTTTTCTTCTCTGCTAAAGAGTGAGTGGAGTCAGTTAGTCAACATCTCTGTCTGCACACCTTTCAACTAGATGGCTTGCCAGCATACTTGCATCCAGGCTAGTGACAGTATACAACAGCCTACAGGATTCAGAGGGTTTAGCTCTTTAACAGGAATTTGTTTTCCTGTTTTGCTCCTGGGAAAGGTGCCATGTTCTGACAGAAGGTTCAGCATTCACTTAATTAGGGCCAGGCTACCACGGCAACGGGCTAAATATGTCTCCTTAATGACATCTTCTTACACTTACAATTGAAAGCCTGCTTGTAACATCATACTATAATTTAGTATTTTTATAATTGCTCAAGCAGACTGTTTACTGTGATAATATGGTGACTGTCTGGTGTAGACATTTGAAGATTTTGCCCTGAGGTTTGATGAGGCCTTTATCAGTGTGATGTCTATGTTGTCTGTGTCCATGGGCCTGAATAGGGCTGATCATCGCTAGACTGTCTTCCATTGAGACACACACACACACAATACCGTCGTCAGCTGGCTGCACTCGACACTCCAGACAGACGAGCTCTGTTCCGATCATCGTTTTGCCAAGGAGACACCCCACCCCACCTCATCCCGGCGTACTTCCATCCTCGCCCTCTTCTCCCCCAATTAGGCTCTTTCACCCCCCCCCCCCCTTAAAACACTACCCACCTGACCTGCCAACCATTCCCTTGTCTTCCCCTGTGTGTGTATGTGAGACAATGAGTGTGTTTGTGTGTGTTGTTTCGTAGTATGACTGACATTCTTATGCTAATCTGTCGATTTACCGCCAACTCTGCTCTAGGATAGACTCATTAGCATTTCTGATAAGAATCAGGACCAAACCAAACAAGCCTGCTTGTCTTTCATCTCGCTGGCTTGAGCCACTCTCTGTGAGTCGTGATGAGGTGTTGAGATGAAATGATCTCCCTGCTTGAGGTGGGTTATCGTAAAACACAGTGCAGTGGTGAAATCAAACCAGTGTTTTGTAATTTCTTGGTCAATTTTGGGGGTCATCTTTCGGTGCCTGTGCAGTGTGCAGACACACATTTTGAGCCATGCTAGCGTCTTCTAATCTGAGTGATAGGGGGTTTCTCAGACGAGCCCAGGGAAGGTTTAGTAGAGGACGTGGTTTCTCAGACGAGCCCGGAGAAGGTTTAGTAGAGGAGAGGGGGTTTCTCAGACGAGCCCAGAGAAGGTTTAGTGGAGGAGAGGGGGTTTCTCAGACGAGCCCAGAGAAGGTTTAGTGGAGGAGAGGGGGTTTCTCAGACGAGCCCAGAGAAGGTTTAGTGGAGGAGAGAAATTCGGCAAGCATCAGAAGGGTCCATGATGGAGAATGGATCAATCTGTCTCATTACCCCAGGGGGAGCTTGGAGAGATGCAGGCAGAAGAGATCTATCAGGGGGGATTACAGTTGTGTGTGTGTGTGTGTGTATTTGAGGAAGTAGATGGTGTTGCTGTCTGTCACCTGGTTATTTGTCAGTGAGATATAAAGAGAGGCAAAGGCAGGTGTCCCACAGATGGTAACGTTTGCATACTGGAGGTACATCATCTCCCTCCTACCCACACCCCATCTCATCGCATCATCCCTTCAGACACCCAGTCCTCCCTGGAGGACAACAAGCCTCTCTCAGAACAGTATAGCTCTGCCTGTTGTACAACTCAGCACTGCAGCATACATTACTGATAGTACAGCCAGTAGGAGACGATAGTCATACAAGGTCTGCTGTGTTTAAAGGCACAATGGGATCGGGCTAGTGACATGTAAGCTATGGGTGCAAGGCCTGAGAGTCTATGAGGTCAACTTGATTGCTTTTAGCAATTGTAGATTGTACCAATTTAATGAGCACACAAGATGTACTTCAAGTACAAAATAATTATTTGAGCTCAGAGTTTAGTTTAGCGCAGTCTGAGTCTTTTCGTTACAATTACAATGTAAACCCCCTTGTTCCAATTACAACCATGGTTACCGAGCTCACAACCCAAGACAAATCCTTTCAATAATCTATCTACTCCAGTCAAGAGGTTTATTAAAATTAACTTTCTATTCAGGGGTATCATAAGCTCTTTCATCAATAATGAATAAATACAAGGTATGAAATCACCTAGAAAACAAATATCTTCATAAAATAACTTCCACTGTCCTTCCAAGAGTTTCTTTTCATCTTGTGCTTGCTCCTCTGTTCTTGCACCTAAGTGGAAAGTGAGGTAGCGATGCCTATATTTGTCCCCTCTGAACAAGCCTACATGGTATCTGTCCTCTCCCCTCTCTCCTCTCTCCCCTCTCTCCTCTCCCCCTCTCTTCTGTCCCTCTCTCCTCTCCCCTCTCTCCTCTCCCCCTCTCTTCTGTCCCCTCTCTGCTCTCCCCGGTCCCTCTGTCCCTCTCTGCTCTCTCCTCTCTCCTCTTCTGTCCCCTCTCTGCTCTCCTGTCCCCTCTCTCCTCTCTCCCCCTCTCTGTCCCCTCTCTGCTCTCCCCGGTCCCTCTGTCCCTCTCCCCTCTCTCCTCTCTCCTCTTCTGTCCCCTCTCTCCTCTTCTGTCCCCTCTATGCTCTCCCCGGTCCCTCTGTCCCTCTCCCCTCTCTCCCCTCCCCCTCTCTGTCCCCTCTCTGCTCTCTCCTCTCTCCTCTTCTGTCCCCTCTCTCCTCTCCCCCTCTCTGTCCCCTCTCTGCTCTCCCCGGTCCCTCTGTCCCTCTCTCCTATCTCCTCTCCCCTCTCTCCTCTCCTGTCCCCTCTCTGCAGGTACATCACCCAACAGGGTCACAAACTGGATGTGGGCGCCCCTCGCCCCCCCGCCACCGTCACGAACGCTGTGTCCTGGAGGTCGGAGGGCATCAAGTACAGGAAGAACGAGGTGTTCATGGACGTCATCGAGTCCGTCAACCTACTGGTGAGAAGCCTCTTTAATGGGATCTCGTTTTGTTACTATTCTGCCTGTTCACTGTGAAGATAAAGTCATGGCAACTCTCAATAGAGTCATAGCAGTCATGGCAACTGCTCAATAGAAAAACCGGGGACACCTCTAGTAAACAATCATTATTAAAGAACACCAAGCCATAAGTTTCCACACATCTTTTAACCCTTTGAATGTGTGATGTATCTGTATAGAGTACAGACTGTACACTATACTGTATATGGCTTGTACTCAGTAATAACCTGCTGATGACGGGTGACAGTGACTAGTTGGGACAGTAGTATGATTATAAAACAGCTGGTCTGGCTTTGTGTGGCGTAACTGATTTGCGTGTAGGGTAAGACGAACATACAATAGATTAAAGGCCCAGTGCAGTGAAAAACTAGAATTACCTGTGTTTTATATACACTACCGTTCAAAAGTTTGGGGTCATTTAGAAATGTCCTTGTTTTTGAAAGAAAAAAATAATAATTGTCCATTAAAATAACATTGAATTGATGAGAAATACAGTGTAGACATTTTATGTTGTAAATGACTATTGCAACTGTAAATGGCAGATTTTTTTAAATGGAATATCTACATTTATCAGCAACCATCACTCCTGTGTTCCAATGGCACGTTGTGTTAGCTCATCCAAGTTTATCATTTTAAGGCTAATTAATCATTAGAAAACCCTTTTGCAATTATGTTAGCACAGCTGAAAACTGTTGTCCTGATTTAAAGAAGCAATAAAACTGGCCTTTTTTTAGACTAGATGAGTATCTGGAGCATCAGCATTTGTGGGTTCGATTACAGGCTCAAAATGGCCAGAAACAAATAACTTTCTTCTGAAACTTGTCAGTCTATTCTTGTTCTGAGAAATGAAAGCTATTCCATGCGAGAAATTGGCAAGAAACGGAAGATCTCGTACAATGCTGTGTACTACTCCCTTCACAGAACAGCGCAAACTGGCTCTAACCAGAATAGAAAGCGGAGTGGGAGGCACCGGTGCACAACTGAGCAAGAGGACAAGTACATTAGAGTGTCTAGTTTGAGAAACAGATGCCTCACAAGTCCTTCTTTTAAAAACAAGGACATTTCTAAGTGACCCCAAACTTTTGAAAGGTAGTGTATATTTCCACACTATGAGGTTGGAATGAAAATGATGATAATGCCCTTTAGTGGAAGAGCTCTTTGAAAAGACCGCCTTAATTTTCAGCCTGTTTTAGAGGGATGAAGCTTTGGCCTGCCTGGTGACATCACCAGGCGGTAAATAAGTAAATAGACTATTAACAAAGAGAGTTCCAAAACTCTCTGCCAACAGATAGTTCAGAGTTTAAACATATATTATTGTCACGTACACCTGATAGGTGAATTGCCATAGTACGGCACCCCTGGAGCAAATTAGGGTTAAGTGCCTTGCTCAAGGGCACATCAACAGGTTTTTCACCTTGTCGGCTCGGGTATTTGAATCAGCAACCTTTTGGTTACTGCCCCAATGCTATAACGCAAGGCCACCTGTTGCGCTTCCTCCCTCCCCACTCACACCACTCGCAGACAGCCCGAGCATAAAATGTTGCTTGAGAAATTGCTCTTTGTTAAGAAGCACTTTTTTTCTCTAATTTTGACCATTTTAAATTAAAACAATCCCAGTAAGGTACTTAATTGTTACCCAGAAATTATATTCAGATCAAAATGGCTGCATTGGGCCTTTAACCTAAACCAGGAAATAGTTTGAGTAAAGGTAAACATTCCCAGGTAAAGAGTACATAGTCATACACTTTACTGTACACACCGTTTACTGTATACCAATGATAGGAAACTTTGGAGGTGGGGGCCACAAAGAAACGTATCTCATCATGAGGGGCCGCAGTGGGTCTGAGTACTCAGGATAGATACATTTTTGTTCAAATTTGATTTCTAATAGTTGGATATATATTTAGAGTGATCATTATTTAGAATGGACAGGCCAAGAAACAAGGTCAGGTTTACAGTAAGCTGTATGAGAAGGTTCTTCCAGACACCATTTCTCCACTTCCTTGAATCGAAAATGTGAGGAAATGATTTCCGATTTCCTGTCTTACAACAATCCTCCGGTTTCTGGTTTCTGTGCTAACACCGGGACACCCATGTGGCCACAACCTTTTGGTTTGGCACGTAACCAGCCCCCTGAGCCCCTGATGTATCCCAGGGGTCACAGACAGAGACATGGCTGATAACTGATTGTAAGGAAGAGCAGGTCTGATGGGCCTCTATTGCCACATTATCATTCAACTGGACAGCTAGATCTCTGAGCTCCCTTTTTGTGACAAGCCACTTTATCATCTTCAGTCTCAAACACCTTCCTTAACCTCATATAAACCTGCCATCCTTGGTTCCTCCTTGTCAAAATCAGAGTTTTTGTGATTAATATTTTTTGCTGTCTGTAACCCTCCCTGTAGGTGAGTGCTACCGGCAGTGTCCTGCGTAGTGAGATCGTGGGCAGCATCAAGCTCAAGGTGGTCCTGTCTGGGATGCCTGAACTCAGACTGGGCCTCAACGACAAAGTGCTCTTTGAAATCACAGGACGTGAGTATAAACACCTACAGTATAATGTCTGTACACCATAGCCGTGGGAAGTAGGGGTGCTGAGCTCGGGAGAGAGAGACTAAGGTTGAAAGTCATGTGTCCTCCGATACACAACCCAACCAAGCCGCACTGCTTCTTAACACAGTGCGCATCCAACCCGGAAGCCAGCCGCACCAATGTGTCGGAGGAAACACCGTGCACCTGGCAACCTTGGTTAGCGCACACTGCGCCCGGCCCACCACAGGAGTCGCTGGTGCGCGATGAGACAAGGATGTGTATAACTTCCGGCGCCGACAGAGATGGCCGCCTCGCTTCGCGTTCCTAGGAAACTATGCAGTTTTTTGTTTTTTTACGTGTTATTTCTTACACTAGTACCCCAGGTCATCTTAGGATTCATCACATACAGCCGAGAAGAACTACTGAATATAAGATCAGCGTCAACTCACCACCAGTACGACCAAGAATATGTTTTTCGCGATGCGGATCCTGTGTTCTGCCTTACAACCAGCGCCACGGGATGGTTCCCATGCAGCGACCCAAAAAAACGACTCAGAAAAAGAGGGAAACGAAGCGGTCTTCTGGTCAGACTCCGGAGACGGGCACATCGTGCACCACTCCCTAGCATTCTTCTTGCCAATGTCCAGTCTCTTGACAACAAGGTTGATGAAATCCGAGCAAGGGTAGCATTCCAGAGGGACATCAGAGACTGTAACGTTCTCTGTTTCACGGAAACGTGGCTCACTGGAGAGACGCAATCCGAAGCGGTGCAGCCAGCGGGTTTCTCCACGCATCGCGCGGACAGAAACGAACATCTTTCTGGTAAGAAGAGGGGCGGGGGCGTATGCCTTATGGCCAACGTGACATGGTGTGATGAAAGAAACATACAGGAACTCAAATCCTTCTGTTCACCTGATTTAGAATTCCTCACAATCAAATGTAGACCGCATTATCTACCAAGAGAATTCTCTTCGATTATAATCACAGCCGTATATATCCCCCCCCAAGCAGACACATCGATGGCTCTGAACGAACTTTATTTAACTCTCTGCAAACTGGAAACGATTTATCCGGAGGCTGCATTCATTGTAGCTGGGGATTTTAACAAGGCTAATCTGAAAACAAGACTCCCTAAATTTTATCAGCATATCGATTGCGCAACCAGGGGTGGAAAGACCCTGGATCATTGTTACTCTAACTTCCGCGACGCATATAAGGCCCTGCCCCGCCCCCCTTTCGGAAAAGCTGACCACGACTCCATTTTGTTGATCCCTGCCTACAGACAGAAACTAAAACAAGAAGCTCCCACGCTGAGGTCTGTCCAACGCTGGTCCGACCAAGCTGACTCCACACTCCAAGACTGCTTCCATCACGTGGACTGGGAGATGTTTCGTATTGCGTCAGCCAACAACATTGACGAATACGCTGATTCGGTGTGCGAGTTCATTAGAACGTGCGTTGAAGATGTCGTTCCCATAGCAACGATTAAAACATTCCCCAACCAGAAACCGTGGATTGATGGCAGCATTCGTGTGGAACTGAAGGCGCGAACCACTGCTTTTAATCAGGGCAAGGTGTCTGGTAACATGACTGAATACAAACAGCGCAGCTATTCCCTCCGCAAGGCTATCAAACAAGCTAAGCGCCAGTACAGAGACAAAGTAGAATCTCAATTCAACGGCTCAGACACAAGAGGCATGTGGCAGGGTCTACAGTCAATCACGGACTACAGGAAGAAACCTAGCCCAGTCACGGACCAGGATGTCTTGCTCCCAGGCAGACTAAACAACTTTTTTGCCCGCTTTGAGGACAATACAGTGCCACTGACACGGCCTGCAACGAAAACATGCGGTCTCTCCTTCACTGCAGCCGAAGTGAGTAAGACATTTAAACGTGTTAACCCTCGCAAGGCTGCAGGCCCAGACGGCATCCCCAGCCGCGCCCTCAGAGCATGCGCAGACCAGCTGGCCGGTGTGTTTACGGACATATTCAACCAATCCCTATACCAGTCTGCTGTTCCCACATGCTTCAAGAGGGCCACCATTGTTCCTGTTCCCAAGAAAGCTAAGGTAACTGAGCTAAACGACTACCGCCCCGTAGCACTCACATCCGTCATCATGAAGTGCTTTGAGAGACTAGTCAAGGACCATATCACCTCCACCCTACCTGACACCCTTGACCCACTCCAATTTGCTTACCGCCCAAATAGGTCCACAGACGATGCAATCTCAACCACACTGCACACTGCCCTAACCCATCTGGACAAGAGGAATACCTATGTGAGAATGCTGTTCATCGACTACAGCTCGGCATTCAACACCATAGTACCCTCCAAGCTCGTCATCAAGCTCGAGACCCTGGGTCTCGACCCCGCCCTGTGCAACTGGGTACTGGACTTCCTGACGGGCCGCCCCCAGGTGGTGAGGGTAGGCAACAACATCTCCTCCCCGCTGATCCTCAACACTGGGGCCCCACAAGGGTGCGTTCTGAGCCCTCTCCTGTACTCCCTGTTCACCCACGACTGCGTGGCCACGCACGCCTCCAACTCAATCATCAAGTTTGCGGACGACACAACAGTGGTAGGCTTGATTACCAACAACGACGAGACGGCCTACAGGGAGGAGGTGAGGGCCCTCGGAGTGTGGTGTCAGGAAAATAACCTCACACTCAACGTCAACAAAACTAAGGAGATGATTGTGGACTTCAGGAAACAGCAGAGGGAACACCCCCCCATCCACATCGATGGAACAGTAGTGGAGAGGGTAGCAAGTTTTAAGTTCCTCGGCATACACATCACAGACAAACTGAATTGGTCCACTCACACAGACAGCATCGTGAGGAAGGCGCAGCAGCGCCTCTTCAACCTCAGGAGGCTGAAGAAATTCGGCTTGTCACCAAAAGCACTCACAAACTTCTACAGATGCACAATCGAGAGCATCCTGGCGGGCTGTATCACCGCCTGGTATGGCAACTGCACCGCCCTCAACCGTAAGGCTCTCCAGAGGGTAGTGAGGTCTGCACAACGCATCACCGGGGGCAAACTACCTGCCCTCCAGGACACCTACACCACCCGATGCTACAGGAAGGCCATAAAGATCATCAAGGACATCAACCACCCGAGCCACTGCCTGTTCACCCCGCTGTCATCCAGAAGGCGAGGTCAGTACAGGTGCATCAAAGCTGGGACCGAGAGACTGAAAAACAGCTTCTATCTCAAGGCCATCAGACTGTTAAACAGCCACCACTAACATTGAGTGGCTACTGCCAACACACTGTCAATGCCACTGACTCTACTCCAGCCACTTTAATCATGGGAATTGATGGGAAATGATGTAAATATATCACTAGCCACTTTAAACAATGCTACCTTATATAATGTTACTTACCCTACATTATTCATCTCATATGCATACGTAGGGACTGTACTCTATATCATCGACTGCATCCTTATGTAATACATGTATCACTAGCCACTTTAACTATGCCACTTGGTTTACATACTCATCTCATATGTATATACTGTACTCGATATCATCTACTGTATCTTGCCTATGCTGCTCTGTACCATCACTCATTCATATATCTTTATGTACATATTCTTTATCCCCTTACACTGTGTATAAGACAGTAGTTTTTTTGGGAATTGTTAGTTAGATCACTTGTTCGTTATTACTGCATTGTCGGAACTAGAAGCACAAGCATTTCGCTACACTCGCATTAACATCTGCTAACCATGTGTATGTGACAAATACATTTGATTTGATTTGATTTGATTTCGATTTGATTTGATTTGATCCCTACCGGCCAAACCCTCCCTAACCCGGATGACGCTAGGCCAATTGTGTGTCGCCCCATTGACCTCCCGGTCGTGGCCGGTTACGACAGAGCCAGAGTCTCTGGTGGCACAGCTGGCGCTGCAGTACAGCGCCCTTAACCACTGCGCCACCCAGGAGGCTCACTCTGGTAATTTGACTGGTAAACTCATGGGTAAGATCAAAATGGCTGTCAGTTCTAACTTGAATGGGCACTTCATGCATTCTATTTCTCTACTCCGTCAGTGAATAGTTAAAGGACTTTCACAAATGTCTAAATACAATTGCAGGAAGTATGTTTAGAAAGCGAATGGCTACTGCTGAAAAGAGAAGATTTGTTTGTCAGTAGAAGCTACCAGTTTTTTTTCTTCTCAACAACTCAGACGAACAGCACTGTTTTTCAAAGTAGCTCTGGCCTCTCTTGAGACCATCACCGGTACAGTGAGAAGCCTAGGTTATGCACATTCATGCTATCTTCATCATTGGGTGAGTCTGTGCCACTGGACAGTTGATTCAGTAGCTTACTGTAGCCTATAATATTGATATATTGTTTCCCTTATTTTTATTGGCCCTGAGCCAGGTCAAGACCAAGGCCCGGTTTCTCAAAAGCAACTTAAAACTAAATTAATTTTACAACCATAGAATCCCAGAATGACAGAAATGCGTTTATAAAAGACCATATTTTCCAGACCCTCCTAAAAATGCTTCTTCTTAACTAGATAAATACGATAATAGAATACGTTATTATAAAGGGATTTTTATACACCCAACTCAATATCTTCTTGTGGCTATGTTGTACACAGTATACACACAAACTGACTCACAAGTACACAGACACACACCAAAAGGTAAGGACAATCATAGCCGGGACAAGATCCCCAACCCAAATAATTGGACTCTTCATCTCTGGAGAGATGTGGTCACAGATAATATGGACAATTATCTTCCATGCCCAAATCCTCACCCTTCAATATTTTAGTTTGTTCCCAATCCTACCCAACTAACTCCATACCCCCTGCCTCCCATCCCTACCTACACCCCTCTGCCTCCACCGCCCCCATTCTCTGTCCCTGGTCTCCCCCCTCATGTGCCCTGGTTGTGGGGCGTCTGGTGGATGACTCTTCCCTGGTCTAGCCCCGGTGCTAATCCCTCCCCCAGGCTACTGCTGCTGTCGGCAGATGAAAGATGGACGGCTCCTCACATGCAGCCTACGGCCTGGAAGTGAAGTGGCATGTCTGGAATAGAAAAAGAAAAGTACTCCTACAAATAATGGATAGATAAACAAGAGAATGCAAAATGGGCTTCTACACTCTCCCTATTGGGGCGGCAGGTAGCGTAGTGGTTACAGCGTTGGAAAGTTGCAAGATCGAATCCCCGAGCTGACAAGGTAAAAAATCTGTCATTCTGCCCCCGAGGAAGGCAGTTAACCCACTGTTCCCCAGGCACCATAGGTGTGTTTTAAGGCTTCCCCCCCCTGCACCTCTCTGATCCACAGGGGTTGGGTTAAATGCAGAAGACACATTTCAGTTGAACACATTCAGTTGGACAACTGACTAAGTATCCCCCATTCTCTTTCCTATAATCAGAGAAAGAAGTTCTCCCAAAATGTATATTGCACTTTGTTTTTCTATAACATGCATTTGTATGTATTCCCTCAAGGGATCCTACTAAAATCCTGAATTTGGGACAAGTAATTTTGAACCATAAAGGTGTGTTTTGATTACGAAGTCATCTTTATTAATGTCTGTCCTGGCTTGCTACATTGTAAACAGCCTTGTGTGGGTGAAACAGCACCCTCTTCTGGTCAAAGTATGTTAATGTCACTCCACATGAAGAAGATACTGTTGGAGAGTCAGGGCTGTCAAATCTGGGTATAGGGAAATCATGCTTATGATACATACAGGAAAGAAAATCACATGAGCTTACAGGGAGAGTTTTGAAGTAGGCTTTGAGAGATATGAGAGCTGAAACAGATCAAATTGTGAAAATGAATAAAACACAGGATTCATTTCTGTGATATGGACACATGACTGTTCTGTTGCCTTGTTAGGGAGATAGTGAACCACAGGGGACAGTGTGATAACCTAAACCCTTCTACGTCTGGCATCTCTCTCTCCCTCCACCCCCTTAGAGCCTGAACATGACTGTGCCTCCTTTTTGACCGTTCCACAATCTCTCAGTAATGATGCTACTAGGGGGACCATACTTACAGTATATTGGGGAGAGTAGCGCTTCAAAGGGCTAACCTGCTGGGATGTCATGATCTGATAGGCCTGCTAGGTCTCTGATCTCCAAAGACTAGACGCTAGCTCTCCCTGGAGGATGGGGCTTTACATTGAAATGTCTCACACACACATACGCACGCACACACACACACACACTTGGTCAAACTCAGTCACCTTGGTGTGGACAGGGTTCATTCTACCTGGGTTCATGTGGGGCCCAGAGTCATTCAGAACTTTTAACAGCAGCTCTGCTGGGCCTTTTTCTATGTGTTCAGGAAAACAACGGGAACATTAGGCTTGCTCACCACAGTACACAGCCACATTGCCAGGTCATTGTTTTCCAACCCACTCCTGAAGTGGATGTTCTTCCAAAACTTTCTCTTACAACAGCTATGATCGATTGAACTCTTTATAAAGTACCTACGAAGAAGAAGCCGTGGTGTGTTTTCTGATCAGGAAGGATGACAATGGAACCTACAGGATACTTTTTATTTAGTATCTGAGGCATATAAGACTGTACAGTATTTGAACTGAGACTGGAAAACGTCAATGGACTCCTATGGATATTTCGCACTGATCCAATGTGCACCTGTCAGGCGCTGTGTATCAGGACATAGCCGTACAATAACCCCTCCCCCTTTTACCTGTCCTGTCAGGAGAGAAAAGTAAGACGGTAGAGCTGGAGGATGTCAAGTTCCATCAATGTGTCCGTCTGTCCCGTTTCGAGAACGACCGCACCATCTCCTTCATCCCCCCCGACGGAGAGTCCGAACTCATGTCCTACCGCCTCAACACCACGGTCAGCAGAACACACACACACACACACACACACACACGTGCACACATCTCCTTTGCTCCATGTTAACCTTCTCTCCTCTGTCTGCCAGGTGAAGCCTCTGATATGGATTGAGAGTGTGATTGAGAAGTTCTCCCACAGCCGAGTGGAGATCAAGGTTAAGGTAAAGGATGTCCAACATCATCCGCTGTCTTTTAGCATGGCTCCAACATTGGCTTTCCTATGAACCCTGGCTGCAATGTGGGACAATGTTTGGGTTGGGACTGTTTCCTCAACCTTTAACTTTAGATGCTATGAGTTAATCATTAAGCAAGGAAGTCTCCATACAGTAACCTCTGTGTTTCTTCTTGATGACTGTATCCTTTCTTTCCATCACTAGCATTGCACGTCTCTGCTGGTAACCCTGTGACCGTTTGACCTTTCACCTCCACCCTACAGGCCAGGAGTCAGTTTAAGAGTCGCTCCACTGCCAACAATGTGGCCATCATGGTACCTGTTCCCAGCGACGCAGACTCGCCCAAATTCAAGACGAGCACAGGCAGCTGCAAGTATCTTCCCGAGAAGAGCGTGGTGCAGTGGAACATCAAGTCCTTCCCTGTAAGTAGCGAACGTCACTGAGATGAACTAAACATTACTACACTGAACAAAAATGTAAAGTGTTGGTCTCATGTTTCATGAGCTGAAATAAAACATCCCAGAAATGTGTCATTCCCACAAAAAGCTAATTTCTCTCATATTTTGTACACAAATTTGTTTACATCCCTGTTAGTGAGAATTTCTCCTTTGCCAAGATAATACATCCACCTGACATTTGTGGTATATCAAGAAGCTGATTAAACAGCATGATCATTACAGAGGTGCAACTTGTGCTGGGGACAATAAAAGGCCACTCTAAAATGTGCAGTTTTGTCACACAACACAATGACATAGATGTCTCAAGTTTTGAGGGAGAGTGCAATTTGCATGGTGACTGCAGGAATGTCCACCAGAGCTGTTGCCAGAGAATTTAATGTTAATTTCTCTACCATAAGCTGCCACCAACTTCTGAGGCCCATTGTGAGGCCCAAGGTATCTGTGACCAACCGATGCATATCTGTATTCCCAGTCATGTGAAATCCATAGATTAGGGTCTAATGAATATATTTCAATTAACTGATTTCCTCATATGAACTGTAACTCAGTAAAAGTCAATTGCTGCATGTTGCGTTTTTATATATTTGTTCAGTATAATAATAAGACATTGTAGATGGCAGTTAAGTCAATGCCTCCCTGTTAGTGGGTCATCTGCTACAGTATGGTAATATTACCATAGCATAGGTCCTGTGTGGCTTAGTCGGTAGAGCATGGTGCTTGAAATAGAAAGGGTCGTGGGTTCAATTCCTGCTGGGACCACCCATACATAGAATGTATGCATCTGCTATATTATTGTAACAGTAGCCATGTGTTTAAGATACTATTTTGTTCAATCCACCCTCACACAGTTGTACTCTTCAAAACCATACTATGGGTAATTATTGACCAGGGACATCTGGTGGGAGGAGCTATTGGAGGACAGGCTCATTTGAATGGCTGGAATGGAGTGGCCAGGCATTACAATGAGCCCGTCTTCCTCCTATAGCTCCTCACACCAGCCTTCTCTGTTATTGGCTAAATAGTAACTAAATGGTAAACATGCGGTCTTATCCATTAACAGAGTCTGAAGGCTACAGTATTCTCACAGGAAGCAGCACATTTTCTAATAACATGTTTTTACACAGCCACCAGAAGAATCACGGGGAGGTCAGACAAGTTATGTCTGATAACAGCTAGAGGAAACACTTCACATTGATAAAGACTGACAAGGATACTTTACTCAACCCCATGGCCTAACTATTACATTCAGCATGACTCTGTCAACTCTCTCTGCTGCTGTAAACCCACATCCTTCCTGCCTCTGAGAAACAAGAGAGCCGCATGGACCGTTTAAACAAATAACTATGTGTGGAGGTGGTATTGGTGGTGTGTCGCAGGAGACTGTGTTTATTAAAAACAAAAAACAATGTTTTAGTGAGAAGTAGGCATTGGTCTGAAGCTGAAAAATAAAGGAAATTCACATGAGCACCACAATGACTATTCCACCCATGCTCTACCAAGGTTTTCCAGCACACAGCTACTGTACTAGGTCAAAGCTATGTTGGTATTGTACTTCAAACTATGTGTAGGCAGGTTGCTTGGGATTCAAACCTTCTCAAACAGCCTAGTTCAGACTCTTAGAGGAGGTGTTCCCACAATAATGTGATTTGTACCGCCATTCAGGTCCTCTTGTAGTTGTTTACCTAACAAGGAAGTCCCGTGCACTGTTGATGTATCCTGCACCAGTACAGACGTGAGGAGTGTTTTAATATGACTGCATGGCCTAGCTAGCTTCATTGTGATAAGATCAGGTAGGGAGGGGTTTGGCTTCAACAGGCCATTTGTTCGGGTTTGCAGTGCTATAAAGTACACTATATATACAAAAGTATGTGGACACTCCTTCAAATTAGTGGACTCGGCTACTTCAGGCACACCCGTTGCTAACAGGTGTATAAAATCGAGCGCACAGCCATGCAATCTCCACAGACTGCATCTCCACCTTACTGAAGAGCTCAGTGACTTTCAATGTGGCACCGTCATAGGATGCAACCTTTCCAACAAGTCAGTTGGTCAAATTTCTTCCCTGCTAGAGCTGCCATGGTCAACTGTAAGTGCTGTTGTTGTGAAGTGGAAATGTCTAGGAGCAACAACAGCTCAGACGCGAAGTGGTAGGCCTCACAAGCTCACAGAACGGGACCGCCGAGTGCTGAAGCAACACTCGCTACCGAGTTCCAATCTGCCACTGGAAGTAACGTCAGCACAAGAACTGTTCGTCGGGAGCTTCGTGAAATGGGTTTCCATGGCCGAGCAGCCGCACACAAGCCTAAGATCACCATGCGTCGACTGGAGTGGTGCAAACCTCGCCGCCATTGGACTCTGTAGTAGTGGAAATTCGTTTTCTGGATTGATGATTCACGCTTCATCATCTGGCAGTCTGACAGACAAATCTGGGTTTGGCGGATGCCAAGAAAACACTACCTGGCTGAATGCATAGTGCCAACTGTAATGTTTGGTGGAGGAAGAATAATGGTCTGGGTTGTTTATCATTGTTCGGGCTAGGCCCCTTAGTTCCAGTGAAGGGAAATCTTAACGATACAGCATACATTCTAAACGATTCTGTGCTTCCAAATTTGTGGCAACAGTTTGGAGAAGGCCCTTTCCTGTTTCAGCATGACAATGCCCCCATGCACAAAGCGAGGTGCATACAGAAATGTTTTGTTGAGATCGGTGTTGAAGAACTTGACTGGCCTGCACAGAGCCCTGAACCTCAACCCCATCAAACACCTTTGGGATGAATTGGAACGCCGACTGCGAGCCAGGCCTAATTTCCCGACCTCACTAATGCTCTTGGGGCTGAATGGAAACAAGTCCCCACAGCAATGTTCCAACATCTAGTGGAAAGCCTTCCCAGAAGAGTGGAGGCTGTTATAGCAGCAAAGTGGGGGACCAACTCCATATTAATGCCCATGATTTCGGAATGAGGTGTTAGATGAGCAGGTGTCCACATACTTTTGGTCATGTAGTGTAGTTCACAACATAACAAAGAACCTTAACTTCTTATGGCTGCAGGGGCAGTATTGAGTAGCTTGGATAAGATGCCCAGAGGTGCCCAGAGTAAACGACCTGCTCCTCAGTCCCAGTTGCTAATATATGCATATTATTATTAGTATTGGATAGAAAACACTCTGAAGTTTCTAAAACTGTTTGAATGATGTCTGTGAATATAACAGAACTGAGAAAAAACCCTGAGAAGAAATCCAAACAGAAAGTGAGAAATCTGAGGCTGGTCGCTTTCAACCCAGGCCCATTTGAATTCACAGTGGGATATGGCTGAAGTTGCACTTCCTAGGGCTTCCACTAGATGTCAACCGTCTTTAGAAACTTGAATGAGGCTTCTATTGTGTTGTGGGGCTGAATAAGAGCTGAGTCGGTTTACTGGCAGAGAGCCATTTCCTGGTCACGTGCATTTCACATGATATCGACCTGCGTTCCATGGCTTCACTAGACACAAAGGAATTCTCTGGTTGGAACTTTATTGAAGATTTATGATAGCACCCTAAAGATTGATTCTATACTTAGTTTGAAATGTTTCTTCGAACTGTAATAGAACTTTTTAAAGTTTTTGTCCGAAGTTATGCTGGACCTGCACCAGCATTTGGATATGTGTACCTAACGCCCTAACAAAAGTAGCTACTTGGACATAAATAATGGACATTATCGAACAAATCAAGCATTTATTGTTGAACTAGGATTCCTGGGAGTGCATTCTGATGAAGATCATCAAAGGTAAGGGAATATTTATCATGTGATTTCTGGTTTCTGTTGACTCCAACATGGCGGAAAATTGTATTTCTATTCTGAGCGCCGTCTCAGATTATTGCATGGTTTGCTTTTTACGTAAAGTTTTTTTTAAATCTGACACAGCGGTTGCATTAAGGAGAGGTATATCTATAATTCCATGTGTATAACTTGTATTATCATCTACATTTATGATGAGTATTTCTGTTGAATCGATGTGGCTATGCAAAATCACTGGATGTTTTTGGAACTAGTGAATGTAACGCGCCAATGTAAACTCCGATTTTTTAAAATAAATATGAACTTTATCAAACAAAACATACATGTATTGTGTAACATGAAGTCCTATGAGTGTCATCTGATGAAGATCATCAAAGGTTAATGATTCATTTGATCTCTATTTGTGCTTTTTGTGACTCCTCTCTTTGGCTGGAAAAATGGCTGTGTTTTTCTGTGGCTTGGTGGTGACCTAACATAATCGTTTGTGGTGCTTTCGCTGTAATGCCTATTTGAAATTGGACACTGTGGTGGGATTAACAACAAGATTACCTTTAAAACAGTATAAGATACATGTATGTTTGAGGAATATTAATTATGAGATTTCTGTTGTTTTGAATTTGGCGCCCTGCACTTTCTCTGGCTGTTGTCATATCATCCCGTTAACGGGATCGCAGCCCTAAGAAGTTTTAACGAAGAGAAATGCTCCAGTTTTCCAATAAACCTCATACCTGTGTGTTTCTATGTTTGAACAGGGGGGGAAAGAGTACATGATGAGGGCTCACTTTGGTCTGCCTAGTGTGGAGAGTACTGAGTTGGAGGGGAGAAGGCCCATCACTGTCAACTTTGAGATCCCCTATTTCACTGTATCTGGTATCCAGGTAAGCTAACAGATACCTTAAATCTATATTTATCAAAGTGGACCCTTGTAGAGCCAGGTATGAGTTCCATCATAGTGCATACAGGCTGGAAGGAGCTGACACACGTGCGTGTGTGTGAGTGCGTGTGTCAGAGCGTGCCCCAGAACGAATCAGTTGGACAGGCCTTTGATTTCCATAGGCATGTTTTTTCACGGGAACCCCTGTGTGCGCGCACTTGCATTTCACAATTTTCTCAAGGGGTGTAATAGCACATGCAATAGGCAGCTTGTGAGTTTAAAATTTGGAGAAGCTTACAATTTATCCTAACATTTTTATGGGTGGCAGTTATGATTATTTTTATATATGCACATTTTTGTGGAACAGTTTCATTTCAATAATACAGTTTTTGTTTCTTAATATCATAGTCACGTGGTAAATCATAAAAATCTGAAGTAAAATGATTTCAAATTCAACTATGGCGAGAGCACTAGCCTCTGCCATATGGGCACATTTAATATACTGTGATCAATTGGCGGATAAAGAAATGAGAGCATAGAACTCAGAGATAGCTTATTGGCAAATGCAGCAGTAGGCCTTTAACGTCCATCGTCAACTCAGTAAAATGCATAGGCCTAAAGCTGACAAATAAAAACAGTAGAAAATATCCTGATGAAAGAACCTGAATTTTCAATCACGTTCATCTCTGCCTCCCTTTCTATCTGTCTCGACTTGAGCTATTGCTAGTGAACTGAAACATGTTATCAAATTATCACTGGGTCCGGTAACTTGCAACATTGTATCAACGAGCCAATTCCAGGTCCTCAGTGTTTCCTGCCCCAGTGAGCTCGGGACAGACAGCTGTTGTTTTCATTTTTATTACATTTCCACTGGATATATGGGATCATCAGATCATGACATTTCCACTGGATATATGGGATCATCAGATCATGACATTTCCACTGGATATATGGGATCATCAGATCATGATCATTTGTTCGTTCACACCGAGTCTTGGCAAATATCGGTGTTGGAAAGATTTTTCAAATACTGAGGAACTATCATTGCAATGGATGTAAAAAATACAACTGACTTTGTTGACTGAGGCAAAGAAAAAATCACTTTGAAACTCGCTTGTTAATAATGGTGTATTGTCACTTAAGACAATCAGAAAATCAACATTGCCAAATGTGCATTTTCCTACATATGCATGTTTTATGGAGAGAGAAGCTCCATATCTTTGCCTCACACCCATCCACGTATTTTACATTTGTTTAATTGAACCTTTATTTAACTAGGCAAGTCAGTTAAGAACACATTCTTATTTACAATGAAGGCCTAACCCGGATGACGCTGGGCAAATTGTGCGCTGCCTTATGTGACTCCCAATCACGGCATGTTGTGATACAGCCTGGAATCGAACCAGGGTCTGTAGTGACGCCTCTAGCACTGAGATGCAGTGCCTTTGACCAATTGATGCAACATTTTTTATTATACTCAAGACACATTATTTTCACATATATATTTTAGACCCTTTTCACTGACAGCCGCAACTCAATCAGCTCAATCTATTGTTACGTTCACTACCCATATTGCGGGCTTCCCAAACACACTGGTGATTTTAAAACGATCCACAGCTATTTTTCTAAAATAAGCTAATGACCCTCTGTGACTAAGTCATGCTCCCCGGTGAAGTATTTTGGATGCTTTTATTTACAGGAGTAAATATATAATTTTGGCGAAACATCAATTTACTTTAGGACGATCCAGCATCCTAACAGGGCACTCTGCACCCACCCAACTTTCCTTTCCAATTCACAAGAGGCTGAAACCTGAGATCTGTATATATTGAGGAGATGCTGATGTCTCCACCCTAACAATGGGAGTCTTTGTCCTAAAAGCTTAGGTCTGCATCACAGGAGGTTGGTTGGCACCTTAATTAGGGAGAACGGGCTCGTGGTAATGGCTGGAGTATCAAATGCATCAAACGCATGGTTTCCCCCTCTCATTATGTTTAGACCATGTTTTGTCCCCCTACTGTGTTATTGACTGTATGTTTGTTTATTCCATGTGTAACTCTGTGTTGTTGTTTGTGCCGCTTTGCTTTATCTTGGCCAGGTCGTAGATGTAAATGAGAATTTGATCTCAACTAGCCTAGCTGGTTAAATAAAGGTGTTCTCAACTAGCCTAGCTGGTTAAATAAAGGTGTTCTCAACTAGCCTAGCTGGTTAAATAAAGGTGTTCTCAACTAGCCTAGCTGGTTAAATAAAGGTGTTCTCAACTAGCCTAGCTGGTTAAATAAAGGTGTTCTCAACTAGCCTAGCTGGTTAAATAAAGGTGTTCTCAACTAGCCTAGCTGGTTAAATAAAGGTGTTCTCAACTAGCCTAGCTGGTTAAATAAAGGTGTTCTCAACTAGCCTAGCTGGTTAAATAAAGGTGTTCTCAACTAGCCTAGCTGGTTAAATAAAGGTGTTCTCAACTAGCCTAGCTGGTTAAATAAAGGTGTTCTCAACTAGCCTAGCTGGTTAAATAAAGGTGTTCTCAACTAGCCTAGCTGGTTAAATAAAGGTGTTCTCAACTAGCCTAGCTGGTTAAATAAAGGTGTTCTCAACTAGCCTAGCTGGTTAAATAAAGGTGTTCTCAACTAGCCTAGCTGGTTAAATAAAGGTGTTCTCAACTAGCCTAGCTGGTTAAATAAAGGTGTTCTCAACTAGCCTAGCTGGTTAAATAAAGGTGTTCTCAACTAGCCTAGCTGGTTAAATAAAGGTGTTCTCAACTAGCCTAGCTGGTTAAATAAAGGTGTTCTCAACTAGCCTACCTGGTTAAATAAAGGTGTTCTCAACTAGCCTACCTGGTTAAATAAAGGTGTTCTCAACTGGCCTACCTGGTTAAATAAAGGTGTTCTCAACTAGCCTACCTGGTTAAATAAAGGTGTTCTCAACTAGCCTACCTGGTTAAATAAAGGTTAAATAAAAAATAAAATAAATAAAAATAAATGTGTCTGATGCTGTCTGGACAGAAATAATATGACATGCCTTACTCTTTTGGTCCACACAGCATCAGATACATGGTCTACACATACTGAGACAGAGGGGCGCTGTTTCGCTCTCTCGGATGCTTTAACCCTCCTGTTGTGTTCGTTTCATGTTAATTAATTCTGTAGATGATTATAAATCCATAATAATACATATATTATCACTAATGTTGTGTTCAATCTTTTTATCAACTTAAGTTCTTTTGAACATTACAAGTTTTGAACTTCTATTTGCTATTTATGGCCTGTAGGCCTCATTGACCTGAGCTCATACAACTCGTTTTTGAGTAAAAGATTGTGCTGCCACAGAATGAATTGTGAGCAAGGCCTCAAAAAAGCTTTATATACCAGAGCTGCAAGAAAAGTTCTATATATTATTGAAACAATGTTGTGACTGTTTGTGAGAATGCCAACAGGAGTGGTTCCCGTGGGGGAAAGATTATATTGGGGAAAGGTTCCCGTGGGGGTTGCCATGGAAGCCAAGAAGGGATGTGTGTGTGTGTGTGTGTGTGTGCTCAAACACACATGCATGTGGGGGTCTGGGAGAGGAAGTGTGTCCATCTGATGAATGGGCATGTGCCTGAACTCAATTTTATACACTAATTGTAGTCTCACCAATTAATTTCTAATGACCGGTAATTTTTGACCAGGAACACCACAAGTGTACAAAAGTTAAATAAAACACCCAAAATGTAATGAAAATCATCTAAATGTATGTTGTGTGTCCAGATGCCCTGTGTGGACAAAGTCATGGAACCTTATGACAATCAGATTAAATGAACTAAAGAGACATTCAGAGAGAGAACTTTCTGTTGGTGTGGGTCTCGTTCAAATAAATGATCAATATTTTATTTGGACAGGCAAGGAGGTACGGTAGGGCGGGTTCAGGGCCCCTAAGGCCTACCCATAACGTCGTCCCTGGTGTGTGTATGTGCTGAAACTGTTCTTTGCTCCTCCTCAGGTACGCTATCTGAAGATCATTGAGAAAAGTGGCTATGAGGCCTTACCATGGGTACGCTATATAACACAGAGTGGAGGTGAGACACACACACCATTCGGCCCGGCAGTGAACCCAGCTATTACCTCTCTCCTGAAGCTGGGGCAAGAGGGATTTGAATGATGCCTTACTTCCATTAGGTTCTCTGTGACACTGCTCTGCATGCCAAGGTGGCTATCACCTTTTCATTGTGATCAGCAGAGGTAGGGTGAGAGAACGAGAGAGTGAATGGAAGAGAAAGAGGTAGAGAAATAGAGAGTGAGAGAGAGAGCAGTGTTGACTTATTGATAAGGGAGTTGTAAGTAGTTATTGTAAGGCCATAATAACCACTACCCTGACCCCAATGTGTATCTCAGTCACCCAGAGCCCCAATGCTAATTTGAATGTTAATGTGACGCCACAGTACAGGGGTAATGTGAAGATGGTTAGAAGAGTGTTAATGTGACGCCACAGTACAAGGGTAATGTGATGATGGTTAGAAGAGTGTTAATGTGACACCACAGTACAGGGGTAATGTGATGATGGTTAGAAGAGTGTTAATGTGACGCCACAGTACAGGGGTAATGTGATGATGGTTAGAAGAGTGTTAATGTGACACCACAGTACAGGGGTAATGTGATGATGGTTAGAAGAGTGTTAATGTATTGCTGTTACGTCTTCACTTCTTGGCAGATTATCAACTCCGGACAAACTAAGGGCGAGCCTGCTGCTAGACAAATAGATTGTCACTCTCTCCCTCTCTCTGGGAGTGAGGGACAACAGAGGACAAGGAAAGGGGAACAACTTTCACCACTGTCAATTCTCAAAGGACCATGTAGTCATCTTGCAGACATGAGGACCTTCAAGACTCAATTTCCCTTCAGAACTCGACTGTTGTCACCTTTGACCTTTGCTGTGTTACATCATCTGGAGAAACATGTTTTATCTTTTTAGAATAATGAACCTAGTGGTTTTCTTACTGGTCACATTGTAAACATTTGTATAGTTGTATTTTCTTCTTAAATCTGGAAGAATTCAGGACATTTATGATCTCTGAAGTGTGAATGTTGAAACCTGTGTACAGTACTGATATAAAATTATATCTGGTTGGTGTGGATGCTAGCGGTTGATGTTATCTTGGGGCCAGCTGTAAGCATATAATCCCCACTGTGTCCAATGAGATGAACACCAAGATAATGAATAGGCCTGCATAATATCAGCAGCTGTGTATTACCATATTGTCGTCACAGTTCCTAGACATGTGCTTGTACTCAGCTGACGACTACGAGGAAAAGGCTGAAGGAATTCTCTGTGTGCAAATTACAATTATGTAGTGTTTCTAACAGTCTTGTGATACAGACACATTTAACGCCTCGAGGAAAAGCCACGATCAAAATAAGTAATAATAATAATAATACAGGTGGTCCGATATGAAGAGAATGTTGTTTAGATAGGAAACAAAGTGAACATATCTATGTCAATGTGTCCCCACCAAACATACACCCAACTTTTCCAAAGCAGCTATTGGTTGGTATGGTTACAGTAGTATGTTGTGCGTGCAATGCACCACCCCTCATATCAGTTCTGGTTCTCTATGCCAGGGAAATAGCTCTGATTCTCTCTGCCAGGGGAATAGCTCTGGTTTGCTGTGTGTAGGCCTACTGTATGAAATCCAGACCTGGTTTCAAATACATGTTTATTTGAGTATTTGTTATTTAAATACTAATTTTCTGTTTATTTGAGTATTTGTTATTTAAATACAAATTTTCTGTATATTTTAGTATTTTCAAATGTGGTGAATCAACTTTTTTTCAAAATACTATTTTCAAATACCTGGGATAGATGCACGGGAGTATATTTGAGACCGTCTATTTGAATATTTTGAAATACTTTCCAAGTGTATTTCCAAATATATTCCAATATTCAACTACTTGTTTTTCCAAATAAAAAATAAATACTTACTTCCAGATGTCTTTGAAAGTAATTGATATAGCCTAAATAGTATGTGAACCCAGGTCTGATAATCTCATATTAAACCATCCATATAAAATGGCTGATTATGAGGAACAGGACAAATATGACTACACTCGCCCAGATATTCTCTCCAGTGGGGTTTTAATGATTGAAAACCACAATCTATTAATATCTTATTTATTAACCTCTATGTCAATGGGAGACAAAGGGATCTAGAAATAAATAAATAACTTTGTACCTTACTATCTTTACTGGTTATCTCTCACTTCTCTCTCTCTCTCTATTCAATTCAATAGACTTTATTGACATGGCAAGATTAATGACTTACATTGTCAAAGTATACATATAGCAAAAATTGTGGGACCAACAGCAATAATAGTAGTAGTAGTGGAAATGGGATTACCATTATCAACAACTACAACAAAACAACAATATTAATGAGAATAACAATACATAAAAGCAATGGTAGTAGACCAGTGTCAACATGAGAAGACACATGACCAGGTAGTAGACCAATCTCAACATGACTGAGAAGACACATGACCTGGTAGTAGACCAGTCTCAACATGACTGAGAAGACACATGACCTGGTAGTAGACCAGTGTCAACATGAGAAGACACATGACCTGGTAGTAGACCAGTGTCAACATGAGAAGACACATGACCTGGTAGTAGACCAATCTCAACATGACTGAGAAGACACATGACCTGGTAGTAGACCAGTCTCAACATGACTGAGAAGACACATGACCTGGTAGTAGACCAGTGTCAACATGACTGAGAAGCCACATGACCTGGTAGTAGATCAGTCTCAACATGACTGAGAAGACACATTACATGGTAGTAGATCAGTCTCAACATGACTGAGAAGACACATGACCTGGTAGTAGACCAGTCTCAACATGACTGAGAAGACACATGACCTGGTAGTAGACCAGTCTCAACATGACTGAGAAGCCACATGACCTGGTAGTAGATCAGTCTCAACATGACTGAGAAGACACATTACATGGTAGTAGATCAGTCTCAACATGACTGAGAAGACACATGACCTGGTAGTAGACCAGTCTCAACATGGCTGAGAAGCCACATGACATGGTATGAAAACCAAAACAAAACTAAATGGGAAATATTATTGACATTACATTGCACTTTTCACTGGTTGTCCTTCAGGTTGTGGCAGGACACATATTTGGCTGCCAAAACTGCACATTTTGGCTTTTCACCCAATAAATATTAGATTTTTTCTTCATCTTTTACAGTTTCAAATTCTTTGTACTGAATGCTAATTTTGGGAAAGAACAATTCTCATAGGTCTGAGTATTTGTTACAGTGTAATAGGAAATGCAGCTCTGTCTCTACCTCTCCCCTGGAGCAGAGTGAGCACAGAATGTCCTCTCTGGGCAGCCAGGTTGGCCTGTGACGACCGGTCTCTATAGCCAGACTGTGCTCACTGAGTCTGTACCTAGTCAAAGTTTTCCTCAGTTTTCTATCAGTCACAGTGGTCAGATAGTCTGCCACCATGTACTGTCTGTTTAGAGCAAAATAGCCTTGAAGTTTACTTAGATTTTTTTGTGGTGTCTTTCCAATAGGTGATAGATTTTTCTTTTTGCTTTGTGATGATTTGGTTGGGCCAGATTTTCTGAGTGATCTTCAGGCTCTATGGGGTTGGTTTGGGTTGGTGAACTGAGCCTCAGAACCAGCTGGCTGAGGGGACACTTCTCTTGTTCCATCTCTTGACATTGTAGAGCTGTGTGATGGAATAGTTGTACAATTTGATGGCTCTTTATCTATTTGAGCAAGGAGTTTTTTTCCCCCCATTTCTGCTCTACATGTGTTATTTGGAGGTTTTCTTTGCACTTGCAATACATTCTTGCAAAACTCAGCGTGCAGTATTTCAATTGGATGTTTGTCCCATTTAGTATATTCATTATTAGACAGCAGACCCCATACTTCACTGCCATATAGAGCAATTGGTTCTAGAACTGATTGGAACATTTTGAGCCAGATTCTAATTGGAATTTGGATTTTAATGTTCCTTTTAATGGCATAGGATGCTCTTCTTGCTTTGTCTCTCAGCTCATTCACTGCCATGTGAAAGCTACCTGTGTTGCTGATATTTAGTTCTAGATACGTGTAGTTGTTGGTGTGTTCTAATAGAAGTGTGTCCAAATAGAATTTATATTTGTCATCCTGATTTCCAGATCTTTTTTGGAATATCATTATATTCGTTATTTTTTAGATTAACGGTCAGAGCCCAGGTCTGACAGAACCTGTGAAGACGATCTAGATGCTGCTGTAACCCCTCTTTAGTGGGAGACAGCAGCACCAGGTCATCTGCGTATAGCAGACCCTCCTTAGTGCGAGACAGCAGCACCAGGTCATCTGCGTACAGTAGACACTTGATTTCAGTGTTGTAGAGGGTGAGACCAGGTGCTGCCGATTCTTCTAATGTTTTTGCCAATTCATTAATGTAGATGTTAAATAGTGTTGGACTTATTGGGCAGCCCTGTTTCACTCCACGTCCCTGAGAGAAGAAGTTTGTTTTCTTGTTGCCAATTTTAACCGCACATTTGTTTTTAGTGTACATTGATTTAATAACATAATGTTTTCCCTCCAATACCACTTTCTATTAGTTTATAAAAAATACCTTCCTGCCAAACTGAATCAAATGCTTTCTTGAAGTCTACAAAACACAAGTAAATTTAGCCTTTGTTTAGGTTTACTTGTTTGTCTATTAGTGTGGAGGGTGTAAATGTGGTCTGTTGTACAATTGTACGAAATTATGTAGTCTGCTATTTATGATACTGCAGAAAATTTTCCCCAAGTTGCTGTTAACTCACTATAGGTATTTTCCCCGATATTTGAAACCAAGATCACACCAATCTATAAAAATGGAGACAAATTTGACCCAAATAATGAGTATAGCAATTTGAATTTGTGGTCTGTATTATTTGATCATTTCATTTAAATTATCGTCAGCTCCACAGGCCTTTTGGGGTTGGAGAGTGCATAGTTTTTCCCCAAAATGTCTTCTGTCATTGCGGTATCCACAGGATTCTGATAGTCTGACTGCTGATTCAAGGAATTGTAATTTTTCTTGTATATATTTTTGTTCTGGCCACATATCCCCATTTTGGAAATTCCTCATGATGAGGTTTGTTTAATTTATTCCAATTCTCCCACAAGTGGTTTGATTCTATGATTCCTCAATTCCATCCAGCTGATTTCTAATGTTCTGTTCCTCTGTTCTTAGGGTGTGTTTGTATCGGTTCAGTGTTTCCCCATATTGACGGCAAACATTTTTGTTGTCTGGTTCTCTGTTTAAAAAAAAACTACTTTCTGAGATTTCTCCAATCATTATCAACCAATTTTCATAATCTATCTGTTATTTCTGGTTTGCTCTTATGTTTCTTTAGATTAGCCAAGGAGGCTAATTCGTCAAATATAAAGTTTATGTTCCAAACAGCCAAATGTACACCTTCATTGCTGAAGAGAATGTTAAGGCTAAAGATTGTCCAGGAGAGATTGTATTTTTTGGCTACTAATTGCTTTTTGGTAGATGTCTGTACTGTTTGCACTTCATCTATAGGCCTGTTTAGTACCATGTCATTTATTGGGCCGTGATGCTTCATGGTTGGGTTCTGCTCTTCTCAGATACACTGTGATTTTACTGTGGTCTGAGAGAGGTGTTAGTGGCCTGACTGTGAAGGCTCTGAGAGACTCTGGGTTTAGGTCGGTGAGGAAGTAGTCTACAGTGCTGTTGCCAAGGGATGAGCTGTAGGTGTATCTACCAAAAGAGTCCCCTCTCAGCCTACCATTGACTATGTACAGACCCAGTGTTCCACAGAGCTGTAGGTGTACCTACCTAAAGAGTCCCCTCTCAGCCTACCATTGACTATGTACAGACCCAGTGTTCCACAGAGCTGTAGGTGTACCTACCAAAAGAGTCCCCTCTCAGCCTACCATTGACTATGTACAGACCCAGTGTTCCACAGAGCTGTAGGTGTACCTACCAAAAGAGTCCCCTCTCAGACTACCATTGACTATGTACAGACCCAGTGTTCCACAGAGCTGTAGGTGTACCTACCTAAAGAGTCCCCTCTCAGCCTACCATTGACTATGTACAGACCCAGTGTTCCACAGAGCTGTAGGTGTACCTACCAAAAGAGTCCCCTCTCAGCCTACCATTGACTATGTACAGACCCAGTGTTCCACAGAGCTGTAGGTGTACCTACCAAAAGAGTCCCCTCTCAGCCTACCATTGACTATGTACAGACCCAGTGTTCCACAGAGCTTCAGGAGCTGTACTCGATTTTTGTTTTTCACTTTGTCATAGTTGTTTCTAGTGGGGTATGTGGGGAGGGAAAGGTTGTTGCTTCCCGGTAGGTGTTTGTCCCCATGACTGTTAATAGTTCTTCTGCTGTTCTAGCATTCAGATCTCCACAGATCAGTACGTTGCCTTGGGCCTGAAAGTGACTAGTCTCCCCCTCTAGAATGGAGAAACTCTCTTCATTGAAGTAAGGTGACTGAGGGGGAAATGTATGATGCACAGAGGAAGATGTTTTTATCAGTTAAGATAGCCTCTTTGTTGATTTTTAACCAGATAAGAATTCTCCTGTTTTGATGTATACCATATTAGCATTCCCCCTGAGTCTCTGCCCTGTCTGATTCCTTTTAAGTTGGTGGATGGTACAATTATCTCCCTATAACCTAGTGGACAGCCAGTGGAAACATCACCTCTGCACCATGTTTCCTGTAGTACTACAATATCAACATCATCAATTTATTTCAGGTAATCTGTGTTTCTGCTCTTTAGTCCAAAAGCAGAGGAATTCAAGCCTTGTAAATTCCAACATGCAACGTAAACAGATTTCACAACTGTTTTTCTTTACCTTCAAAATGATATACACTCACAATCCAACAAGAACTATTACAATAGGATTTTTCAATTAACGTAAACTCTTATTATGCAAATGTGATTTGTTTATCATTTAAGATAGCATTTGTGTCATGTGACTTGCGTGGGTGTAGTGTGAGGATGGTGGAGTTCTTGTGCTCATCTTACCATGACCCTCGGCCTATCACGTGAGCATAAAATACTCAGCATTTGTTTAATGTCACTCATTTGATTGGTGGAGGCTGGGCCAGTTGCTCCTCTCACAGACTGTGCATAGCTCTGTCTGCAGGGTTTTGACTCCTCCAGGTGTGGGTCTGCGGTGGGGGGTGGTAGGCCTCATCTGGTTGGGTCTGAAGCTGGTGTGGTCTGTGCCGTGCTGGCTGTGGTGGGCATTGAGGTTGGTGGTGCTGTGGCCGTGGCTGGGGGGGGGTCCAGAGTTCTGGTCCGGGGTGTTATCTCGGTGGGGTGGAGATTGCTCCGCTGTTCCTGCTTTGAGAGATCGGGTTGCGGTTTAAAGCAACGTCCTTGAGAGTCTTGGCAAGGATGGGGACTGTCTCCCTGTACAGGTGAACATGGTCATAGAGACAGTCCAGACTGAGGGTGGGATGATGGGCCAGGTGTACATTGGGTTGCAAGGCACAGTCGCGGGAGAGGCTGGCGTTTATTCTTTGGATTGTGGAAGGGTGGAAGTCCTTCCTCTGTAGAAGGGTTGACACCAAGATTCCTTGAGTTGGGAAGATTGCGGAGGCCTTCTCAATCACTCCCCGTGGTGAAGTCGCCACCCTTTCCTGCTGAGCACGCAGGTCGTTGCTTCCGGTGTGTATGATTATGTGGCTTGGCGACCCGAGCTGGGCCTTATCAAGCAGCTCCATGGCACTCTGCGTTGTTGGCACCACATCTTTCTCGTTTTGTGTCTAGGGAAAAATGTATTCTCCTGAACAAACTTCTCATTTGAGTCCATCAACAGGACCATGTCAGCCAGTGTTTATTCTGGACTGGAGGGGGTAGTGGGGGCTGGTGGGTGTTGGAGCTGGGGTGTGGCTGGTCGGTGCCGGTGCTACTGTCAGTTGGAGGCTGTTCTGTGGGCTGGGGTGAGGTGTGCAGCAGGCAGGGCTAGGGAGGCCTGGCTGGTTGAGCTGGGCTCCTCTGCTGTGTGAGGGCAGGGTTGGGGAGGCCTGGCTGGTTGAGGTGGGCTCCTCTGCTGTGTGAGGGCTGGTCATAGAGTGGTGATATAACTGCTCCTGCAGCCTGTCCTCTTTCTCTCCTGCAGCCTGTCCTCCTGTCCTCTTTCTCTCCTGCAGCCTGTCCTCTTTCTCTTCTACAACCTGTCCTCTTTCTCTCCTGCAGCCTGTCCTCTGTTCCCTTTCTCTCCAGCAGCCTGTCCTCTGTTCCCTTTCTCTCCAGCAGCCTGTCCTCTTTTTCTCCTGCAGCCTGTCCTCTTTCTCTCCTGCAGCTCCTCTCTTAGTGTGGTCAGATTGTACTGCTCTGCCTATCTTTTTGGAGCTCTCTCACCTCCTTTGTTAGATCAGCCAGTTCTCTCGAGTCCATCTCTCTCTTGCTGAACCTCTTTCAGCTGTCCTGTAAGGCTGCTGTCCTGCTCTGTCCTCACCTTGGTTAGGAGCTCTTCTAAGGTGTGGATGTCTGGCTACTGTTTGCTCACGCTCACCCTGAGCAGGACAACCTCCCCCTCTAGTTTGGTGAACTCACCCCTCATGGCAGCCATGGTGGTGAGGAGGGCCTGAGCCTGCTCTGCACTGAGGGGGTCGCTCTCCTCCTTGGGCGTGTCCTCCACTATGATGGGAAGAGAGTTGCTGGATGTGCCTTTTTGGGTGGGGAGAGTGGGGGTGATGGTGGTGGAGTTTCTCTCTCTGCTCTCTCCTTAATGGTCTGAAAGTCTGTTTCAAACAGCCTAAGGTTACTTTGCCCCAGTCTTGTAGAGGTTAATTGTTATCATGGCGCTGTCAGGGTCATCTGTCTATTTGACTTTCAGCTTCCACCCATTACAGATTCCTTCTTTCTTTATGGATGGGTAGTGAGAGCAGACTGCTGACCGCCATGCATTTGGTTGGTCAGGGAGAAATATGAGATTACTCACATTATTGTTTTTGTAGAGGTCTGCGAAAAAGGTTTCTGGCCTCCCCTTTAGTAGTTTTTTTTTTTTTAAAGCTTTCATCCTTGTGTCAATTTTGGCCTCTGGAGAGTAGAGAATGGACTCAGCGCTGAGGGGGAGTGAGGACATGGTGCTTGTGGGCTCTGCTACTACTGCTGCTCTGTTTTGCTGCACCATTGCCTTGGCAACCGGTTTTGTTTGTCTGCTGCTGTTGCTAGCTAGCTCTAATTTAGCTCAGAAACCGGAAAAAAAGTGAAAAATCTTCACAGCAAAAAAACAGAATATGTTTAAAGTTAGAGTCCGCGCTCCTTTTTGTTTACTCACTCAGTTTGATCGTTTGATGTAGTTGTATTAACACCCCTTGCTAGGTTTGTTCTAGCTAAATATTTCTGGCTAGCATGTTAGCCTGCTGGCTAGGTTTTTGTGGTGTAGCTAGCTAGCGAGTCAAGACTTCTTAATTTGAGGCGCAAAGTGACTTTTTTCTATTCTGATTGAATATTGAGTTGTTGTTCATCACTTCTTGTCTTGAATTATTTTTTAGATTTGAGTGTCTCATTCTAAAAACAAAAAAAATGAAATAAATCAGGAGCTCACGTTGAACATCTCTGTAGCTCTTTCTCTCTTACCGTCTGGCTTCTCTCTCATCACTGTTTGTGGCTGTCGTCTCTCTATCATAGGGGGGCGGCAGCGTAGCCTAGTGGTTAGAGTGTTGGACTATTAACCGAAAGGTTGCAAGTTCAAATCCCCGAGCTGACAAGGTACAAATCTGTCGTTCTGCCCCTGAACAGGCAGTTAACCCACTGTTCCTAGGCCGTCATTGAAAATAAGAATTTGTTCTTAACTGACTTGCCTAGTTAAATAAAGGTACAATTTAAAAAATAAAAAATACGTACACAAACATACCTGGCACCACCTAGAAGGCATGTCCATAGCAGTGCACAGCAGAGACCAAGAACAGTCCCTTGTCAATTAGGGATTGCACGCTGTACTGGCTCATTGCACAGTCACTGCCGATGCTGTGTGTGTGTGTGTGTGTGAGAGAGAGAGGGTGGTAAGGGTGAGCCGTACTGGGCGATGCCAGCCCTTTTACGATCCACAGTCTGTCCATTGTCCCAATGCCCAACCATCAGTACAACAACAATGGCCGCCTCAGTGACCCCTATTGTCTCTGAGCAACAGGCCGCTCACATGCACTGCCTGATAAGGAGGTGCGAGGGCCAGACACACACAAAACACACAGCAACTTAAATCCAAGAACAGCATCCAAGCACATAGACGCTTTGTTTAATGAAACCACATTGTACCCTTTAACCATGGCAACAATGCAGGACGTTCTCCTCAGATTCTTGGTAAGCGTTGCAAAGCAAAGTGAGTGATGACACAGCTTGCTTATGGAGGTCTTTGACCACCCAACACTGCTGTAAACCTGTGACATGAAAAGGTGACTAAATGTGTCATTGATCACTTTGATTAAGTTTGGAGATGCTGGGTACATTATTCTATGATATGATTATTCCTTACAGCAGCTTTTTCACCTGCTGCTTTGTAGTGGATGATATTATTATTATTACATTGGACACATTCTGAATCATTATCTCTGCACCGTGTTCAGTGTCCGGTGTCTGTGCAGTGTCACTGGGATTCTCTTCATTCTACATCATAGAAAGGTGCTCTGCTGGGCTCATAAAATGGCCCATGCTTGAACCATAAAAATATCATGTGTTGACACAGCTCTGTATTCCTCATGGTATTTCATGATTCTGCAAAATTCCATTGTTTTAAGAACCACAGGGGTGCTGTGGTAATCAACAACTCAATGAACATATAGTGGCTTTCCAAGATGGCCATTATGCTAAAATGCCATTTTCAAATGTGATGTCCATTGGTCCCTCCCTGACAGCAAGGTGGATGTGGCCCACATTCAGAACAAACGTGGCCCAGAAACTACAAGGCCACATACCTCAAACCAGAGCTGGCCAATAAGCTCCAACCCTCCCCCAGTGCGCATCTCCCACAGATCAGATCTGGTCCATATGAGTGTCGCAGTCATCTCCTGTCTGGGCTACCTGTCCCATCCCATGTCTCTGGTGGTCAGATGAGGTTAGCCAGGCTAGAGGTGGTCTCCCTCCTACCCTGGTCTATGTGTCGTCCAGAGATAGTGAACAGCCCCACAGCCCTGTCCCTAAACCTCTGGCCCGGCCTGGTCCTCTCCAGCAGCATCACCACCCCTGTGTACACCCCTACCCCCACTACCGCTGCCCCCCCTCCAGCTAACAACACCACCCCAGAGATGTACATATCGTTCAGGGCCACGCCCGGCTGGGGCATGTGGTGCTCCAAAGCCAGCTTCAGCAGCACAGCCCCACAGACCACCAGACACAGCCCCGTGATGAGCACTACTAACAGATCCGACAGCCCTCCGCTCTTAAGGATATCGATCTGCCTGCGACTGCGCACACAGTTCATGTCCTGCACGGCCGAGCTCAGGAGCTGTTTGAGGAGGACGGCCAGGGCTAAGAGACACAGGGCCATGCCCGCTCCCATGCGCCAGTCACTGGAGAAACTGGTGGTGGTGGAGAGGAGAAGCACGCCACCCAGGCCGCAGCCCAGGATAAGGAGGACCGCCACACAGTAGCACAGCAGAGACTTGGCCGGGTCCCGGAACCACCACAGCTCCACCTGTTCATCCAGAACACTGCGCTGGATCTGAGCAGGGTCGGGACCGGCCGGCTGGCCACCCCGCGACGGAGGGAAGTCCTCCAGCTCTGGCATCCTGATCCTCCCAGCCTGACAGACACGCTCACCAGAGAACTCTACCAGGACACAAGCAGGATCACTGGAACTCTCAGTGGAACACCGTTCTTTCTCTCTGGAAATCTTGAGTGGATCTCAATAGAGTCCTCAGTGAATCACAGCAGATGGATCACTGGATACCTCACCGGATCACAGTTCCTTCTCACTTGATTACAGGTCCTCTTGGTGGATCACAGGGTCCATCAGGTAGTCCACTGCACTCTGAGAGGATGTCCTGTCACTGAACCCTCAGAGCTCAAGGACCAAATGCAGCCTGATGGATACCTGGGGAGAGGAGAGACAAGGGACATTAGAGCCACCTGACATGCACACACGCACACACACACGTTGCTGAATATGCAATCTTTAAAGCAGGGCTCTAAACATTAGAGATCCTGCCATATAACAGAGGTATCCTGCAGAGAGAGGTGTTTGAACTGACTGAAAACATAATGCTGAATATGCAACCTGAAAACCCCTCTCCCTTCTTAGACGTGTGTGTGTGTGTGTGTGACAGAGACAAATAACATGAAATAGAAGTGTGTTTCTGTGTTTGAGTGTGTGTGTGTTGTTTATTAGATTAGCAGCTCATAGTGGCCTAGCATCTTTATGGTGTACTCCTGTATGTAGATCAGCACCCCTCGTAGGCTAGTTTAGCCACCCCTCGTAGGCTAGTTTAGCCACCCCTCGTAGGCTAGTTTAGCCACCCCTCGTAGGCTAGTTTAGCCACCCCTCGTAGGCTAGTTTAGCCACCCCTCGTAGGCTAGTTTAGCCACCCCTCGTAGGCTAGTTTAGCCACCCCTCGTATGCTAGTTTAGCCACCCCTCGTAGGCTAGTTTAGCCACCCCTCGTAGGCTAGTTTAGCCCCCCCTCGTAGGCTAGCTTAGCCACCCCTCGTAGGCTAGTTTAGCCACCCCTCGTAGGCTAGTTTAGCCCCCCCTCGTAGGCTAGTTTAGCCCCCCCGTAGGCTAGCTTAGCCACCCCTCGTAGGCTAGTTTAGCCACCCCTCGTAGGCTAGTTTAGCCACCCCTCGTAGGCTAGTTTAGCCACCCCTCGTAGGCTAGTTTAGCCACCCCGTAGGCGAGTTTAGCCACCCCTCGTAGGCGAGTTTAGCCACCCCGTAGGCTAGCTTAGCCACCCCTCGTAGGCTAGTTTAGCCACCCCGTAGGCTAGCTTAGCCACCCCTCGTAGGCTAGTTTAAGCACCCCGTAGGCTAGTTTAGCCACCCCTCGTAGGCTAGTTTAGCCACCCCTCGTAGGCTAGTTTAGCCACCCCTCGTAGGCTAGTTTAGCCACCCCTCGTAGGCTAGTTTAGCCACCCCTCGTAGGCTAGTTTAGCCACCCCTCGTAGGCTAGTTTAGCCACCCCTCGTAGGCTAGTTTAGCCACCCCTCGTATGCTAGTTTAGCCACCCCTCGTAGGCTAGTTTAGCCACCCCTCGTAGGCTAGTTTAGCCCCCCCTCGTAGGCTAGCTTAGCCACCCCTCGTAGGCTAGTTTAGCCACCCCTCGTAGGCTAGTTTAGCCCCCCCTCGTAGGCTAGTTTAGCCCCCCCGTAGGCTAGCTTAGCCACCCCTCGTAGGCTAGTTTAGCCACCCCTCGTAGGCTAGTTTAGCCACCCCTCGTAGGCTAGTTTAGCCACCCCTCGTAGGCTAGTTTAGCCACCCCGTAGGCGAGTTTAGCCACCCCTCGTAGGCGAGTTTAGCCACCCCGTAGGCTAGCTTAGCCACCCCTCGTAGGCTAGTTTAGCCACCCCGTAGGCTAGCTTAGCCACCCCTCGTAGGCTAGTTTAAGCACCCCGTAGGCTAGTTTAGCCACCCCTCGTAGGCTAGTTTAGCCACCCCTCGTAGGCGAGTTTAGCCACCCCTCGTAGGCTAGTTTAGCCACCCCGTAGGCTAGTTTAGCCACCCCTCGTAGGCTAGTTTAGCCACCCCTCGTAGGCTAGTTTAGCCACCCCTCGTAGGCTAGTTTAGCCACCCCTCGTAGGCTAGTTTAGCCACCCCTCGTAGGCTAGTTTAGCCACCCCTCGTAGGCTAGTTTAGCCACCCCTCGTAGGCTAGTTTAGCCACCCCTCGTAGACTAGGTTAGCCCCCCCTCGTAGGCTAGCTTAGCCACCCCTCGTAGGGTAGCTTAGCCACCCCTCGCAGGCTAGTTTAGCCCCCCCTCGTAGGCTAGTTTAGCCCCCCCGTAGGCTAGCTTAGCCATCCCTCGTAGGCTAGTTTAGCCACCCCTCGTAGGCTAGTTTAGCCCCCCCTCGTAGGCTAGTTTAGCCCCCCCTCGTAGGCTAGTTTAGCCCCCTCGTAGGCTAGTTTAGCCACCCCGTAGGCTAGCTTAGCCACCCCGTAGGCGAGTTTAGCCACCCCTCGTAGGCTAGTTTAGCCACCCCGTAGGCTAGCTTAGCCACCCCTCGTAGGCTAGTTTAGCCACCCCGTAGGCTAGTTTAGCCACCCCTCGTAGGCTAGTTTAGCCACCCCTCGTAGGCTAGTTTAGCCACCCCTCGTAGGCTAGTTTAGCCACCCCTCGTAGGCTAGTTTAACCACCCCATAGGCTAGTTTAGCCACCCCTCGTAGGCTAGTTTAGCCACACCTCGTAGGCTAGTTTAGCCACACCTCGTAGGCTAGTTTAGCCACCTCGTAGGCTAGTTTAGCCACCCCGTAGGCTAGTTTAGCCACCCAGCTCTCGTCCGGTGTTGTGTGCCACCTCCTGTTTATTCCCCTGCGAGGTGATATTTCTAAGATGGCAGCGCAACGCTGATTACAGCCCCCCTCACAACAGGGCTCAAGTATGACTCCTTTTATCAATGGTCTGCCCCTGTAGTCCCAGCCACTCTCAAGGTCAGGGCACAGACAGCTTGTCTTTAAAAGTCTGACAGCCCCTTTACTATCAAAGTCAATAGCGCGAGCCGAGGCACTGAGCGAGGCGAGCACAGAGCAGCAGCAGCACTCTGACAGGAATTACAACTGTCCTCTAACAGACCTGGTCTAGTCTGCTGACACAAACAGAACACTACTAGTCTGTCTGAGCCTCCAAGCAGCAGGTTGAGCTGAGTCCTCATCAACACACAGGGATCATCACACTGAGATATGACACACAGTACAGCTGAGTCACAAGGTGTTCACATTAGGTGTGAAGTGAAGGGATACTAAATAACAGAGCGCATTGCGTTTATTGGACTCCCGCTTCTCCACGCCGTTTCAGTTAATAATTATGAGGTGGATGTGTATACGAGGTGTACAGTGTGTGTATGTGGGGGGTACAGTGTGTGTGTTGTTGAGTCACTAATTAAATCCCAGCAGGTTTGGACCTGATGCCACTGACAGGTATAACAGGAATAGAAGGCAGTAATTGAGGTGACATATGAGCTGGATGAAAACAATAAAAACACACACACATATATAATTGGCTTTTCTCTCTCATACCAAAACACAATTTTTCTCTCTCTCTCTCTCTCACACACACACACACACACACACGCTGAGCGATTATTAAACAACTATTTGATTGACGTTGGTTCAATTACTTGAATTCCCCAACATAATCCAAACCAAGTCCACTTAGTTTGGTTTTCTTGTGAGCTCAACGTGCCATTTCTCTAGTGAGAAATCCTATCAAGCACGAGAGACATCCAAATCAAGAACGAACTGTGAGATGCTGTAGGGAGTTTTCGTAGGCAAATATTCAACCTAGTTCAGCGCAGAAAACGTGGTAATTACCTACCGGAGTTGGGGAAGCTACTCTGAAAATATAGTTTGCCAAGCTACCAATTACTTCACACTGAAAGATATTAAGCTACACTTAAGAAAAATATAGTTCACTTAACGAGTTACTTTTAAAAAGTAGTTCACTACATCCAAACTACACTACATGGCTAAAAGTATGTGGACACCCCTTCAAATGAGTGGATTTGGCTATTTCAGCCACACCCGCTGCTGACAGGTGTATAAAATTGAGCACACAGCCATGCAATCTCCATAGACAAACACTGGCAGTAGAATTGCCCATACTGAAGAGCTTAGTGACTTTCAATGTGGCACCGTCATAGGATGCCACCTTTCCAACAAGTCAGTGCCCTGCTAAAAGCGGCCCCTGTCAACTGTAGGTGCTGTTATTGTGAAGTGGAAACTTCTAGGAGCAACAACAGTTCAGGAGCGAAGTGGTAGGCCACACAAGCTCACAGAACAAGAACGGCGGGTGCTGAAGCGAGCAGAGTGTAAAAATAATTTTGTCCTCGGTTGCAACACTCACTACCGAGTTCCAAACTGCCTCTAGAAACAACTTTAGCACAATAACTTTTAGCGGGAAGCTTCATGAAATGGATTTCCATGGCCGAGCAGCCGCACACAAGCCTAGGATCACCATGCGCAATGCCAAGCAACGGCTGGAGTGGTGTAAAGCTTGCCGCCATTGGACTCTGGAGTAGTGGAAACGTGTTCTCTGGAGTGATGAATCACCCTTCACCATCTGGCAGTGCGATGGATGAATCTGGGTTTGGTTGATGCCAGGAGAACGATACCTGCCCCAATGCTGTAAAGTTTGGTGGAGGAGGAATAATGGTCTGGGGCTGGTTTTCATGGTTCGGGCTAGGCCCCTTCGCTCCAGTGAAGGGAAATCTCAAAGCTACAGCATACAATGACATTCTACACGATTCTGTGTGCAACTTTGTGCAACAGTTTGGGGAAGGCCCTTTCCTGTTCAGCATGACAATGACCCTGTGCACAAAGCGAGGTCCATACGAAATGGTTTGTCGAGATAGGTGTGGAATAACTTGACTGGCCTCTGACCTCAACCCCATCAAATGCCTTTGGGATGAATTGGAATGCCGACTGCGAGCCAAGCCAAATCGCCCAACATCAGTGCCCAACCTCACTAACGCTCTCATTGATGAATGGTAGCAAGTCCCCACAGCAATGTTCCAACATCTAGCGGAAAGCCTTCAGAGAAGAGTGGAGGCTGTTATAGCAGGAAAAGGGGGACCAACTCCATATTAATGTCCATCATTTTGGAATAAGACGTTCAACGAGTAGGTGTCCACATACTTTTGATCATGTAGTATATACAGCTCTAGAAAAAATGAAGAGACCACTGCAAAAGTATCAGTTTCTCTGGTTTTACTATTTATAGATGTGTTTGGGTAAAATGAACATTTTGTTTTCAATGAACTACCTACAACATTTCTTCCAAATTCCAAATAAAAATATTGTCACTTAGAGCATATATTTGCTAAAAATTGCAACTGGTTAAAATAACAAAAAATATGCAGTGTTGTCAGACCTCGAATAACGCAAAGAAAATATGTTTTATATTAATTTATAAACAACACAATACTAATGTTTTAACTTAGGAAGAGTTCAGAAATCAATATTTGGTAGAATAACCCTGATTTTCAATCCCAGCTTTCATGTGTCTTGGCATGCTCTCCTCTCCACCAGTCTTTCACATTGATGTCGGGTGACTTTATGCCACTCCTGGTGCAGAAATTCAAGCAGCTCTGCTTTGTTAAATGGCTTGTGACCATCCATCTTCCTCCTGATCACATTCCAGAGGTTTTCCATGGGGTTCAGGTCTGGAGATTGGGCTGGCCATGACAGGGTCTTGATCTGGTGGTCCTTCTTCCACATCTTGATTACCTGGCTGTGTGGCATGGAGCATTGTCCTCAGAGTTGGGGAACATTGTCAGAGCAGAAGGAAGCAAGTTCTTCCAGGACAACCTTGTATGTGGCTTGATGCCAAAGGGGATTCAACAAAGAACAGAGTAAACGTTCTGAATACTTATGTAAATGTTATATTTCCGGTTTTTTTGTGGGTTTTTATTTAAATTAGCTAAAATGTGAAAAAATAAAATAATAATTGCTTTGTCATTATGGTGTATTGTGTGTAGATTGAGGGAAAAAAACAACAATTTAATCAATTTTAGAATAAGGTTGTAACATAACAAAATTAGAAAAAGTCAAGGGGTCTGAATACTTTCTGAATGCACTGTGTATATAAATAAATAAATTGCATCTATGATTGTTGAAGATGTATTGTATTCAATGATCACACCAATGATAGAAATTATGAAAATGTGATTCAGTACATTTTGATGGGTAGTGCAAGTGTATAGCCCACAACAGTGTAATGTACTGTAAATTACAAGCTCCTGTTTTTCTAGTCCTTCCGGTTCTGACCTTTTGCCTGCCCTGACACTGAGCCCGCCTGCCTGACCATTCTGCCTGCCCTGACCATTCTGCCTGCCCTGACACTGAGCCCGCCTGCCTGACCATTCTGCCTGCCCTGACCATTCTGCCTGCCCTGACACTGAGCCCGCCTGCCTGACCATTCTACCTGCCCTGACACTGAGCCCGCCTGCCTGACCATTCTGCCTGCCCTGACACTGAGCCCGCCTGCCTGACCATTCTGCCTGCCCTGACCATTCTGCCTGCCCTGACACTGAGCCCGCCTGCCTGACCATTCTGCCTGCCTGACCATTCTACCTGCCCTGACACTGAGCCCGCCTGCCTGACCATTCTGCCTGCCCTGACACTGAGCCCGCCTGCCTGCCCTGACACTGAGCCCGCCTGCCTGACCATTCTGCCTGCCCTGACACTGAGCCCGCCTGCCTGACCATTCTGCCTGCCCTGACACTGAGCCCGCCTGCCTGACCATTCTGCCTGCCCCCGACCTCGAGCCTGCCAGACGCCCTGTACCGTTTGGACCTGATTATGAACTCTTGCCTGTCCTCACCCTGCCTCTTGCCTTTCCCTCGCTATTAAATAAATATCAGAGACTCTAACCATCTGCCACCTGTGTCTGCATCTGAATCTCGCCTTGTGTCATTATATACTCATTATATTTCACAGTAACCTTATATTCAGGATCAATGGTTGTGTGGTGAAAGATGTCTACAAACAAAATGAATGCACAAAGTTACAACTGACTCATTTGGCGTTTTATACAAAAAATGTATCAAATTCACCACAAGCTTGTGAAAATAGTACCAAAGCGATTAAAACAAACTGTAACAGAATGTGCAATTTAGCTATTAAACACAACTATATTTCAAGTGAGAATTAGGCAGGTCTGATGACAAAAATGAAAATAAATTCTTGCTTACTTCACCCATATTTTATTTTTGCATAAAAAGAAGGGTGTAGTTTGTTGTTAGCGACACCGCAAAACATTTATTAACTACTCAAAACACTACCAAGATTTTGAATTTAGCTCAACCACCACCAAGCTACTGCAAAATTACTAATTGAACTAAATGCAGTTCACTAATCCCAAACCCTGTTAACTACAATGACCAGAATCTATTTAGCCTATTCTTCCTGGAGCTGCACACAGACCGCATGAGAGAGGAATGTACAACACAGCAACAGAGATAGACAGACAGTTTGGGACATATAGCTTTACTAACCGATTGACAGTTGTAGCAGACAGCTCTGCAGCATGGGCAGCTGTGGCAACCCAATGATCAGGGGCTACCCTTTTTCGCTAGCTAAGACTGGGGAGCTTGGCTCGTTGGGGAGCACAGGGATAATGCTAGATGGTTGTCTGGCTGCTACTGCCTGAGCAGAGATGAGATGACGACTAAGAAATGAAAAAATGAGATCATTAAATAGTATGTATATTAAATAAATGTAGTAATATATTAAAGAAATGTGAATTCATTATTGTTAATAAGTGCTAAGCAGTAATTGGCAGTCACATCATGGGGCTCATTGCTTTATTCTGTGTTAGAGACAATTGAATGTTCTCAATATATTTGGCTTTGGAATTTCAATTCAAAAGCTCAAAAATTATTTCAAGCTCATATTTCATAATACATTTTTTAAAAACTAATATTTTGTATTTATCGAAACCAAAATTGAAAAACGTGATTATTTGTTTTAAACCGAACAGACCTCAAAAAGCACTAATCGCTCAGCACTAACACACACACACTCTCTCTCTCTCTCCTCATTCTCCTCTCTTGTTTAGAGGCTTTCTGCCTGCTCTCTTATCAGAGCTGATAGGACCTCTCCTTCACATCACAGATACCAGAGGCCTCATCATAAAAACCTTCATCATCTGCTCCTCTGTGTGAGCTATTCTCTAGTCTGTCTCTTCTGTATTTCGCAGACAGGCACAGAGGCAGACAATGACTTCCCCCAAACGTCTGCAGCACCTAGCAAGGTTGATGACGGTTATATGCAGAGCAGCAAATTTCAGTTAATGCAACTTTGCTCTGTGATAATGATGATGAAAACCCACAGATAATCGTAAAACCTTGAGAATCAGTTAGTAAGACCTCTTTTCGGGTTCAGTTTTTTAAAAGGTCTGAAGGTCGGTCTGTTAGTCGACTCGACAGAGGAGCTATGCTTTATGGACACTGTATTCCCTATGTTATTTGGCCCTGCTGAATTCATCCCAACAAGTCATTAGTGTCTCATTTTATGTTGAAGTTCTGTTCTTTTAAAATAGGAATTTGCCATTATAATCAGTCTGTAGATCAATTATTCATGGGTTCACATAAGAACAAAATAAACAAAATGGTAGTTGTTTTACTTCTGACAGGAGGAGATGAGAGCCAAGGGAACCAGACAGTTGCAGAAGCTTTGCTTTGATCTGCAGTCAAACGGCTGAAACTGCTTGTCCCTACTTCCTCTCTGCAGGGTTTGAACCGACACACCACTCCCTCCGATCAGCAGGTGTTTAAAGAGGCCTTTAGCGCTACCAGCAGTACTGAGGGGTCCCTTTAATAATTCATCCAGGCCTGAGAGCCCAGGCCAGCCAGCAGGGAAAGAGGAGCAGTCCCCGACAGGATGGAGTTTCATTGGCTTTCAGTAAACTGATGTCACGTTCCTGCACTGGTCCTGGTCCATCAGCACATTCTCATACAGTCCAAGCAGGCATGGAATTGGACGCCTACAGAAAAAAGTCTGGTCGTGTTGAAGTCTCACAGGCAATGAGTTAGCTGACTAGGACACAAACGGGGGCCTCGCCTTAGTCCTGTTGTGTGAATGTGTTTACCTGAGGCCCTTGGAGAGGATGTGTGGCCAGGAGTTGCTGTGGCAACAGTGCCTCCTCCTCTTCCTGTTCCTGTCCATCGGTGACGAGAGGGGTCAGGATTGGCACCATCTGTTTTTGCGCTGAGCATCAGTGCCAAGCTCCATGGGGGCCGGGAGCCTGGAGCTGCTAGGGGCTGGAGGCAGGCAGGCGTCTGGGGATGAGGCTAGGCAGGGCTGGATGGAGGAGTGGCTTGTGGAGAGAGAGAGGTTCTGAATGGTTCATTATTCAGGCGGTGTCTGTGTTCCTGTCACAGTCCAGCCAGTCAGGGGCCTCGGGACCCTCTCTGTGGCCAGGCACGGTGAGGGGACAATTGGCAGACACACCAACTCAGTTGGGCTTAATGCTATTTTAATTGTGGACTGTGTGCTTGATAGCAAATACTAATACAACTAACAGCACAAGGAAACACTTGTCTCCCCCGCTGTCCTCCCCCCTGGTCCTGTACCTGATGTTGTTTTCAACCTCTCTTCAGCAGGACCTAGTGATGTTGACGGTGATGTTACTACCCCTCTCAGCTTGCACTGACTCCCTGCCGAGACCTCAGCCACCTGGCTCTACAGTAGCTTGTCTGCATCAGTCACAAACTGGATGGAAAGAAGAATAGAATATAGATAAGAACAGAATTGGAAAAAAAACAGAACACCAACACAACATAATCTAAAGCGAGTCTGACATTTTTTTGCACTTGACTTTTCATTTGCATACAGTATTTTCCTCCCTTGAATATGCAGACTGTTTCCTGTCCTTGATGTGGTTTTGCTGATAGTTTCTCCTATAGCTGCCCACTCGGATGTACACTCTCCTCTCTGTAGTGGCCAGCCTGAGCCTGCCTGCCTTCATTGAGCACAGCTCCAATATTAAAACCCTAATCAAATCACCAATTAACATGCACTCGCGTCCCCCTTGCCTCGCTCCATTCTGCTGACGACAATAAACATGTTTACCTTTTGTTGTTCGCCATCATTTTTTTTTATTGTATGGGTTCGGAGGCGGCCTTCAACATATTCAAACATCCCTGCTCTGTGAGAAACAGGAGCCTGGATTCCAGATAGAACCTGATTCTCAAGGGGCTGGGTTCCAGATAGAACCTGATCCTCACGGGGCTGGGTTCCAGATAGAACATGATCCTCAAGGGGCTGGGTTCCAGATAGAACCTGATCCTCAAGGGGCTGGGTTCCAGATAGAACATGATCCTCACGGGGCTGGGTTCCAGATAGAACATGATCCTCACGGGGCTGGGTTCCAGATAGAACCTGATCCTCACGGGGCTGGGTTCCAGATAGAACATGATCCTCACGGGGCTGGGTTCCAGATAGAACATGATCCTCACGGGGCTGGGTTCCAGATAGAACATGATCCTCACGGGGCTGGGTTCCAGATAGAACCTGATCCTCACGGGGCTGGGTTCCAGATAGAACATGATCCTCACGGGGCTGGGTTCCAGATAGAACCTGATACTCACGGGGCTGGGTTCCAGATAGAACCTGATCCTCACGGGGCTGGGTTCCAGATAGAACCTGATCCTCACGGGCTGGGTTCCAGATAGAACCTGATCCTCACGGGGCTGGGTTCCAGATAGAACCTGATCCTCACGGGGCTGGGTTCCAGATAGAACCTGATACTCACGGGGCTGGGTTCCAGATAGAACCTGATCCTCACGGGGCTGGGTTCCACACTCTCGCTCTCTCACCTTCTGTCTCTCTCTCACACCCACCCTCTCTCATGCACTCTCTCAAATACATCAAACACATGGTTCCTGGCATTATTATGAGCCATCCTCCCCTCACCAGCCTCCGCTGGCACACACATGCATGCGCATACTCACACACTCACTCCATCCCTCGTTCCCTCACTCGCCTTTTAGTTTATTGGTGAGACTATGTTATGTATATTGATCATGAGATAGCAGGGAACGACAATGGAGAGGTCACTCCTAGGTATAGTTAATTACTGTTACACAAGTATATGCTAGATGGATTTTTCACAACATCACTGACTTGTGTTTTGTATGGTATATACAAGTGGAAATAGCTACAACAGTGTTTAGAGGCCAACACTAACACTTGGTTCTAAAACTTAAGGTGTGATATTGGCAGGAACTAGTTACAGTATAGGAAATCCTGGTTGGCCTGAATAAATAAAAAAAACTGGACAGTTCAGTCCTCCACAAAACCTGTTACACCCATTCTGTCTGGCAATAAAAGGTTCATATTTATTCAGCTACTCCAGTCTTTACAGCTTCACAAAAATGTGTCTGAAAATAGATTAAACTATAATTGTGTTATTTGCATGATGGGGTGTAAGAATAGTCAGGAGTATGTTTTGGTTTTTAAATACATTACTGTTATTTTATGCAATGTTTAATATCTCTTATGGTCAAGGGTCAAGTCAGGCTCGAAAATATGAATTAAAACTTCAGTCAAACAGCCAATAACCATGATCAAACTTCTGGAAATTAATACCTTCATGGGGTGGGGGGGGGGGGGGTGGACCAAGTAAGTGACCAATTTCCCACTAAACGTTGACAAATTCTAAAATTACGAGCTTCACTGTCCTTTCATGGGAGATATCTATCAGAAAATATGCTTAGAGGCTTTAAGAAAATACAAAGGGCTATTTGTATTCAATGTGGCAACTGCAGTGAGCTAAACTCTCCAATGTAGCCGACTCTGGCTCTATGGGATGATTGTCTCAACAGTATGGTGACATGGTTACAACAAACATACAGCAACACATTACCTATGGCTGTCATACGTAACACTGTCATAATGCTATATGACACTGTCATATGATGACCTGTCATGAGGACAGATCACGACACGTTATGACAGTAAATTAGGCTATTTATATTCAGCTCATATTATCTTGCTTGATTATTCAAATAAGTAGCTAGCCTAGAACCGAACTATAAAAGGTGGAACAATGTCAAGAAAGTTGTTTAGCCTAGTCACCTTCAGGTGGATTACACACAAATCGAGTGTGTAATCCATGCACTGTCTAGCATTTGTATTCTGTCTATATGCTGTTTACCTGTGCGTGGTGCTGGCACATTCCCAGTCGCTATTCATCCTCGAAACGGAACGACTCCACAAATCTCCGTTCCTGCGCCGGGAGGTATTTCCAAATCCAAACCATATGCCGTGCGTTTGGTGCGTGAAAGGACGGTTTGAAACAGTATAGTCTCAATAATCAACATAATTCTGACTAGACTGACTACCTTTCTCCGATGTGGAGCCTCCGATGGTGTTTGTGTGTGCCTCTCGTGCTCACTGAACCGTGCGCAGGTCTAGCGGACTTTCCCGGTTGCAGGTGTGGTCACCGCACGCAGAGGCGACGCTGGTTGGGAGGGGAAAGCGCATCAGTAGGCTACAGAGCAGCGCGCGACCTTTCGCTGGCGTCCCATGGGGAAAGCCCGCGCGCCAGCCTTAAATTCTAAACACTTCTCATGAAGGGGATGTGCGCCGTTGGGATAGCACCTAGCAGACAGAAAAAATAGATTTGCCCAGTACTTTTTAAAGTCTAGAGAATGATAGGCTTACCGTTTTTGCCACTTCCCATTATTATGGTGATAATACGAAGGAATATCCTACCAGTTGACAAACAGGTCCCGTAAAAACGCACGCACACGCATTAATAAAACACAAATATTGCCTACTGACAAGCCATTAGGAGTAGACTGTTTTGCATGCACAACAATGTCAATTGTTCTTGTTAATTAATAGTTTGTCATAAAAAAATCCATAATTTCCAGTCTGACAATGCTTTGATTTGACCCTGCCAATAACACCCTCCATTCACTTTTGGAAATCTCAATCTCATTTCAAATATATATATATTTATGTTATATTAACCCTCAAATATGAATTGTTTTCCTTTTTATTTACAAGTCCCTTACAATTGATTTGGATGGAGGGGTTGGGGGGGTTATAAATTGGTTTGGATGGAGGGGTTGGGGGTGGTTATAATTTGGTTTGGATGGAGGGGTTATAATTTGGTTTGGATGGAGGGGTTGGGGGGGTTATAAATTGGTTTGGATGGAGGGGATGGGGGTGGTTATAAATTGGTTTGGATGGAGGGGTTGGGGGTGGTTATAAATTGGTTTGGATGGAGGGGTTGGGGGTGGTTATAAATTGGTTTGGATGGAGGGGTTGGGGGGGTTATAAATTGGTTTGGATGGAGGGGTTGGGGGGGTTATAAATTGATTTGGATAGAGGGGTTGGGGATGGTTATAAATTGATTTGGAGGGAGGGGTTGGTTATAAATTGATTTGGATGGAGGGGTTGGAGGTGGTTATAAATTGATTTGGATGGAGGGGTTGGGGGTGGTTATAAATTGATTTGGATGGAGGGGTTGGGGGTGGTTATAAATTGATTTGGATGGAGGGGATGGGGGGGGTCATAAATTGGTTTGGATGGAGGGGATGGGGGGGTTATAAATTGGTTTGGATGGAGGGGTTGGGGGTGGTTATAAATTGGTTTGGATAGAGGGGTTGGGGGTGGTTATAAATTGATTTGGATGGAGGGGTTGGGGGTGGTTATACATTGGTTTGGATGGAGGGGTTGGGGGGGTTATACATTGGTTTGGATGGAGGGGTTGGGGGGGTTATACATTTATTTGGATAGAGGGGTTATACATTTATTTGGATAGAGGGGTTGGGGGTGGTTATAAATTGATTTGGATGGAGGGGTTGGGGGGGTTATAAATTGGTTTGGATGGAGGGGTTGGGGGGGCGTTATAAATTGGTTTGGAGGGAGGGGTTGGGGGGTGGTTATAAATTGGTTTGGAGGGAGGGGTTGGGGGGTTAAACATTGGTTTGGATGGAGGGGTTGGGGGGGGGTTATATGTTGATTTGGAGGGAGGGGTTGGGAGGTTATAAATTGGTTTGGATGGAGGGGTTGGGGGGGTTATAAATGGGTTTGGATGGAGGGGTTGGGGGGGTTATAAATTGATTTGGAGGGAGGGTAGCATGGCAGTGTAGGGGGGTCTGAAGGGGGTTATAAATTGATTTGGAGGGAGGGTATTCTTGGCAGTGCAGGGGGGTCTGAAGGGGGTTATGAGTTGATTTGGAGGGAGGGTAGCTTGGCAGTGGAGGGGGTCTGAAGGGGGTTATAAATTGATTTGGAGGGAGGGTATGTTGGCAGTGGTGGGGGGTCTGAAGGGGGTTAGAAATTGATTTGGAGGGAGGGGAGCTTGGCGGTAGAGGGGGGTCTGAAGGGAGTTATGAGTTGATTTGGAGGGAGGGTAGCTTGGCGTTAGAGGGGGGTCTGAAGGGAGTTATGAGTTGATTTGGAGGGAGGGTAGCTTGGCGGTGGAGAGGGGTCTGAAGGGAGTTATGATTTGATTTGGAGGGAGGGTAGCTTGGCAGTGGAGGGGGGTCTATAAGGGTGTATCTTCATCAGGACCTGGATCTCCTCCCTGAGCCTGTGAATCTCCAGGCGCTGCAGCTGAACGATACGGTCCCCCTCCTGGTTCAGACGGACCACCATGTTACTGGGGTTGGCCCTGGGAGACAGCAGCGCTGGGGACGGAGACAAAAAGTCAGCTCACTGAGCAGCTACTTTAGATGTGGATAACTTAGAAATAGGATTTTTTCAAGTGACTTAACTAGGAAAAAAACAACTTAGCGATGAAACAGAGAACCTCAAGCACCTCTATGAATATAAACTCCAGGAAGTGAGGTGGTTTCCCCACATGGTAAAAGTTATCCTGCAGACTCTTTCCAATGAAAGCTGCAATCAGTCGTCTTTACTGTAAATCAGTCCAGATAAGAGAGAAACAGGTCACCTTTGAGAGTGTTGGTCTGCTTCTTGCCCTGTTTTCTCATCAGACTCTTGTAGTCGTGGACCGGGTAACGCACCAGACGCAAATCCTTTCTCAGGTCGTTGATCTCTCTGATCAGAGTTGCATTCTCCTGTAGCAATCAATGAATGAATCAACCAATCAGTTAGTCAAAGAATAGTACAGAACAAACAGCCTATAGATTTGGGGTGTGTAATAAAGTTCTGGTCACTAATTTTATGACAGTCCTTTATGAAAAGTCTCGTCTCTGTCACCTGCATGATCTTGACGTTGTCTGCATGGTGGACCACGCCGTCTTTGGCCAGTTTCCTCTTCAGGGACGCCACGTTCCTCTCCAGGTGCTCTCTGTGCCGGGCGTACCCCCTCTGGACTTCTGCGTCCACACCAACTATATCCACCTGAGAGACATGAAGAGCAGCCATCTTTGATTACAATGAATACACAGTAGCCAACTTACTTATCCATGACGAGTTGCATTCTTTAACTTCTGGGTAAATACTTGCTCAGGGAGAACTTTTTAGACCAGCACTGTAGTCATTACAAGGTTACAACTCAATTCACTCTACCAGCTTGCATGAAAGCAAACAGGCAGAGTGAGCTCTAGTGAGCCTATAACAATGCTGCTCTTGCTCTTTGTCAATTCAATTCAAGGGGCTTTATTGGCATGGGAAACATATGTTTACATTGCCAAAGCAAGTGAAGTAGATATACAAAAGTAAAATAAATAATACAAATGAACTCTCTCTCTCCCTCTTTCATCCTGTTTCTCTCACCACATCACTCTTCTGTACATAGCGGTCATAAAGGTCTGTGATGCTGTCCTTTAACCTCTTAGGCTCCAGGGTGAATCCCACACAGTTGTGGAGGTCCGTCTTGAACCAACGTACCAGGGCCTCCACATCCCTCACCTGGGGAAGAGGGGTTGGTCATATGCAAAGATAAAAACACAAATATAAACACCTGCCATGCACTCAAGGTAAAATGGTATCCCTCTCCCTCACACACTACATACCTTCTGCAGTCCCTTGTGCATCTCCTTGTCGGTGGTGGTGAGTTTGAGCTTCTGCTCAGCGATGTCCAGTTCCTGTTGAGCGTTCTTCTTGTGGAAGGTATCCAGCTCCTGCTCCATCTACAGAGTACAGGAAGCCCATAGCATTGATCTCTATATACTCCCTCATACAGCTGATCTATAGCACTCATCTAAACCCTGATCCACTCTTATCTATATGGACACAGGCATCATTTCCATCTACATGAAGAGAGGGCTAAAAGTTGGCAGGCGGTTTAAATAAGTATCAATGAACTAAAGTAGGAAAAGCCTCCCCATTTTTCCTCCAAACATAATGATGATCATTATGGCCACATAGTTCTATTTTTGTTTCATCAGACCAGAGGACATTTCTCCAAAAAGTAAGATCTTTGTCCCCATGTGCAGTTGCAAACTGTAGTCTGGCTTTTTTAATGGAGGTTTTGGAGCAGTGGCTTCTTCCTTGCTGAGCGGCCTTTCAGGTTATGTCGATATAGGACTCGTTTTACTGTGGATATACAGTGGGGAGAACAAGTATTTGATACTCTGCCGATTTTGCAGGTTTTCCTACTTACAAAGCATGTAGAGGTCTGTAATTTTTTTATCATAGGTACACTTCAACTGTGAGAGACGGAATCTAAAACAAAAATCACAAAAATCACATTGTATGATTTTTAAGTAATTAATTTGCATTTTATTGCTTGACATAAGTATTTGATACATCAGAAAAGCAGAACTTAATATTTTTGGTAAAGAAACCTTTGTTTGCAATTACAGAGATCATACTTTTCCTGTAGTTTCTTGACCAGGTTTGCACACACTGCAGCAGGGATTTTGGCCCACTCCTCCATACAAACCTTTATTTTTTATTTGATTTTTTTATTTCACCTTTATTTAACCAGGTAAGCTAGTTGAGAACACCTTTATTTAACCAGGTAGGCTAGTTGAGAACACCTTTATTTAACCAGGTAGGCTAGTTGAGAACACCTTTATTTAACCAGGTAGGCTAGTTGAGAACACCTTTATTTAACCAGGTAGGCTAGTTGAGAACACCTTTATTTAACCAGGTAGGCTAGTTGAGAACACCTTTATTTAACCAGGTAAGCTAGTTGAGAACACCTTTATTTAACCAGGTAAGCTAGTTGAGAACACCTTTATTTAACCAGGTAGGCTAGTTGAGAACACCTTTATTTAACCAGGTAAGCTAGTTGAGAACACCTTTATTTAACCAGGTAAGCTAGTTGAGAACACCTTTATTTAACCAGGTAAGCTAGTTGAGAACACCTTTATTTAACCAGGTAAGCTAGTTGAGAACACCTTTATTTAACCAGGTAAGCTAGTTGAGAACACCTTTATTTAACCAGGTAGGCTAGTTGAGAACACCTTTATTTAACCAGGTAAGCTAGTTGAGAACACCTTTATTTAACCAGGTAAGCTAGTTGAGAACAAGTTCTCATTTGCAACTGCGACCTGGCCGAGATAAAGCATAGCAGTGTGAGCATACAACAAAGAGTTACACATGGAGTAAACAATTAACAAGTCAATAACACAGTAGAAAACAAAGGGGGGGTCTATATACAATGTGTGCAAAAGGCATGAGTAGGTAGGCAAATAATTACAATTTTGCAGATTAACGCTGGAGTGATAAATGATCAGATGGTCATGTACAGGTAGAGATATTGGTGTGCAGAAGAGCAGAAAAGTAAATAAATAAAAACAGTATGGGGATGAGGTAGGTGAAAAGGGTGGGCTATTTACCAATAGACTATGTACAGCTGCAGCGATCGGTTAGCTGCTCAGATAGCTGATGTTTGAAGTTGGTGAGGGAGATAAAAGTCTCATTATGACCTTCTCCAGATCCTTCAGGTTTCGGGGTTGTCGCTGGGCAATATGGACTTTCAGCTCCCTCCAAAGATTTTCTATTGGGTTCAGGTCTGGAGACTGGCTAGGCCACTCCAGGACTTTGAGATGCTTCTTACGAAGCCACTCCTTAGTTGCCCTGGCTGTGTGTTTCGGGTCGTTGTCATGCTGGAAGACCCAGCCACGACCCATCTTCAATGCTCTTACTGAGGGAAGGAGGTTGTTGGCCAAGATCTCGCGATACATGGCCCCATCCATCCTCCCCTCAATATGGTGCAGTTGTCCTGTCTCCTTTGCAGAAAAGCATCCCCAAAGAATGATGTTTCCACCTCCATGCTTCACGGTTGGGATGGTGTTCTTGGGGTTGTACTCATCCTTCTTCTTCCTCCAAACACAGCGAGTGGAGTTTAGACCAAAAAGCTATATTTTTGTCTCATCAGACCACATTACCTTCTCCCATTCCTCCTCTGGATCATCCAGATGGTCATTGGCAAACTTCGGACGGGCCTGGACATGCGCTGGTGTAACGGATGTGAAATAGCTAGCTAGTTAGCGGTGGTGCGCGCTAAGGGCCGCGGCTTTTGTGGAGCGATGGGTAACGATGCTTCGTGGGTGACTGTTGTTGATGTGTGCAGAGGGTCCCTGGTTCGAGCCCGGGTATGGGCGAGGGGACGGTTTAAAGTTATACTGTGACATTGGTGCCGTGACCCGGATCACTGGTTGCTGCGGAAAAGGAAGAGGTCAAAAGGGGGGTGAGTGTAACGGATGTGAAATAGCTAGCTAGTTAGCGGTGGTGCGCGCTAAATAGCGGTTCAATCGGTGACGTCACTTACGCTGAGACCTTGAAGTAGTGGTTCCCCTTGCTCTGCAAGGGCAGCGGCTTTTGTGGAGCGATGGGTAACGATGCTTCGTAGGTGACTGTTGTTGATGTGTGCAGAGGGTCCCTGGTTCGAGCCCGGGTATGGGCGAGGGGACGGTTTAAAGTTATACTGTTACACTGGCTTGAGCAGGGTGACCTTGCGTGCGCTGCAGGATTTTAATCCATGACGGCGTAGTGTGTTACTAATGGTTTTCTTTGAGACTGTGGTTGAGACTCTTCAGGTCATTGACCAGGTGCTGCCGTGTAGTTCTGGGCTGATCTCTCACCTTCCTCTAAATCATTGATGCCCCACGAGGTGAGATCTTGCATGGAGCCCCAGACCGAGGGTGATTGACCATCATCTTGAACTTCTTCCATTTTCTAATAATTGCGCCAACAGTTGTTGGCTTCTCATCAAGCTGCTTGCCTATTGTCCTGTAGCCCATCCCAGCTGGGTGCAGGTCTACAATTTTATCCCCGATGTCCTTACACAGCTCTCTGGTCTTGGCAATTGTGGAAAGGTTAGAGTCTGTTTGATTGAGTGTGTGGACAGGTGTCTTTTATACAGCTAACGAGTTCAAACAAGTGCAGTTAATACAGGTAATGAGTGGAGAACAGGTGGGCTTCTTAAGAAAAACGAACATGTCTGTGAGAGCTGGAATTCTTACTGGTTGGTAGGTGATCGAATACTTATGTCATGCAACAAAATTCAAATTAATAACTTAAAAATCATACAATGTGATACTTTTGAACCCGTGTCCTCCAGCATCTTCACAAGGTTCTTTGCTGTTGTTCCGGGATTGATTTGCACTTTTCGCACCAAAGTGTGTTCATCTCTAGGAGACAGAAAGCGTCTCCTTCCTGAGCGGTATGACGGCTACGTGGTCCCATGGTGTTTATACTTGTGTACTATTGTTTGTACAGATGAACGCAGTACCTTTAGGCGTTTGGAAATTGCTCCCAAGGATGAACCAGACTTGTGGAGGTCTACAATTCTTTTTCTGAGGTCTTGGCTGATTTCTTTTGATTTTCCCATGATGTCAAGCAAAGAGGCACTGAGTTTGAAGGTAGGCCGTGAAATACATGTAACGGCTCTCGTTGGTGGTAGGAAGAGTAGACCAAAGCGCAGCGTGGAAAGTGTTGATGATTATTTTATTCAAAAAACACTCAAACAAAATAACAAAAGCGAAAAAACACAGTTCTGTCAGGCTAAGAAACTAAACAGAAAACAAGATCCCACAACCTAATGGTGGGAAAAAGGGCTGCCTAAGTATGATCCCCAATCAGAGACAACGATAGACAGCTGCCTCTGATTGGGAACCACACTCGGCCAAAAACAAAGAAACAGAAGACAGAATTTCCCACCCTAGTCACACCCTGACCTAACCAAACATAGAGAATAAGGATCTCTAAGGTCAGGGCTTGACAACACATCCACAGGTACACCTCCAACTGACCCAAATAATGTCAATTAGCCTATCAGAAGCTTCTAAAGCCATGACATAATTTTCGGGAATTTTCCAAGCTGTTTAAAGGCACAGTCAACGTAGTGTATGTAAACTTCTGTCCCACTGGAATTGTGATACAGTGAATTATATGTGAAATAATCTGTCTGTAAACAATTGTTGGAAAAATTACTTGTGTCATGCACAAAGTAGATGTCCTAACCGACTTGCCAAAACTATAGTTTGTTAACAAGAAATTTGTGGAGTGGTTGAAAAACAAGTTTTAATGACTCCAACCTAAGTGTATGTAAACTTCCGACTTCAACTGTACCTACTCAAGAGACATTTCAGCAATGGTTAACAAATTCAACAATGACAGTTAACCAGTTAAAGAACTGATACAGGAGGAGGATGTTATACCTCATGGGCTCTTTCATCTCCTTGATGTCCTTCTCTCTGGGCTCAATCTGTTTCTTCAGTTCTTTGATCTTGTAGTCCAGAACAAACTTAAATTTCCCCAGCTCCTGGTTCTTCTTTTTCAGGTCATATATGCATTTCTCCTACACAGGGATAAAGGACAAGACAAGACAAACAGGCCTCAGATCAGATCATGGATGTGTTTCTCTTACAAAGGATCAGGGACAAGACCCTAGCCTGCTGATCACAGATATGTTGTGCTGTCCTGCCAACTCATGTGGTCTTTGTCACGCAACAACCATAGGAGTTGGCAAGACAAGACAAACAGGCCTCAGATCAAAAAATCCAATCAAATTTTATTAGTCACATACGCCGAATACAACACCTTACAGTGAAATGCTTACTTATAGCCCCTAACCAACAATGCAGATGAAAAAAATATGGATAAGAATAAGAAATAAAAGTACCAAGTAATTAAAGAGCAGCAGTAAAATAACAATAGCGAGACTATATACAGGGTACAGGTACAGAGTCAATGTGCGGGGGCACCGGTTAGTTGAGGTAATTGAGGTAATATGTACATGTACAGTGCCTTTGCGAAAGTATTCGGCCCCCTTGAACTTTGCGCCCTTTTGCCACATTTCAGGCTTCAAACATAAAGATATAAAACTGTATTTTTTTGTGAAGAATCAACAACAAGTGGGACACAATCATGAAGTGGAACGACATTTATTGGATATTTCAAACTTTTTTAACAAATCAAAAACTGAAAAATTGGGCATGCAAGATTATTCAGCCCCTTTACTTTCAGTGCAGCAAACTCTCTCCAGAAGTTCAGTGAGGATCTCTGAATGATCCAATGTTGACCTAAATGACTAATGATGATAAATACAATCCACCTGTGTGTAATCAAGTCTCCGTATAAATGCACCTGCACTGTGATAGTCTCAGAAGTCCGTTAAAAGTGCAGAGAGCATCATGAAGAACAAGGAACACACCAGGCAGGTCCGAGATACTGTTGTGAAGAAGTTTAAAGATTTAAGTTTAAAGATTTCCCAAGCTTTAAACATCCCAAGGAGCACTGTGCAAGCGATAATATTGAAATAGAAGGAGTATCAGACCACTGCAAATCTACCAAGACCTGGCCGTCCCTCTAAACTTTCAGCTCATACAAGGAGAAGACTGATCAGAGATGCAGCCAAGAGGCCCATGATCACTCTGGATGAACTGCAGAGATCTACAGCTGAGGTGGGAGACTCTGTCCATAGGACAACAATCAGTCGTATATTGCACAAATCTGGCCTTTATGGAAGAGTGGCAAGAAAAAAGCAATTTCTTAAAGATATCCATAAAAAGTGTTGTTTAAATTTTGCCACAAGCCACCTGGGAGACACACCAAACATGTGGAAGAAGGTGCTCTGGTCAGATGAAAACAAAATTGAACTTTTTTGGCAACAATGCAAAACGTTATGTTTGGTGTAAAAGCAACACAGCTCATCACCCTGAACACACCATCCCCACTGTCAAACATGGTGGTGGCAGCATCATGGTTTGGGCCTGCTTTTCTTCAGCAGGGACAGGGAAGATGGTTAAAATTGTTGGGAAGATGGATGGAGCCAAATACAGGACCATTCTGGAAGAAAACCTGATGGAGCCTGCAAAAGACCTGAGACTGGGACGGAGATTTGTCTTCCAACAAGACAATGATCCAAAACATGAAGCAAAATCTACAATGGAATGGTTCAAAAATAAACATATCCAGGTGTTAGAATGGCCAAGTCAAAGTCCAGACCTGAATCCAATCGAGAATCTGTGGAAAGAACTGAACTGCTGTTCACAAAAACTGCTCTCCATCCAACCTCACTGAGCTCGAGCTGTTTTGCAAGGAGGAATGGGAAAAAATGTCAGTCTCTCGATGTGCAAAACTGATAGAGACATACCCCAAGCGACTTACAGCTGTAATCGCAGCAAAAGGTGGCGCTACAAAGTATTAACTTAAGGGGGCTGAATAATTTTGCACGCCCAATTTTTCAGTTTTTGATTTGTTAAAAAAGTTTGAAATATCCAATAAATGTCGTTCCACTTCATGATTGTGTCCCACTTGTTGTTGATTCTTCACAAAAAAATACAGTTTTATTTCTTTATGTTTGAAGCCTGAAATGTGGCAAAAGGTCGCAAAGTTCAAGGGGGCCGAATACTTTCGCAAGGCACTGTAAGTAGTTATTAAAGTGACTATGCATAGATGATAATAACAGAGAGTAGCAGTGGTGTAAAAGAGGGGGGGAATCCAATTAGTCTGGGTAGCCATTTGATTAAGTGTTCAGGAGTCTTATGGCTAGGAACTGTTTAGAAGCCTCTTGGACCTAGACTTGGTGCTCCGGTACCGCTTGCCGTGCGGTAGCAGATAGAACAGTCTATGTCTGGGGTGGCTGGAGTCTTTGACACTTTTTAGGGCCTTCCTCTGACACTGCCTGGTGTAGAGGTCCTGGATGGCAGGAAGCTTTGCCCCACTTCACACTAACTGACTAGACAATCATTTAACTGCCATGTAATTGTAACGGATGTGAAACAGCTAGCTTAGTTAGCGGTGGTGCGCACTAAATAGCGTTTCAATCGGTGACGTCACTTGCTCTGAGACCATGAAGTAGTGGTTCACCTTGCTCTGCAAGGGCCGCGGCTTTTGTGGAGCGATGGGTAACGATGCTTCGAGGGTGACTGTTGTTGATGTGTGCAGAGGGTCCCTGGTTCGCGCCCGGGTATGGGCGAGGGGACAGTCTAAACTTATAATGTTACATAATAACTCATAGAATATAACATGGCATGATGCAATGTTGCCATGTAACAGGTTTGTTAGGTGTTTAAATAAGCCATGAAATCAACCCATTCTCTTTATAGTCTTTGACTTGAGTTATTTGTCCAGTTCAATTACATTCATAATCCTCTTCCAACATTAATATCCCATGAAATTGAATATAAAATGTCACTTCCATAGTTCAACAATACAAGCTAGTTAGTGAACCAAATCTAATGTTCAAGCTTAACTTCTGGGAGGCATCTTTAATGTTCAAATGTATCATCGTTAGTGACGACGAGCGTTAGAACAACAGTTGCCACGGCTACTCTGCTGAGTGTGAATCTTTATTCATGAAGAGAAAGGATAGGAGGATGGATCTGTGTTTGAACTGAACTGGGGCCTCCTCTTTTAATGCGGGGCCATTTTGTTATAATTTACTCTCTGTCCAATTAGCTATTTGAAAGCGTTTCATCTTGAGGGCAGGTGGTGTGTGTGAGTGTAGAGGAAGGGGGGGGGGGGTAATCTTTTCATAGACAGCATCTGTGACATTTACACATTAAAGACAGTTATCAATTATTGTCTCTATTCAGTCTGTGTCGCTGAAGCGTTACAGAGAACACGGTAGAAATGTAAAGGTCATTTCCTATTGAGACGACATCTGCAGCTTTTACCATGAAGCAGTCTCTGCTGACGTGGGAACATTGCCTTTAAATTTCAATAACGCTGTAGCGCTGAGTTTCCACGATCCGGATTGAATAGTTCCCCAAGTGTCCCTCTGCACACTAAGGCTGTGGCCCAAACACTTTATTTAATTGTATTTATTTCACCTTTGTTTAACCAGGTAGGCCAGTTGAGAACAAGTTCTCATTTTCAACTGCGTCCTGGCCAAGATAAAGTAAAGCAGTGCGACACAAACAACACAGAGTTACACATGGAATAAACAAACGTAGTCAATAACACAATAGAAAAAGTCTATATACAGTGTGTGCACAGTGTTTCATTTAAGACACATCCTATCCCCTCAGCCCTCAAATTAGGTGGACACTTCTGATGGCGTATCATGATGTCTGACGAGTTTACACTTGCAGGGCGAGGGAGGAAGGACGGAATGATTTTTAAATGGACCACCTTCCCTGGAAATTTGTCAATCGTTCATCCCGCGATGATTGTGTTTTCAGCCACCGGTAGCTTGTGGCTGCTTTATATGCACTAGTCAATTATGAGTGCATGTCTACTTATATTAAATATATAATTATTCATATACGCCTACTGTATGATAGCTAGCAAATGAATGATCTAACTAACATTAGCCTGCCTACTGTATGATAGCTAGCAAATGAATTATCTAACTAACATTAGCCTGCCTACTGTATGATAGCTAGCAAATGAATTATCTAACTAACATTAGCCTGCCTACTGTATGATAGCTAGCAAATGAATTATCTAACTAACATTAGCCTGCCTACTGTATGATAGCTAGCAAATGAATTATCTAACTAACATTAGCCTGCCTACTGTATGATAGCTAGCAAATGAATTATCTAACTAACATTAGCCTGCCTACTGTATGATAGCTAGCAAATGAATTATCTAACTAACATTAGCCTGCCTACTGTATGATAGCTAGCAAATGAATTATCTAACTAACATTAGCCTGCCTACTGTATGATAGCTAGCAAATGAATTATCTAACTAACATTAGCCTGCCTACTGTATGATAGCTAGCAAATGAATTATCTAATTAACATTAGCCTGCCTACTGTATGATAGCTAGCAAATGAATTATCTAACTAACATTAGCCTGCCTACTGTATGATAGCTAGCAAATGAATTATCTAACTAACATTAGCCTGCCTACTGTATGATAGCTAGCAAATGAATTATCTAATTAACATTAGCCTGCCTACTGTATGATAGCTAGCAAATGAATTATCTAACTAACATTAGCCTGCCTACTGTATGATAGCTAGCAAATGAATTATCTAACTAACATTAGCCTGCCTACTGTATGATAGCTAGCAAATGAATTATCTAACTAACATTAGCCTGCCTACTGTATGATAGCTAGCAAATTAATTATCTAACTAACATTAGCCTGCCTAGCTGGAACTTCTGAAGGAAAATGTTTTATTTCTACCATTTCCAAAAGATGACCAAACAAAAACAGATTTACTTTTTATAAGACGTGTTTGTGCCGTCATGTGAATTAGTAGCACAATGTCTAACGTATTTGCATTTTGCATTCGTTTTTACTTACACTTGTATGTTGACTTCTCCATTAATGTTGTTTTAAGTTTTCGCTGACTTTTCTTAGTGAATGTACAATCGTCGCTAATTGAATTATGGGCAGTTTCAGGCCTCGGAGTGAACATAATTGTACACTTGCAAAGCCGACTAAAACGAGGGCTGAGGGGCTTACGTCGCAAACTTCCCTTGCTTGGCTAATCATTTGGACCGCCCTCCAAGATGGCGACAGGGATTCCCCCAAGGGCATAAGTGGATGAGGGTGTATCTTTTAAGTGTTTGGACCGCACGTAAGAGACATAGTTAGAAGAGGATGAAAATGGTTGTCTCCTCCCTCAGAACACTGATGTTAAAATATGGACATGCTCTTTGGAGGGATATAACATCGCAAATCAATTACGCCAACAGCCCCATTCTTTGATCATGCTTTGTTTACGCAGGGACACAACATGTCAACATGTAACCTTATGCGAAAAAAGAGGGGGATAGTTTAATTAAAAATATATATTTTACCCTTATTTTACCAGGTAAGTTGACTGAGAACACATTCTCATTTACAGCAACGACCTGGGGAATATTTACAGGGAAAAGGAGGGGGGAGGAATGAGCCAATTGGAAGTTGGATGATTAAGTGGCCATGATGGTTTGAGGCCAGATTGGACATTTTTACCAGGACACCGGGGTTAACATCCCTACTCTAAAGAGTGGACTTTTTTGCCATGGGATCTTTAGTGACCACAGAGAGTCAGGACATGCGTTTAATGTGCCACCCGAAAGACGGCACCTTGCAACAGGGCAATGTCCCCAATCACTGACCAGGGCTAGTAAGATAAAAAAATGTTTAGACCAGAGGAAAGAGTGCCTTCTACTGGCCCTCCAACACCACTTCCAGCAGCATCTGGTCTCTCATCCAGGACCAACCCTGATTAGCTTCAGAGGCAAGTCAGCAGTGGGATGCAGGGTGGTATGCGTACGTGAGTTTGTGTTCGCAGAGCAAGTGTCTGAGTCGGTGCCTGAAACGGTGGCCTGCTCCACCACATGCTGATGCAGTGGGATTATTCATTATTGGACCTTCACACTCTGGTTCAGTGCTGTGAGAAGGGGAGGAGTCTCACAGTCTCAAAGTCACCTTGTCTGGTGTGATGCATGGGACTGGGACTGGGACTCAGGATAATAGATGTATGGGGGAGAACAACTTTTATGGACAATATATAATAGCGCATAAGTTGATTGTGTTCGATTATGAGAGAAGAACATTTGAACAAAGTCAACTACAATCATAAACAGTAGAGGTCCATCAATAAAACTGACTTTTTTCTTTCCTTCGTGTTTCAACAGTTTCAATGGCATCCAGTCAAGGAACCGTCCATGTTTATGCATACCTTGGAGGCAAACCTAACCCTCTCCATGCCATGGCACCTGTCTGTACCCCCTCAGCCCAGCAGCAGCCCTCTCACCTTATCCTGGATGGTGTCATCCCTTTCTTGGATCTCTTTCTTCAGGGCCAGGATGTCTCTCTCCAGACACTTCTGATGTGCCAGTAGCTTCTGTTGCTCTGTCTTCATCTTCTCTTTCTCCATGCTCCTGTCGTCCATATTCTTCTGCAGGCTGCTGAACTGCAGTGTGTGTGCGTGGGTGTGTGTGTGAGGGAGGGAGGGGAGGACAGGGGGTAGACGTGGCAGGGAGAGGAGGAAAATGTCATCAGTCACTGTCGTCATAACTCATTGGGACTTACACAATGGTCATATTCTTTATAGCTTCCCATAACCAACAATAAAGCCTCCACATGCAGTACCATATTGGATAGTAAAAACAGCCTAACCTGATCTAGGGAGAAAGGCAAGAAAAGACAGCAGACAGACAGAATGGGGCCATAGGACTGCAGAATCTACACACAGGATCTGACTTAACATTCTCCCTGTGATATTGAGTGAGCAAGCGGAGGGAGCACATTAGAGCCTAACTATGGACACATGGACAGGCCCTGCTCGCCGTCAGTAGGCCGTATGCTGCGTCTGATTGGCTGTAATTATGATGTACCACTGTGATGAGAGGGCAGGCAGGGTCTAGGTGGGAGAGGGTTGGGGAGGGAGTGTGTGAAGGATGGGAGTTGGAGGGAGACTAGCGGGGAATCTTGCATCCTCTCCTCTGTCCTCTCCCCCTGTCACTCTCCCCCCGTCCTCTCCCCCCCGTCCTCTCCCCCCCGTCCTCTCCCTCCCGTCCTCTCTCCCCCATCCTCTCTCCCCCATCCTCTCTGCCCCATCCTCTCCCCCATCCTCTCCCCCGTCCTCTCCCCCGATCCTCTCTCCCCCATTCTCTCTCCCCCATCCTCTCTCCCCCATCCTCTCCCCCGTCCTCTCCCCCCCATCCCTCTCCCCCGTCCTCTCCCCCCCATCCCTCTCCCCCCGTCCTCTCTCTCCCATCCTCTCTCCCCCATCCTCTCTCCCCCGTCCTCTCCCCCGTCCTCTCCCTCCCGTCCTCTCCCCTGTCCTCTCCCTCCCGTCCTCTTCTCTCCATTCTCTTCACACTTCCATATCAAAATGTCTGAGGAAAATGAGGAGGGAGGGAGGAGGAGAAGAGATACAGAAAGAAGGAGGGAGAGGGGTAGGAGAAGAGATACAGAAAGAAGGAGGGAGAGGAGGAGGAGAAGAGATACAGAAAGAAGGAGGGAGAGGGGGATGAGAAGAGATACAGAAAGAAGGAGGGAGAGGAGGAGGAGAAGAGATACAGAAAGAAGGAGGGGGAGGAGAAGAGAAGAGATACAGAAAGATGGAGGGAGAGGGGGATGAGAAGAGATACAGAAAGAAGGAGGGAGAGGAGGAGGAGAAGAGATACAGAAAGATGGAGGGAGAGGGGGATGAGAAGAGATACAGAAAGAAGGAGGGAGAGGAGGAGGAGAAGAGATACAGAAAGAAGGAGGGGGAGGAGAAGAGAAGAGATACAGAAAGATGGAGGGAGAGGGGGATGAGAAGAGATACAGAAAGAAGGAGGGGGAGGAGGAGGCAAAGAGATACAGAAAGATGGAGGGAGAGGGGGATGAGAAGAGATACAGAAAGATGGAGGGAGAGGGGGAGGAGAAGAGATACAGAAAGAAGGAGGGAGAGGGGGAGGAGAAGAGATACAGAAAGATGGAGAGAGGGGGAGGAGAAGAGATACAGAAAGAAGGAGGGAGAGGGGGATGAGAAGAGATACAGAAAGAAGGAGGGGGAGGAGGAGGCAAAGAGATACAGAAAGATGGAGGGAGAGGGGGATGAGAAGAGATACAGAAAGATGGAGGGAGAGGGGGAGGAGAAGAGATACAGAAAGAAGGAGGGAGAGGGGGAGGAGAAGAGATACAGAAAGATGGAGAGAGGGGGAGGAGAAGAGATACAGAAAGAAGGAGGGAGAGGGGGAGGAGAAGAGATACAGAAAGAAGGAGGGAGAGGGGGTGGAGAAGAGATACAGAAAGAAGGAGGGAGAGGGGGAGGAGAAGAGATACAGAAAGAAGGAGGGAGAGGGGGTGGAGAAGAGATACAGAAAGATGGAGGGAGAGGGGGAGGAGAAGAGATACAGAAAGAAGGAGGGAGAGGGGGAGGAGAAGAGATACAGAAAGATGGAGGGAGAGGGGGAGGAGAAGAGATACAGAAAGATGGAGGGAGAGGGGGAGGAGAAGAGATACAGAAAGATGGAGGGAGAGGGGGAGGAGAAGAGATACAGAAAGAAGGAGGGAGAGGAGGAGGAGAAGAGATACAGAAAGATGGAGGGAGAGGGGGAGGAGAAGAGATACAGAAAGATGGAGGGAGAGGGGGAGGAGAAGAGGTGAAGAGGGGGAGGAGGGAGAGATGAAGAAAGAAGGAGGGGGAGGAGAAGAGACAGAAAGAAGGAGGGGGAGGAGAAGAGACACAGAAAGAAGGAGTGAGAGGGGAGGAGAAGAGATACAGAAATAATGAGGGACAGGGGAGGAGGGAGAGAAAGAAAGAAAGGAGGGAGAGGGGAGGAGAAGAGTGAAGAGGAGGAGGAGGGGGAGGAGGGAGAGATAAAGAAAGAAGGAGGGAGAGATAAAGAAAGAATGAGGGACAGGGGAGGAGGGAGAGAAAGAAAGAAAGGAGGGAGAGGGGAGGAGGGAGAGAAAAAAGAAGGAGGGAGAGAGGAGGAGGGAGAGAAAGAAAAAGGAGGGAGAAAGATGTGGAAAATAGCAAGGCAAGAAAGATGGGGAGAAAGAGGGGGAATGATAGAGAGAGGTGAAAGGATAGAGTGGGGATAAGAAAGATAACAAAAAGAGAGATGGCAAGAGTCAGAAGGAGAGATATAGAGAGATAAAGAGGGCATGAACGGGAGCTCTACCTCAACACAGACAGAGGTCAGAGGACAGAGGTCATCCTAGCACGGCATATGTGAAGAAGATGGATAATCCCATTGTTGGGTGTTTGCTTATGCACCTGTAGTAACCTACATCCTCAATTATCCCAGTAAAGACCAAGCTAAAGAGTTACTCCGCATGCCATTCACCGCCTCATCTTTTATTTCAGCTCATGAAACATGGGACCAACACTTTACGTGTTACGTTTATATATTTATGTTCAGTGTAAATAGAGTTTCCCATCTCTGTCATAATGACCAGAGCAGAGAAGAGAGCCCATTAAATTCACACTCTGCTGTTAGTTCTCCTCATCCTGAGTGACGGTCATCTTTCTGACAGTCTGTGAAACCAGTCAGGAGAGACGATAAAGGCCCCTTGAGTTATTGTCAGATGCTGGAGCTTTGAAAGAAACTCTTATCAATCATAAACGTCTACATTTTGAGGAATTTTTGACAGTCCTGAATAGATCCGCGGTTTTGTTAATTTGACCAGTATTGTCTCGGCAAAATAATCCTGCAGCAACAGGATTTGAACGTTTAGTCCATAATGCTTGATTGGTGGTTAGGCTGTTAGCAGGTCAAAATGATGCTACATGGAAAGTTGAATAACTGTGTGTTAGTGCAGGTTTTCAGTGAATTTATGTCAATCACAAAGCTCATCTGCATTTCCTGGGAAATCCTTCTAAAATTTTCAGCAACAAAATAGTGATCAGATTAAGATACTGCATCTGTAATATCCACTACAATAAATGAGTCCCTGGGGGTTATTTGGTTGTGCTTAAACATTACATGTACACTCCTGGATGAGGCTGGCACAATAACTTTAATGTTACCGCTGCTGTAATCGTTTCTTGCCATCCCTTGATAGTAGCCTTTATATTCACATCATTTTGTCCCCATACTCTGTCTCTCTCTCTAAGATGAATTCACTATTCCATTCAGAGTGAAATAATAAAGGGATTAAGCAGGCCCTGCGTTGTCCCTGCTTTGTCCCTGCGTTGTCCCTGCGTTGCCCCTGCGTTGTCCCTGCGTTGTCCCTGCGTTGTCCCTGCGTTGCCCCTGCTTTGCTCTGCGTTGCCCCTGCGTTGCCCCTGTGTTGTCCCTGCATTGTCCCTGCGTTGCCCCTGCTTTGCTCTGCGTTGTCCCTGCGTTGTCCCTGCGTTGTCCCTGCGTTGCCCCTGAGTTGTCCCTGCGTTGCCCCTGCGTTGCCCCTGCGTTGTCCCTGCGTTGCCCCCGAGTTGCCCCCGAGTTGCCCTGCGTTGCCCCTGCTTTGTCCCTGCGTTGTCCCTGCGTTGCCCCTGCGTTGTCCCTGCGTTGCCCCTGCGTTGTCCCTGAGTTGTCCCTGCGTTGTCCCTGCGTTGCCCCTGCGTTACCCCTGCGTTGCCCCTGCTTTGTCCCTGCGTTGCCCCTGAGTTGTCCCTGCGTTGCCCCTGAGTTGTCCCTGCGTTGCCCCTGCGTTGTCCCTGCGTTGCCCCTGCGTTTCCCCGCGTCTCACACCTCCTTTAGCGGTGATGGGAGTTGACGTCACATTTCCTTAAAGATTCTGCAGACGTCCGCCACGGAGCACCTGCCACTCCCAGATTAATTTGCCCCTTCACTTCCAATCAGTGTCACAGCAGGGAGGGAGGGAGGGAGGGAGGGAGGGAGGGAGGGAGGGGAGAGGAGAGGAGAGGAGAGGAGAGGAGAGGAGAGGAGAGGAGAGGAGAGGAGAGGAGAGGAGAGGAGAGGAGAGGAGAGGAGAGGAGAGGAGAGGAGAGGAGAGGAGAGGAGAGGAGAGGAGAGGAGAGGAGAGAGGGAGGCAAGAGGATAGGGAGAGGAGAGGATAGGGAGGAGAGAAGAGCGGGAGTTGAGGAGAGAGGGAGGGAAAGAGAGGAAAGAGGCAGGTAAGGAAGGGAGGTGAGTGTGAAGGGAGAGAGGGAGAGAGAGAAGGGAGGAAGGGGGTAGAAGGGAGGAAGGGGAGTGTGAAGGGAGGGAGGCCAGGAGTTGTTCCTGACCACATGCCCTGACTAAGGAAAACTCAGGGTCCTAACACAAAGAACTGGTCAGTGAAAACTCAGGGTCCCAACATGAAGAAGTGGTCAGGGGAAAACTCAGGGTCCTAAGGAAGGTTTTCGTGGGGAAAAAACAGGACCCTAGCTGTAAGGACTCTATATAAAGCCCCAAATCCCACCTAAAAACAGCCCCTAACAAGCCCTTTGACGTTATATCTCCTACCTGCTCCAACACCAGCAGCTTCTCATGCAGCTTCCCCTCATAGTGGAGGGTGAGATCCTCCAGGGCAGCAGCTTTGCTCTCTTCCATCCGCTGCAGCTGTTCCTCGTAGTCCTGCTGCATCTGCTGAGACTTGAGCTGCAGCTCCTGGTACTTCTCATACTCCAGCATCAGCTTCTGACTGTTGACTGACTCTGGGGGGGATATGAGGAGGACTCTGGATCTCAATAATATCAGGTGCTGCTGTCAATGTACACACTGAAATGGGAGTCATTCAAGTCTCATAGCTCTAAACTTAGAGGCAACTTTTCCGATAGATGGACACTATCCCTCTAGTGGTGTGGGGGCTGTGCTTTGGCAAAGTGGGTGGGGTTATATCCTTCCTGTTTGGCCCTGTCCGGGGGTGTCCTCGGATGGGGCCACAGTGTCTCCTGACCCCTCCTGTCTCAGCCTCCAGTATTTATGCTGCAGTAGTTTATGTGTCGGGGGGCTGGGGTCAGTTTGTTATATCTGGAGTACTTCTCCTGTCCTATTCGGTGTCCTGTGTGAATCTAAGTGTGCGTTCTCTAATTCTCTCCTTCTCTCTTTCTTTCTCTCTCTCGGAGGACCTGAGCCCTAGGACCATGCCCCAGGACTACCTGACATGATGACTCCTTGCTGTCCCCAGTCCACCTGGCCATGCTGCTGTTCCAGTTTCAACTGACCTGAGCCCTAGGACCATGCCCCAGGACTACCTGACATGATGACTCCTTGCTGTCCCCAGTCTACCTGGCCATGCTGCTGCTCCAGTTTCAACTTCCACCTGACTGTGCTGCTGCTCTAGTTTCAACTGTTCTGCCTTATTATTATTCGACCATGCTGGTCATTTATGAACATTGAACATCTTGACCATGTTCTGTTATAATCTCCACCCGGCACAGCCAGAAGAGGACTGGCCACCCCACATAGCCTGGTTCCTCTCTAGGTTTCTTCCTAGGTATTGGCCTTTCTAGGGAGTTTTTCCTAGCCACCGTGCTTCTACACCTGCATTGCTTGCTGTTTGGGGTTTTGGGCTGGGTTTCTGTGCAGCACTTTGGGATATCGGCTGATGTACGAAGGGCTATATAAATAAATTTGATTTGATTTGATTTGACAAGAAGTGAGAATAGAATAAACAGAATAGATAGAATAGAACAGAATATAATCAATCAAAATAGAATAGAACAGAATAAAACAGAATAGAACAGAACTCACCCAGATCCTGCAGCTCTTTGGAGTGTTTCTCCATCACCTCGAACATGGCTTCCTGATTGGCTGACTCCATCTTGCCTCGTTCCGTCTTCAAGATCTGACAGGAGAGATGAAGAGAGGTGAAGCGAGAGGGATGTATCTACATATGATCCTCATTGAGGTGTTCACCTTAAGACAGCCCAGCCAGTGCCACTTTCAATTTTCATTTCCATGTATCGATCTAGCAGTGGCTCTTATCAAGGCCGGCTCTTACAAGGCAAAGTAAGTCCGTGCATACCATTATGAGAGCTAAACAAACAGTTAAAACGTGTTAAAAGTATTACAGCGTACATACTGAACAAAAATATAAAACGTAACATGCAACAATTTCAAAGATTTTACTGAGGTACGGGTCATATAAGGAAATCAGTCAATTGAAATCAATTCATTAGACCCTAATCACATGACTGGGAATACAGATCTGCATCTGTTGGTCACAGATACCGTAAAGGAAAGACTCCCTCTGCTTGTTCGGCCGGCGGTCGACGTCACCAGCCATCGTCCATCCACCTTTCATTTTCCATTTGTTTTGTCTTGTTTTCCCGCCCACCTGGTTTGCATTCCCTCATTACTCGCCTTGCATATAAACCCTCCATGTCTGTGTGTGGAATTGTTATGTGTAAATGTATGTGTACTCCAGGCTGGTTTGCGCCGGGTTATTATAACCCGTGTCTGTTTAGTTTTCTGAGTGCTGTGTTTTGTTCGCCTCAATACAGGGCTCCGTTTGCTCCCCATTTCTGCTCTCCTGCGCCTGACTTCTCTGCAGCCAGTTATGCACTCCTTTACACTAGTGTGGATCAGAACACCAGTCCGTATCTGGTGTGACCACCATTTGTCCTTCGCATAGAGTTGATCAGGTTGTTGAATGGAAGGTGCGAAGTTGCTGGATATTGGCGGGAACTGGAACACGCCGTTTTACACGTCGATCCAGAGCATCCCAAACATGTTCAATGGGTGACATGTCTGGTGAGTATGCAGGCCATGGATGAACTGGGACATGTTCAGCTTCCAGGAATTGTGTACAGATCTTTGCAACATGGGGTTGGGCTTTATCATGCTGAAACATGAGGTGATAAAATGCAATTCTGTTCGTTGTCCGTAGTTAATGCCTTCCAATACCATAACCCCCACCGCCACTATGGGGCACTCTGTTTACAACATTGATATCAGCAAACCACTCGCCCACAAGACGCCATACATGCTGTCTGCCATCTGCCCGGTACAGTTGAAGAGAACACTTTCCAGCGTTCCAGATGCCATCGAAGGTAAGCATTTGCCCATTGAAGTTGGTTACGAGCCGGAACTGCAGTCAGGTCAAGACTTCAGTGAGGACGACGAGCATGCAGATGAGCTTCCCTGAGACGGTTTCTGACAGTTTGAGCAGAAATTCTTCTGTTGTGCAAACCCACAGTTTCATCAGCTGTCCAGGTGGCTGGTCTCAGACGATCCCTGCATGTTAGGCTGCTGTTGTTCCATGCGTATTATGGACAGTGTGCATCACGGCTGGATAGGCTGCGTTTCCGCTGTCAATATTCATGCCATAACCAACTATGTTACCACTGAAACAAGCTTTTGGTTGGTCTTAAGTATCCCTACCAACGCTGCCTGAAATTAACACTTTGGATCATGTTTTTAAGGACACGCAAATATTTATAACCCTCCCATCAGAGAGCAAGTGAGCTGATATAAGACAGGAATATTCCCGAACCTGGCGTTAGGGCTGGAAAATGACAATGTGCGTTTGACACTAGCACTGCCCTTAATGCCAGCCAAAAATAGAGTCCTCTGAGTTATTTGGGACAAGGTAAACATAAGTATTTCATCAGATGAATAATTTTTTATAATTTACTGTTTTAATCTGTTTATCTCAGAGCCTATTTACCATCTAAATGTATCTTCATTGCTCTGATTCACTCAGGTAATTATATCATATGTACTTGTACTTTCTTTAGTTAACTTAATTAAGGTGGGTAACTGATTATGTTTGAAGCCTCGTCTGACCTGTCTCCTGGTCTTGAGCGACTCTATCTGCTCGACAAACTTAGCCGACATCTCTTTGATGTCCTCGTTGTAGTTCATGTCCTTCAGACGGAGCTGGTACTCATTCTCCATCTTCAGCTCCTCCACACGCATCTTCAGCTCCAGCATAACCTGGTTCTGTTATGGAGGAAAGGAGGGATGGGGAGGGAGAGAAAGAGAGATGGTAGAGAGAGAGAAGAAGAGGAGAGTATCTTAAGTGAAGAGAGTGGGAGAAGAGAGAAAGGGAGGCATAAGGAGAGGAAATAGGAAAGGACAGGGAGAATGTGAATAATCAGGTTTCAGGATGAGCAACTGCATGGCCCTTGCAAACCTACCACAGGAGGCTACTGAGGGGAGAACGGCTCATAATAATGTCCGGAACGGAGCGAATGGAATGACATCAAACACCTGGAAACCATGGAAACCATGTGTTTAATGTATTTGATACCGTTCCATTGATTCCGCTCCAGTCATTACCAACCTCCTGTGCAACCTACAATAAGGTAACCACCCCCACCCCATGTATCAAGTCAGTGTAACGCTACAACAGTTCCCATGGGTGTCCTACAGATGTAGGATCTTCATTTGATCCCGGTGTTGAAGGAAAACTTAACTGCAACGAAGGAAATGTTTTATTTGAGGTTTAAAAGGGTTCTGAATTGAGTCATTTCCACTTTGAAATTTCAGACTTGATTTTCCCCTATGAAAAATGTATCAACCCCTACAAAAATGAACATTTATTATATCCACGTAATAACTCACATTTTCTGTTAATTCTTTTCCTCCTATAGCAAACTGGCTCAAATGAAGATCCTACATCTCTGTATCTTCTCCTCCAGGTCTGACTTGGTGATGAGGATCTCCTCAGCGTAGGTGATGTTCTTGTCTCTCTTCAGGCCGCGGCCCTCCTTGTCTATGATCTTCCAGATGAGCAGGCAGCAGTCCTCAGACACCGTCAGCGGGTACTAGTCATCAAATGTGATCACCATCTGAACACAGAAAGGACACAGTTTACGCACCTCTGTTCAGGATACATCCACTGAAATCAATGGCCTTTGCACTGATTTGTGTGTGGTCCATTACACTGCAATGGCTCAAACTTTGCTGCGTTGTATTGTTCCTGTTTTGTGGAGGCATTGCATTGTCGTACTTTGGTGACAGGTGAAGAGTGGGCCTGATACTCGATCCAGTCCTTCTGGGTAGACAGGGGGTACTTGATGTCCCTGATGGTCCCGATTGAGGTCCCGGTGAAGAGCGTGCGTCCGGACCGGGACATGGTGATGGTGGTGTATGCCACGTCTTCAGCAGGCACCTCACGCAGGATCTGACAAAGAGAGCGAGAGAGAGGAGTGGGGGGGGGGGAATTGATGTGAATATAAAGGCTACTATCAAGGGATGGCAAGAAACAATTACAGCAGAGGTAAAGTGTTGTTGTCATTCATGCATAACATTAAAGCTAATGTGCCAGCCTCATCCAGGGACTCATTTATTGAAGTGGATATTACAGATCTTAATTTGATCACTCTTTTCTTACTGAATTTTTCAGAAAATGCAGATAAGCTTTGTGATTTACATAAATGTACTGAAAATCCAAACTAACACACAGTTATATTAACAGTATTCCACTTTTCATGTAGCCTCATGTTGAACAGCCTAACCACCGACCAAGCAACATTATGGACTAAACGTTCAAATCCTGTTGCTGCAGGATTATTTTGCTGAGACAATACTGGTCAAATGAAGATCCTACATCTGTGTGTCAGTGAAAGTTTTGTTAAAATGTGTGATTGTTAGAGATTCTTTCAAAGCTCCAGCATCTGACAATAACTCAAGGGGCCTTTATCGTCTCTCCTGACTGGTTTCACAGACTGTCAGAAAGATGACCGTCACTCAGGATGAGGAGAACTAACAGCAGAGTGTGAATTTAATGGGCTCTCTTCTCTGCTCTGGTCATTATGACAGAGATGGGAAACTCTATTTACACTGAACATAAATATATAAACGTAACACGTAAAGTGTTGGTCCCATGTTTCATGAGCTGAAATAAAAGATCCCCGAAATGTTCCAGATGCACAAAAAGCTTATTTCTCTCAAATTTTGTGCACAAATTTGTTTACATCCCTGTTAGTGAGCATTTCTCCTTTGCCAAGATAATACATACACCTAACAGGTGTGGCATATTAAGAAGCTGATGAAACAGCATGATCATTACAGTGGTGCACCTTCTGCTGGGGACAATAAAAGGCCACTCTAAAATGTGCAGTTTTGTCACACAACACAATGCCACAGATGTCTCATGTTTTGAAGGAGCGTTCAATTGACTGCAGGAATGTCCACCAGAGCTGTTGCCAGATAATTGAATGTTCATTTATCTACCCTAAGCCTCCTCCAACATGGTGTTACAAAATTTGGCAGTACGTCCAACCGGCCTCACAACCATAGACCACGTGTAACCACGCCAGCCCAGGACCTCCACATCTGGCGGGATCGTCTGAGATCAGCCACCTAGACAGCTGATGAAACTGTGGGTTTGCACAACCGAAGAATTTCTGCACAAACTGTCAGAAACCTTCTCAGGGAAGTTTATCTGCATGCTCTTCATGACGTCCTCCTCACCAGGGTCTTGACCTGACTACAATTTGACATTGTAACAGACTTCAGTGGGCAAAGGCTCACCTTCTATGGCCACTGGCATGCTGGAAAAGTGTGCTCTTCACAGATGAATCCCGTTTTCAACTATACCAGGCAGATGGCAAACAACGTGTATGGCGTTGTGTGTGAGCGGTTTGCTGATGTTAACATTGTGAACAGAGTGCTCCATGGTGGTGGTGGGGTTATGGTATGGGCAGGCATAAGCTACAGACAATAAACACAATTGCATTTTATCTTTGGCAATTTGAATGCACAGAGATATCGTGACGAGAACCGTGCCATTCATCTGCCACCATCATCTCATGTTTCAGCATGATAATGCACGGCCTCATGTTGCAAGGATCTGCACACAATTCCTGGAAGCTGAAAATGTCCCAGTTCTTCCATGGTCTGCATACTCACCAGACATGTCACCCATTGAACATGTTTGGGATGCTCTTGATCGACGTGTACGACAGCGTGTTCCAGTTCCCGCCAATATCCAGCAACTTCGCACAGCCATTGAGGAGAAGTGGGACAACATTCTACAGATCACTATCAACAGCCTGATCAATCAACAGCCTGATCAACTCTATGCGAAGGAGATGTGACGACCATTTGCCTCATGCAGCGCGACACACCAGATACTGACTGGTTTTCTGATCCACGCACCTACCTTATTTTTAAAGGTATCTATCACCAACAGATGCATTATCTGTATTCCCAGTCATGTGAAATGCATAGATTAGGGCCTAATGAATTTATTGTAATTGACTGATTTCCTTACATGACCTGCAACTCAGTAAAATCTTTAAAATTGTTGCATGTTGCATTCTTATTTTTGTTCAGTGTACTTTCCCTTTCAGAACTTCATATAACACAGCTGGAAACTGACACCAGCAAAAAATATGAAATTAAGATTTTTAAAATAAAATATTCCCTCAAAACCATCAGCACCACTTTCAAGGAAAGCGTATGCATAGTGAGAATAAGGAAAGCTGGCTAATAAGATCTAACTGCTCCCCTCAATTATTAAAACTATATTATCGCTATCAGGAAGAAAGTCCTCATAGAAGTTTATACCAACATTTAACTGACTATATTTCAAAACTAATACACAGTTGTCAGAGCATGTAACATTTCAAACAAATGTTAATATTTTTATTATTTTTGTACATTAGCAATTGACCAAAAAGACCAAGCAGAAACAGAAGAACATTGGCCAGAAACATCTTTGTAAAAGGAAGAAACATTTCATATGCTACTGTTTTCAGGTCTCACTTGACAGTCCTGGATCTCTTTCAGGGTACAGTCTGTCCCCACGGCGTCGGGGGAGACGGTGACACCGGTGTAGCTGCAGGACTTGAGGACGCTCTCCGACTTCTGCTTGCCGGTCAGGGTGTTCCACTCGTACACAGCCCCCTCCATCCCGCATGACACCAGCCTGCTCTCGTCACCACTCCAGACTATGGAGTGCACCTGAAGATGGAGACACAAAACGTAGGACTCTAACATACAACCCCCGCAGTCACCTCTGTTATCTCTGCCACCTTGAGTTTTTCGAGATAGGTAAATGAACAACAGAATGAACAAGGAAAAAGCTATAACTATGGCCAAAGGTTTTCCTGGCCAGCTCACATGGCCTAGAACTGTTAGCCTGAGGTGAGGCTTACTGGAAGTGTTGGCAGTCAATATGAATAGCCTGACTCTGATGATAAATCATGCAGTAAACCATCAGCGCCCCTCACCTTCCCATTGTGTCCCTTGAGGTTGAGGACGTTCTCCAAGGTGGTGCTGGAGTAGATATGAATTACATTTCCATTCACTGCAGAAAACAGGTGTCCTCCGTGACTGAAGGCACACTGAAAGGCAAAGCATACAGTACACTGTGAGAGCAGGAATAGCTAGAAATGTTTGAGTGCCAGTGATGATCAGCTATCTACAATGAGCTATCTACAATTCTTAATTCTGACCTCTCTACAGCATCGGACATTGAACTCCTTGAAGGTCCTGACGTCGTCTATGAGCAGGTTCATGAGCCTCAGCTTGTCAGAGAATCCCACCAGGACAAACAGGCCAGAGGGGTGCAGGGCAATGCTGAACGCCTCCTCCTGGAACTCCTTATACAGCTCCAGGGTGCTGATGGGAAGGGAGAGGGAGATGGACCTGATAAAAGGCTAAAGGGGAAGGGAGAGGGAGATGGACCTGATAAAAGGCTAAAGGGGAAGGGAGAGGGAGATGGATCTGATAAAAGGCTAAAGGGGAAGGGAGAGGGACCTGATAAAAGGCTAAGGGGGAAGGGAGAGGGAGATGGACCTGATAAAAGGCTAAGGGGGAAGGGAGAGGGAGATGGACCTAATAAAAGGCTAAAGGGGAAGGGAGAGAGAGATGGACTTAATAAAAGGCTAAAGGGGAAGGGAGAGAGAGATGGACCTAATAAAAGGCTAAGGGGGAAGGGAGAGGGAGATGGACCTAATAAAAGGCTAAAGGGGAAGGGAGACAGATCTGATAAAAGGCTAAAGGGAGAGGGAGATGGACCTAATAAAAGGCTAAAGGGGAAGGGAGAGAGAGATGGAACCTGATAAAAGGCTAAAGGGGAAGGGAGAGGGAGATGGACCTAATAAAAGGCTAAAGGGGAAGGGAGAGTCAGATGGACCTGATAAAAGGCTAAAGGGGAAGGGAGAGGGAGATGGACCTAATAAAAGGCTAAAGGGGAAGGGAGAGGGAGACGGACCTAATAAAAGGCTAAAGGGGAAGGGAGAGTCAGATGGACCTGATAAAAGGCTAAAGGGGAAGGGAGAGGGAGATGGACCTAATAAAAGGCTAAAGGGGAAGGGAGAGGGAGACAGATCTGATAAAAGGCTAGGGAGAAGGGAGAGGCAGATGGACCTAATAAAAGGCTAAAGGGGAAGGGAGAGGGAGATGGACCTAATAAAAGGCTAAAGGGGAAGGGAGAGGGAGATGGACCTAATAAAAGGCTAAGGGAGAAGGGAGAGGCAGATGGACCTGATAAAAGGCTAAAGGGGAAGGGGGAGGCAGATGGACCTGATAAAAGGCTAAAGGGGAAGGGAGAGGGAGACAGATCTGATAAAAGGCTAAAGGGGAAGGGAGAGAGAGATGGACCTAATAAAAGGCTAAGGGAGAGGGAGAGGGAGACAGATCTGATAAAAGGCTAGGGGGGAAGGGAGAGAGATGGACCTGATAAAAGGCTAAAGGGGAAGGGAGAGGGAGACAGATCTGATAAAAGGCTAAAGGGGAAGGGAGAGGGAGACAGATCTGATAAAAGGCTAGGGGGGAAGGGAGAGGGAGTTGGACCTGAATAAGGGCTGACAGTCTAAAAGAAAACACTAGAAGCCAGTCATGAAAGAAACGTCCTCAGATATAACTACCATTGAGAATAGAAAACAAGCTGAGATCTGAGAAGATCCCCCAGATTTGACATCAAGTCCAGATTTTCTTAAAGGGATAGTGAGGCCAGTGAGACTAACTCTTACTTGGTCTCGAAGTTCCAGATGAGTACGGACTGGTCCAGGGAACAGGTAGCGATGAAGGGCTTACGGATACATATGGACAGACCAGTGATAGACAAGGAGTGGAAGGAATAGGACAGGAACTCAAACTGAGCCTGCTCCCCCTTGCTCATCTCAGCAGAGGACAGGGTGATAATGTAGAGCTGACCCCAGTCTGTACTGGTCACTACAGTCTCCTCTGATGGACTGATGACCAGAGAGACAATCTGCTGCTGCTCTGCCTGGCTGGGCTCGTGGCTGCACTGGTCTGGAGGGATCTGGATGGGACCGTTTATTTCCAAAATGCTATGTCCATCAATTTTTCCCATTTGTGTTTCTTCATCAGAAATGCTTGCTTATGGGTAACTTCATGTGTGTGTAAAGTATTACTGTTCTCGGAATTTTAATTCCAAGATTTTAGACGTGTATGAATTTTGTTTTTGCTAAACACTATGTAGCCACTGTTTAGCTGGAATGGAATGTTGGTATCCTGTATATTTCACTGTGATATGTGGTCGTCTCACCTAGCTATCTTAAGATGAATGCACTTACTGTAAGTCGCTCTGGATAAGAGCATCTGCTAAAATGCTAAATATAATATAAATGTATTAATAAAAAATGTGGTTATTTGTTACATTTGACTGTATAAAACCTAACAGTACTATGTTTTTCTCTGAGAGTGAGATGAATATGTAGCATTTAGCAAAAAACATGATTATTTGTCTCTCTGAAGTGAAACCCTACACCATTATAGATACAACAAATACATTGAACAACCCCATGCCATGATTAGATAGTGAAAAAACACATCAATCTCTTTCATCATTTCTTTAAACAATAAAAGCAAATTTACCAACATTTCTGAAAATGAATATATAGTGTTTTGGAATAAAACTCTTAAAATAAAATAAACACACACACACACACAAATAATGAGCTTAGTTCTATACAACATATTGCTGGAAAGAGTGATAGAAACGAAGCAAGGTGAAAGCTTTCTTACCCTTATCTTCCTGGTCTTCCTGTAGTTGTCCTTATCGTCGGTTCTCTCAAACAGACACACAGTCCCAGGACCGGCCGAGTAGGCAAAGCCTTTGGAGTACGCTGTGATGACTGTAACCCGAGGAAACTGAGAAAGGGACTCTTCATCATTTCCCTTTGCACTGTAAAAAGTATGTTTTTAAATTGAAAACTGTACAACATGGTCATTCTTACAATGTGTTGGTGACATCTGTTTGGAGTTCTTGTGACATGGTGACATGGTGGTCTTGGTGGACACACACATATCCCATCGCAGGTCTCCAGACTCAAACACCATCAGCCTGCCTGCCTCTGTCCCGGCTATCACCCTGTCCTCAGACACCCAGGCATGGGACAACAAGTTATGGGTCTCCAGCTTCTGGAAGGTGGACTGCTTCAGAGCCCCCTCTGCATAGCGGAACAGCTTGAAGACCCCATTCCCACTCACACAGATCTGGGTGTTGTCATATGGGTTCAAACTGACCTGGAAACATATAGTTTAAGACAGTGCCATTGAAATATAGCTTGTGTAAGTAAATTAGTATGTGTCTGATCAGCTACAGAGTTGATACTACAACAGAGTAAGGAGCAAGGACCAGTAAGGTTATTTAATGCCTTTTAAATGGAAAAATAACACTGCTATTTTGAATGAACATGCTGATCATTCCACACCACCATTTCATTGCCAAGGACGCTTCCCTGGCCCCACTAACAAGCAGTGGTGGGAAAAGTACCCAATTGTCATACTTGAGTAAAAGTAAAGATACCTTAATAGAAAATGAAAAAGTGAAAGTCACCCTGTAAAATACTACTTGAGTAAAAGTCTAAAAGTATTTGGTTTTAAATATAATTAAGTATCAAAAGTAAATGTAATTGCTAAAATATACTTAAGTATCAAAAGTAAAAGTATTAATCATTTCAACTTCCTTATATTAAGTAAACCAGACAGCACCATTTTCTTGTTTTTTTTTTATGTACAGATAGCCAGGGGCACATTCCAACACTCAGAAATCATTTACAAATTAAGCATGTGTGTCTAGTGAGTCCGCCAGATCAGAAGCAGTAGGTAAAACCAAGGATGTTCTCTTGATAAGTGTGTGAATTTGATATTTTTCCAGTCCTGCTAAGCATTCAAAATGTAACGAGTACTTTTAGGTGTCAGGGAAAATGTATGGAGTAAAAAGTACATTATTTTCTTTAGGAATGTACTGAAGTAAAAAATTGTCAAAAATATAAATAGTAAAGTGAAGTACAGATACCCCAAAAAACTACTTCAGTAGTACTTTAAAGTATGTTTACTGAAGTACTTTACACCACTGCTAACAAGAGAGCAGTCCGACCTCACCTGGTTGACTGGGTTAGCGGCCACAGTGGTCTTCACCATGGCGATGATCTTCTGCTTCTCCCACATCCAATAGAAGAGGATGTAGTCCGGCGCCCCTGATTGGCCGATGAAGTACTTGGAGTCCGTGGAGAACGCCATTGAGACAAACTCATGGACAGGGATGTCCCCTCCGCTCAGCACCTTCCTCTTCCGGCTCTGCTCGTGCTGCAGGTCATACACGGTGATGGTGGCCCTCTTGCCATGCTCCAACACTGCCAGGTAGCGGCGGTTTGAGCTGATGGCCAGGGCGTACATCCCCTGACTCCTCTCCAAACCTGAGAAGCAAAATCAAGGATGAATCACAAAGAAAACATAACTAGAAGTTGGATAAATTGAACAGGTTGTTAACAGCTAATTCTGTTTTGAATACCAGGTTTATGTTTGTCGATGAAAAGATTTCAGAGAGAGTGCTGTAGTGTCAGAAACACTAAACATCTATAAAACACCCTGACCCTAGACATATTGTTGTAATCCTGAGAAGTGAGCGTGGCAAATACCTGGGATGAACCTCTGCCATTTCTGATCGATGTTGTAACCAACACAGTTGTTCCCAGATGGGAAGATGACAGTCTGCTCATCAAAGTAGCACAGGTTATTTGCCACGCCAGTCCGCAGACCAAAGCTGTAGTGACACTGGGCCACCACTCCAGACATCACACAGTCCTGTCACGTCAAAACTGTAGACTAAAATCTGCCAGTAAAAGGGAAAGAAGAAAAATAATTTGGGATTTTTATCTTTATGTAGCAGGACAAAGTCGAAAGGATACTAATTCAATTCTGTATGGCCATATGAATCATTTTCACCTTAATCTGAAATTGCCTCCTGTCCCTTGAAGCTTACATCTACAACTCCTGATCTTCAATACTTTTTATAGTTACTGGAACCGTAAAGGTCAACTTGGAAAATAAATTATCGTCTTATTTTACTAGGCTAGCTACTTATCTGTATTGAAAATACAAATTAATAAATCATTGTGTTATTTCGCAAAACTCCTTATTAATTACTTAATTTGAATATAGTGAGACTTCCGGTGATTGACATGCTATTTTTGCCGAAGCGTGGAAAATAATACGAATATAATGTTATCGTTAAATTCTATCACTATGGAGAAGCTTTCATACAATGCATAATTACATAATAAGTAACGAATATAACCAATTAAAGCATAAACCTATATCATTATAAATCGAATATATGTCATTTTTTCACGAGTTATACATGAGAGCTGTAGACAGCTACAAAAGAAAACTTCGGATAGGAACATTTGATTACTTCGGGGCGGGTGTTTCACCGGAAGACATTTTCGGTGTACCCTTTACAGACGCCAATTCCTTCTCACGTGAACCGCTCCATGTGAGCACGGATTTTATGGTATTTGGTCCACAAAATCACTGTTTGTATCCAATCATTCTCGTTAACAATACCATGGATATTATTGAAGATGACGAGCAGTTAGGTGAGACGTCTGAGCAGGACAGCGAATTATCTGACGGAGAGGTAACCGGGTGTTTTATAGCGTGCTGGCGAACATTAGCCAGTTTAGCTAGCTAGTTAACTAACAATGTATCCGTTAACATTGTGTAGGTGCTTTACAAGGCGTAACTCTGCTGTGTTTTTCGTTTTCATTAGCTTCAAGATGCATTCGCAAAGGGATTGTTAAAGCCTGGGTTGAACTTTACAACACAAGAACCGAAGAAGATTGTCAACAATGTGGTGAGTTGACATGCGCACGTGTCTGCGACCAGAAAGCCACCATTGTCTCTCATTCATGCTTTATTCGACTCCTAAGTCACAAATTATTGGCTGTTCTAATATGATCTGTATTTGATTCATGGTTGTGGACAGGAGGGTTTGAAACAATGCCTCGCTGACTTTCGTAAGAACACACTACCCTGGATAGAGAGGCTGGACATGGTCAATCTCCCCGCTGATGACATCGTTGCCAAGTCCGAGGGCAGACTCGACAACAAGGCAAGTGAAGACATCAACCCAGATGACGACTTCCAGAGAGAGATGTTCTTGTAAGTGTCTAATGTCCATACAGGCTCATATCAGTGGACAGATAATTTGTTGTAATGATGCTGTCCTAGTCATAGCAATTGTAAAACATATCCTCTTTCATTGATCTCTTCCAGTTACCGTCAAGCCCAAGAAGCTGTTCTGGAAGCGATGCCCCGGCTACTGAAGCTGAAGATAGCCACCAAGAGACCTGAGGACTACTTTGCAGAGATGGCCAAGTCAGACCAGCAAATGCAGAAGGTAGGATGTCCTGATCTGGCCTTACTCCCAGAGAGATCTTGCCATCTGTCTTTATATGTATGTGACTGAATTGCATCAGGTTTGGATGAATCTCTCTGACCCAAACTGTTGAAAAGTTTGTCCAGCTATTCCTTTAGCCAGTAATTCAAATCACATTTTATTTATCACTTTTATTTGCTGAGTACAACAACCTTACACTGAAAGGCTTTTTTGTGTGTGTGTGTAAACCCTTATTTAATTAGGCATGTCAGACGGCCTAGGAACTGCCTTGCTCAAGGGCAGAATGACAGATTTTTACCTTGTCAGCTCGGGGATTCGGTCTTACAACCTTTTGGTTCGTGCCCCAGGTAGCCGCTACCTGCTTACTTACAATGCAGTTCAAGAAATAGTTAAGAAAATATTTACTCAATTAGCTGAAGTAAAAAATGTAAACTAAACCAACAAAATAACAATAACCACGCTATATACAGGAGGTACAGGTTAGTCTAGGTAATTTGTACATGTAGGTAAAGTGACCATAGATAATAAACAGCGAGTGTTAAAACAATGGGGGTGGTCAATGTTTTTACAGGCTTTTGGTAGATAAATGCATGCAAACAAATAAACATTGATTTGCAAAAGGTATCGTGATGAAAATAAATATCCTCTGTAAATCACATTGGCTGTTGGAGGTTGGTTCAGACAGATTATGCAATTAGAAGACACCCTGTCTTGCACTTGTGCTCTTTAAGGACCTTGCAACATTGTATCATGGTAGTGGTGTTGTAATACTGGTGGATTCTCGGAACAGATGGATTTTAACGTTGTGGCTAGATGGAGTACAGCTGCAGTATTTTAGCTAAGCATAACCCTTTCCCTAACCTTAACCTAATTCTCCTAACCTACTACGCAAAGTCACTACTATTCCCATAGTTGTACTTTGTAGCCACAACCGTAGAAGCAATCAGTCCCGAGAAACCATCAGTATCAAATTTATTTATATAGCCCTTCGTACATCAGCTGATATCTCAAAGTGCTGTACAGAAACCCAGCCTAAAACCCCAAACAGCAAGCAATGCAGGTGTAGAAGCAGTATCAGCACACAATGTTGGCGGACACAACTGTATGCACACAGGGGAGAAGTGTTTTGGTATTTTATGACGTTTTGCTAGATTACTCTTCATAAAAGAGAACTTTTTTACCTAGTCCACCAAGGAGTATTCCACTGATCTAATGCCTGGTTGAGTAGTTAGCTTAAAAATGCTAAAAACTGCAATGCTTGCTTGGTAGCTAACTAGCTACTTTACCAAGGTTGGAGGCAAGACAAGTGGAAAAATTAATTGACTCCCCAGCAGAGGTTTTGGCAAGCTAAATGGATGGAGGGAGACATGCTTTGTGCAAGGCGCCAACGTACACTAGGTCGGCTATCATTTCTTGTATTATAATTGCAGTAATTTCCATGATGGTCATAATGAATTGGCAGTGGGCACTCCTAACAAAGCATTAAGAATTTAACATAGTCCAAATTGTGTATGCATACGCACAGCAGTGTTGAAGAATATTGGACTGTTGGCTTTCATACTTTTCTAATTCTTAGAGCTGTTCAGGCAATTTGTCCAACTGTCAATGCATTCAAATTAATAAAGGGTGCGTACCGGAGACACATTTGGTGGGAATTGTAGGGAGGTGCACATTCGGGCTGTTCGTCCCTCGTGGCTGTTTGTCTCAGAGCCGTGTAGCTAGGTATGTCACAATGGGGCGTCGGACTATCGTCTCCTGGTGTCTGTGGACCGTGATTTACACTTTACCCGACACGTGGCTGGCATCCAACTGAGATTCTATTTGATATGCACATTTGTCCAGCAATTTCAAATCTGGTCGAAACACTGGTGTGGTCATGAATAATGCGATCCTTTATCTTTTCCTACAGATCAGGAAGAAACTCATCACGAAGCAGATCATGATGGAGAAGTCGGAAAAGGCCAAGAAACTAAGAGAACAGAGGAAGTATGGCAAGAAGGTCAGTCTCCTTTCATCTTTCATGACAGCAGTGGGGGTCTCACTGGAATTGTACTTTTTTTTATTATATCCTCTTGGTGAATGTGATCTTATGAAATTTGTGTTGTAGGTACAAGTAGAGGTTATTCAGAAGAGACAGAGGGAGAAGAAGGCCATGATGTCTTCAGTGAAGAGGTATCAAAAAGGTGGGTCCTCAGTTCTGCATGTTTTGTTTACCACCCAAGTCACCCATCTTGTTTGCACTATTTTGGTTGGTAAGTTGCTTTGGGTGACATCTGCTAAATGTGATTCATAACGGTAAACACCCTCCTCTCTTGCAGGCATGACTGACAAACTGGACTTCCTGGAAGGAGATCAGAAGACTGCTAAAGGAGGCGCTCCAGCTAAAGGAGGTGCAGGGAAAGGGGCCGGTGGCCAAACACCTGATAAAAAGGCCATGAACAAGAAAGGGTAAGATGCTGCACAGACATGGGAATGTTGTTCACAATGCTTCTTCAACTACCTACCTATATTCAGTGCTTTTATATCAAATCTATATGTACTTGGACTAAAACTGAAGTCTCTGACTTGACAGGCCCAATGCTAAGAGGAAGTATAAAGACCAGAGGTTTGGCTTTGGCGGGAAGAAAAGTGGAACCAAGTGGAACACCAAGGACAGCCACAACGATGTGTCAGGGTTCCGAGCCAAGGTGGCTCATGGGAAAGGAGGAAAGGGAGGGAAAGGAGGCAAAGCAGGACCAGGCGGAAGGGGCCCCGCCAAAGGAGGGGCTGTAAGTCACTGACAGGAAACCATGATTGGGTCATACAATATCACATTTTGAATTAAAATATTGTGTTTATAGTGTTGGTACATTTGGTTTGTTATTGAAAAAAGTTAGTAGTTTTGTCATTTTGATCCCTTTTTCTTCAATCCCTTCAGAAACGACCGGGCAAGAATGCACGCAAGAAGATGAAGAGTCGCTCCTAAAGAGGTGTGTGTTGTCTTCGGTCTTTGCCACACTGCATCCCAACTTCTGGAAGGAGGTAATATTAGAGAGAAGTCCTCTCTTTCTCTTCTTGATCACACACACCACCCTTCATGGAGCCCTTGGGGCAGTGGACTGATGAGGCCTTTTGTGTGATGATGTCCTTCCTAGAGTATCACCAAGACTACAAGATGTCCTTCCTAGAGTATCACCAAGATGTCCTTCCTAGAGTATCACCAAGACGACAAGCTTTAGAATGTCTCTATATGAAAACCAGACAGCGATACTAAACATGCCAAATTCAATGTTTTTTTAAATGGTTTAAACCTCTAACATGAATATGGACATCAACGGTACAATGACATTTTATTATCATCAGTAAAATAAATCCATGTATCTTTTAAAGGAGATCTTTATACTTTGTTGTAAGGCATCTACCTTTTTGAAACTATTTGCTGAAAGTGAAAACAATGATGAAGCCACTTCCACAAATGTATGTCATCTAGTTTGAGTAAATACTTGATAGATTTTTGTAAAATGCACACTTTGCAAGTCTGCTTATTGACCCCCTGATTCACTACCTTTTAGGGATGTGACATTTTCTAATATTGAACAGCTGTTGTGTTTGGCCTTTTCCATGTATCAATATTATTGTGTAGTGGGCCAATGTATTACTTTCTATAGATCTGGGTAAATGTTTCTTCTGCAAACAGGTTGCCGGTATGACAATAGTTGGTACATTTTGGCCAAGAATAACCCCTTCTCTAGCCTGAGTGCCAGTCTGTGCTATTATACCAACTAATTTCATGCTGAGTTTTGCTTGACCATGACTGATGGAGATGGCAAGAGCACAAACGGGGACCAGGCTACACCAGCATCTGTTTAACTTGAATGAATGATTAGTATGCTGCTTCATGTTTCTCTTGTGTGGTGTTTGTTATAAACTGGGTGTTTCAAGCCTTGGATGCTGATTGACTGAAAGCCGTGGTATACGGTCTGATATATCACGGTTGGTAACCAGTTTATAATAACATTAAGGCACCTTGGGGGTTTGTGGTACATGGTCAATATACCATGGCTACAGGTTGTATCCAGGCACTCTGCGTTGCACACAAGAACAGCCCTTGGCTGTGGTATATTGGCCATATACCACACCCCCCTGGGCCTTATTGCTTAATTACAGTAGGTCTGCCTGCAACCAGTTACATTGTATTTCCTTTGGACAGTAAAGTATTATTCTTCATAGCTGTGTTTCCACTAAATTTTTATCCAGTAAAGAGACCAATGACCCAGGTTATCATAATGAAGTCTGGTAGGTTGTAGATCTAACCCAGGTTATCATAATGAAGGCTGTAGATCTAACCCAGGTTCTGTGTCTGTTCTTTCAGACGCCATGCTGCGTCCATGTACTTGGTGATCTCCGAGTTCTGCCGTGACCAGTTCAGTCTTCTATCGCTGCGATCTGAAACCATCTCAGGGCAGAAAAGTTATTTTAGAGGGCGCTGACAACAGGCTTAGGACACTCAGACAGCGGACATGACAACTTGTTACAACAAATACCTGGAATTAAAGGGGACACAACTTGTCAAACCATTTTGAAAAGTAGCTATTTTCCTGCTCATCACTTGCAAAGAGGGGTTTCTTACCAGAGGTCTGGATATCCAGCCTATCTCCTGGCTCTCAGTTTGGGGGTGAGTGTATTTCTTGGTTGGCTCCAAACAAGCCCTGTGGATGGCCCTTAGGAAAGCAGCTGGGGGATACAACAATCAGACAGGGTTTCCCAAACGGTCCTGGGTGCACGTTTTGGGTTTTGCCCCGCACCACACAGCTGTTTCAAATAATGGAGTTGGTTATTTTAATCAGCTGTATAGTCCTTGGGTAACGATCAAAACGTGAACACGGAGGGCCCCATGACAGTTTGAGAAACCCTGATCTAACAGACTGGCCAACACCTCATAACATTGAAGAGCTTTTAGGCATACTTACGGTCCTCCTGCACTTTGTCGTGTGTCTTGTTGCCAGCCATAGGTTTGTCAGTCAAAATGTGAACTGAGAAGTGAAAGAACATGAGAAAAAGTGGTGGTTCATCATGAAATTCCTCCTCGTTCACATTAGTCCACACATCTTTCTACTGAGGTGGAATGTGCTTACGTCTTTTGTACGGGTTGATGCTAAATAACGTGTACACTTTTTGGCTCCTATTCTCTTTCTTTATGGTCTCGATGTGAATTGCGTTCTGATTAACAATATCCGCAGGATCCTTTTCTTTTGACTGCTTAGCCGATGCCATCCTGGTTTGTATAAATTCGGATACAATAAAGAAAAAAAGACGAGAGACGATACGTAGTGTGCAACTTTATAGCAAACCAACCCACGACACGAAATTCAAAGTGTATCATTCGCAAAAATGATTTTGTTATCTCGTTGCCTAGCAACCATAAACAAGCCCAGATAGAACGTACAGGTACTTAGTGGCCACACGAGGGCGCACAGTACTAATTTATTATCAGTCAGCCAATGGATGAAATTAAATTGCCTTAATAACCTCAAACACCAAGTTAGGCGGACCTCATTTCAAAATAGACCATCATCACTGTCAATCGTGAATGATAGGTCTTCACGTTTTACCGGTGAAATGTGCCTTTAAACGGGGGTAGTCCTTACCAGCGCACCAGTTTGCGTCAAGAACTGCAACGCTCAACAGTTTCCCGTGTGTATCAAGAATGACATCCAGCCAACTTAACACAACTGTGGGAAGCATTGGGGTCAACATCGGCCACCATCCCAGTGGAACGCTTTCGACAGCTTGTTGCAACTCAATATTTGGAAGGTGTTCTTAATATTTTGTACACTGCCGAGAGGCGCGACCGGTTGTTGAGTTATGGCCGCATGAGAAAAGAAATGCGACTATTCAGCTTCCGCTAACCATCCTAAAATCTCACTAGAAACGATGTGTTTTTGGTGTAACAGTAACGTTATAGGCCTACTATGATATGCTATTATATTCGGTTCTGTTATGTAAAATACCAATTCTTCATTATGTGATCTGATTCAGCTTCAGAAATCATTTTCCAGAAATATTTTTACCAGCTACTTTTATTCTCAAAATATAAAATGTGAGGCGCTCCCTTGCATTCCAGCAGAACAACACCATTGTTTGTTGGCCTCCATTAAACCAATTTACTTCACCGTTGGCAATTGAAAAACATCAAATAACATGTTTTCAGATCAATTTAAACCAAGTATGCTTGTTTGATATCTAGCTAGAGGTACTATATCAAACGCTATTGTGCTTTCAATTTTTACATGATCCGCTCAATCCAGTAGACCTAGGGGGGTTTAATGGTTGAGCAAGGCTCCGTTCAGTAGACCTAGGGGGGTTTAATGGTTGAGCAAGGCTCTGTTCAGTAGGCCTATGTGGGGTTTAATGGTTGAGCAAGGCTCCGTTCAGTAGGCCTAGGGGGGTTTAATGGTTGAGCAAGGCTCCGTTCAGTAGACCTAGGGGGGTTTAATGGTTGAGCAAGTCTCCGTTCAGTAGACCTAGGGGGGTTTAATGGTTGAGCAAGGCTCCGTTCAGTAGACCTAGGGGGGTTTAATGGTTGTGCAAGGCTCCGTTCAGTAGGCCTATGTGGGTTTAATGGTTGAGCAAGGCTCCGTTCAGTAGACCTATGTGGGTTTAATTGTTGGGCCTGGCTGTATGAGAATTAGTAGAATGTGGTGACAAGGTCATGGGCGGCAGGTAGCCTAGAGGTTAGAGCGTTGGGCTAGTAACCGAAAGGTTGCTGGTTTGAATACCCGAGCTGACAGGTGTCCTTGAGCAAGGTACTTAACCCTACTTTGCCAGGGTGGCAGGTAGCCTAGTGGTTAGAGTGTTGGGCCAGCAACCGTAAAGGTTGCTAGATTGAATCCCTGAGCATTCTAGCATCTTGTCCTGACAAAATAGCTTGTTTACATTGGGAACGTTATTTTTCCAAAAATGAAAATGCTGCCCCCTAGTTACAATTTTTTTGCCATTTTGCCACAACGTTGGAAGTGTGCTTGGGGTCGTTGTCCATTTGGAAGACCCATTTGCGACCAAGCTTTAACTTCTTGACTGATGTCTTCAGATGTTGCTTCAACATATCCACATAACTTTCCTGCCTCATGATGCCATCTATTTTGTAAAGTGCACCAGTCCCTCCTGCAGCAAAGCACCGCCACAACGTGATGCTGCCACCCCCGTACTTCACAGTTGGGATGGTGTTCTTCGGCTTGCAAAGCCTCCCCCTTTTTCCTCCAAACATAACGATGGTCATTATGGCCAAACAGTTCTATTTTTCTATCAGACCAGAGGACATTTCTCCAAAAAGTACGATCTTTGTCTCCATGTGCAGTTGCAAACTGTAGTCTGGCTTTTTTATGGCGGTTTTGGAGCAGTGGCTTCTTCCTTGCTGAGCGGCCTTTCAGGTTATGTCGATATAGGACTCGTTTTACTGTGGATATAGATACTTTTGTACCTGTTTCCTCCAGCATCTTCACAAGGTCCTTTGCTGTTTTTCTGGGATTGATTTGCACTTTTCACACCAAAGTACGTTCATCTCCAGGAGACAGAACGCGTCTCCTTCCTGAGGGGTATGACGGCTGCGTGGTCCCATGGTGTTTATACTTGCGCACTATTGTTTGTAGAGATGAACGTGGTACCTTCAGGTTGTTTGGAAATTGCTCCCAAGGATGAACCAGATTTGTTGAGGTCTACAATTTATTTTCTGGGGTCTTAGCAGTTTTCTTTTGATTTTCCCATAATGTCAAGCAAAGAGGCACTGAGTTTGAAGGTAGGCCTTGAAATACTTTCACAGGTACACCTCCAATTGACTCAAATGATGCTTATCTTTTGCACACCAGTATTTCTACTTGCACATCATCATCTGCACATCTATCACTCCAGTGTTAATTTGCTAAATTGTAATGACTTTGCTACTATTGCCTATTTAGTATGCTGCAGTACTTTATATGTCAGGGGACTAGGGTCAGTCTGTTATATCTGGAGTACTATCTGGAGTACTTCTCCTGTCTTATCCGGTGTCCTGTGTGAATTTAAGTATGCTCTCTCTAATTCTCTCTTTCTCTCTTTCTTTCTCTCTCTCGGAGGACTGAGCCCTAGGACCATGCCCCAGAACTATCTGGCATGATGACTCCTTGCTGTCCCCAGTCCACCTGGCCGTGCTGCTGCTCCAGTTTCAACTGTTCTGCCTGCGGCTATGGAACCCTGACCTGTTAACCAGATGTGCTACCTGTCCTAGACCTGCTGTTTTCAACTCTCTAGAGTAGAGGTCGACCGATTATGATTTTTCAACACCTATACCAATTATTGGAGGACCAAAAAAAGCCGCTACCGATTAATCGGATGATTTTTAAAATTTAGTTGTAATAATGACAATTACAACAATACTGAATTAACACTTATTTTAACTTAATATAATACATCAATAAAGTCTATATAGCCTAAAATAAATAATGAAACATGTTAAATTTGGCTTAAATAATGCAAAAACAAAGTGTTGGAGAAGAAAGTAAAAGTGCAACATGTGCCATGTAAGAAAGCTAACGTTTCAGTTCCTTGCTCAGAACATGAGAACATATGAAAGCTGGTGGTTCCTTTTAACATGAGTCTTCAATATTCCCAGGTAAGAAGTTTTAGGTTGTAGTAATTCTAGGAATTATAGGACTATTTCTCTCTATACAATTTGTATAGAGAGACATGACTATTGAATGTTCTTATAGGCACTTTAGTATTGCCAGTGTAACAGTATAGCTTCCACCCCTCTCCTCGCCCCTACCTGGGCTCGAACCAGGAACACATCGACAACAGCCATTCTCGCAGCATCGTTACCCATGCAGAGCCAGGGGAACAACTACTCCAAGTCTCAGAGCGAGTGACGTTTGAAACGCTCTTAGCGCGCACCCGGCTAACTAGCTAGCCATTTCACATCGGTTACACCAGCCTAATCTCGGGAGTTGATAGGCTTGAAGTCATAAACAGCTCAATGCTTGAAGCACAATGAAGAGCTGCTGGCAAAACGCACAAAAGTGGTGTTTGAATGAATGCTTACGAGCCTGCTGGTGCCTACCACCGCTCAGTCAGACTGCTCTATCAAATATCAAATCATAGACTTAATTATAACATAATAACACACAGAAATACGAGGTCACGAGGTCTTAGGTCATTAATATGGTCGAATCCGGAAACTATCATCGCAAAAACAAGACATTTATTCTTTCAGTGAAATACGGAACCATTCTGTATTTTATCTAACAGGTGGCATCCATAAGTCTAAATATTCCTGTTACATTGCACAACCTTCAATGTTATGTCATAATTATGTACAATTCTGGTAAATTAGGCAGCCCAAACTGTTGCATATACCCTGACTCTGCGTACAATGAATGCAAGAGAAGTGACACAATTTCACCTGGTTAATATTGCCTGCTAACCTTTCTTTTAGCTAAATATGCAGGTTTAAAAATATATACTTCTGTGTATTGATTTTAAGAAAGGCATTGGTGTTTATGGTTAGGTACACATTGGAGCAACGATACGCACCGCATCGATTATATGCAACACAGGACACGCTAGATAACTACACATAGTTGATGATATTACTAGTTTAACTAGTGATTATGATTAATTGATTGTTTTTTATAAGATACGTTTAATGCTAGCTAGCAACTTACCTTGGCTTACTGCATTCGCGTAACAGGCAGGCTCCTCGTGGAGTGCAATGAGAGGCAGGTGGTTAGAGCGTTAAGAATAAGAATGTGTTCTTAACTGACTTGCCAAGTTAAATAAAGATGAAATAAAGGTGTAAAAATTTTTTTTGTCCAAATCGGTGTCCAAAAATATCCTAATTAATCGGCCATTCCAATTAATCGGTCGACCTCTACTCTAGAGACAGAAGGAGCGGAAGAGATACTCCTAATGATCGGCTATGAAAAGCCAACTGACATTTACTCCTGAGGTGCTGACTTGCTGCACCCTCGACAACTACTGTGATTATTATTATTTGACCATGCTGGTCATTTATGAACATTTGAACATCTTGGCCATGTTCTGTTATAATCTCCACCCGGCACAACCAGAAGAGGACTGGCCACCCCTCATAGCCTGGTTCCTCTCTAGGTTTCTTCCTAGGTTTTGGCCTTTCTCTGGAGTTTTTCCTAGCCACCATGCTTCTACACCTGCATTGCTTGCTGTTTGGGGTTTTAGGCTGGGTTTCTGTACAGCACTTTGAGATATCAGCTGATGTAAGAAGGGCTGTATAAATACATTTGATTTGTACATAGACTTTTTTCTATTGTGTTATTGACTTCGCTTGTTAATTCCATGTGTAACTCTATGTTGTTGTTTGTGTCACACTGCTTTGCTTTATCTTGGCCAGGTCGCAGTTGTAAATGAGAACTTGTTCTCAACTGGCCTATCTGGTTAAATAAAAGTGAAATAAAAAAATGAATCAGAAGCTTCTAAAGCCATGACATAATTTTCTGGAATTTTCCAAGCTGTTTAAAGGCACAGTCAACTTACTGTATGTAAACTTCTGACCCACTGGAATTGTGATACAGTGAATTATAAGTGAAATAATCTGTCTGTAAACAATTGTTGGAAAATGTACTTGTCATGCACAAAGTAGAACTGACTTGCTAAATCTATAGTTTGTTAACAAGACATTTGTGGAGTGGTTGAAAAACGAGTTTTAATGGCTCCAACCTAAGTGTATGTAAACTTCCAACTTCAACTGTATATTTGGCCAACCTGGACTCGGGTAAATGTAACACAGTATGTTACGTTTTGTATGGTATGTATTCATTTGTGTATGTCCATCATCCATTTCATATGATATGTTGCTAATTAGCTAAATGCTAAAGTTGTCTGTGATAAGATTCAAGCTCAACCTTTGGATTACTGGATTTTTGTATTTTACTCCCCCCCCATCCACCCCGACTAACCATCTTACTTTCATTTTTGCCTTAAGTAACCTTCTGTCTTATGTAACCATATCAAACGTAACATATCATACTAATTTGAATGTCCCGAATGTACATTTACTATGTTGCGTCTAGTCTATGAGACCAGGCTGCAATAGCTTGAAATTATTGCTTGGTCAATAGTTATTTGTGTCTTTGTGAGTTTTTTTTCCTTATTTTTGGGACTGCTGTTGATTTAATTCTGAGGCTGTTGTAGTGTTATATATTGATTTAGAGTTTTCATATGGTGCAATTTGTCTTGTTTTGGGTTTATGTTATAGGCCTAATAGGTTTTGTGGGCGGTTATCAATCTTTCTTTTTCAGAATGTTCTTACATTTGTCAGGCAGGCAGACACAGGCAGATGATACTTGGAGTCCTTTAGTGTTCTCCATCTGTTGAAGGGAGCGTCTTTGTGTTGCTGATGGCTGATGTAGTCTACTGGGTTGACAGATAACAGTAATGGGAGAAAACTTTGAGGAAGTACAGTTACTGCTAACTGGCTGCACAGTGCTGTAGAAACCCAAAATGAGGTTTTCACATTGTGCAGAACTGGGCTTGAGTTAGCCTGCCATCTGTACTAACCTTGTGGGGACACATAATTCAGTCCCATTCAAAATCCTATTTTCCCTAACTTTAACCCCAAAACCTAGCTCCTAACCCTAAAACTAACCCCTGAAACTAATTCTAACCTTAACCCCTAAACCCCCTAGAAATATAATTTGACCTTGTGGGGACAAACAAAATGTCCCCAGTTGGTCAAATTTTTGTTATTTTACTATACTTGTGGAGACTTCTGGTCCCAATAAGTATACTTAAACACGTCCACCACACACGCACGCACACACACACATGCTTCCCGTTGTAAATGGCACATTTTGTTGGGTGGCTCCCTCGGGAAAGCAGTGATGACAATCTCACTGCTGTGGAGCACCTGTACTTGTCTCCTCACATAAGGCCTTTTATTTCGTTTCACTTCTTTTCCCTTCCTCCAGTCTTCCTTCGTTCGTTCCTCTCCCATCTGGCCTGCTCTGAGGCAATCATTTTGTTTCCCCCTCTCCCCGTCTGACGACTTCTGAGCATTGTGTGTCTCTGCGCTTGTCTGCGCCGTGTCACTGCCTCCCTCATGGAAAGAGACAAGTTGATAATGCTAGAGATCTTCTGCTACTCTGCCTTCCCATGTTGGAGCCTGATAGAAGGAAAAATAATAGAAAATAAGTAATAACATGGAATAGCTTCCTGCAGAGTATCAGCTAGTGTTAGTGTGTGGAGTTGTTATTGGGAAGGTCTACAGGCAGGTTAGTAGGCTTCAGCGTGTGATTTTGTGTGTGTCTCTGTGTGTGTGTGAATGTGAGTTGGTGCATGTGTGTGCGACTGTCTCTGTGTGTGTGAGGAACCCCGGGCTTATCATGTCAATCACATCCCTCTGTCTCCTATCACAATGTCCCACCACGTTAACTTCAAGACATACACTTCTTCCCCCCTTTGCATTCTGGGTTGGAGAACAGAGAGAGGGCATTTTTAGGTTGTCAGGGTAGCATTTTGATGTAGTAAACATCCTCTGGCCATTATGGAAGCATTTCAAATGATTTCCCCTTGTTTGCATATGGTTATTATTCAGAAAAGCCGTGGAAAAGAACATCACATTTTTATGGCAACTATACACACCATATAATTCCTTTAGAACTGGTGTGTGAGCCTGAACGTTCCCCCCTGAACGTGGCTCAGTATCAAAGCCAATAACAGCTGAATATTCAGGAAGCTTGCCGATGCCGTGGCGCAGCACCCTTTCCGTAGTAGACAGGCCTACTCTGCGCCATGGCAACCGACGACTTTTGACCTTTCGTCACAAGGTTGAGTTCTAATTACGAAGTTCCCTCCAACTAGCCTGCTAATTAAACATCATGCAATGTATAATTCAGCCATTTTCTCCCTGATTAATCCAACACAGAACAAACAAGAACCAGTGTTTATTCTTTCACACTCTATCTAATCCACTTAGGTATGACCACTAATGAACTCTGCTGATATTTATTAACTGAGGGGGAAGAGGAATCCACTAGAGGTGGAATTTGGAATTTAGAACAGACATTTAATGAACTTCCTGTGTAACTTTTAATTACTCTAACATGACCTTTGGAACATGAGTGGTTGTGAATGAGAATCAAAGGGAACGGTAAAAATAATATCTAATCAAATAGCATGTTTGAAATGTAAATGGATTTTCTTTTTCATAAATGGATGTTTTTCTGTAATATAGATGAATATGTTATGCTATAGAGGAGTATGTTATGCTATAGATGAGTATGTTATGCTATAGATGAGTATGTTATGCTATAGAGGAGTATGTTATGCTATAGAGGAGTATGTTATGCTATAGATGAGTATGTTATGCTATAGATGAATATGTTATGCTATAGATGAGTATGTTATGCTATAGATGAATATGTTATGCTATAGATGAGTATGTTATGCTATAGATGAATATGTTATGCTATAGATGAGTATGTTATGCTATAGATGAGTATGTTATGCTATAGATGAATATGTTATGCTATAGATGAGTATGTTATGCTATAGATGAATATGTTATGCTATAGATGAGTATGTTATGCTATAGATGAGTATGTTATGCTATAGATTAATATGTTATGCTATAGATGAGTATGTTATGCTATAGAGGAGTATGTTATGCTATAGATGAGTATGTTATGCTATAGAGGAGTATGTTATGCTATAGATGAGTATGTTATGCTATAGATGAGTATGTTATGCTATAGATGAGTATGTTATGCTATAGATGAGTATGTTATGCTATAGAGGAGTATGTTATGCTATAGATGAGTATGTTATGCTATAGATGAGTATGTTATGCTATAGATGAGTATGTTATGCTATAGAGGAGTATGTTATGCTATAGATGAGTATGTTATGCTATAGATGAATATGTTATGCTATAGATGAGTATGTTATGCTATAGATGAATATGTTATGCTATAGATGAGTATGTTATGCTATAGATGAATATGTTATGCTATAGATGAGTATGTTATGCTATAGATGAGTATGTTATGCTATAGATGAATATGTTATGCTATAGATGAGTATGTTATGCTATAGATGAATATGTTATGCTATAGATGAGTATGTTATGCTATAGATGAGTATGTTATGCTATAGATTAATATGTTATGCTATAGATGAGTATGTTATGCTATAGAGGAGTATGTTATGCTATAGATGAGTATGTTATGCTATAGAGGAGTATGTTATGCTATAGATGAGTATGTTATGCTATAGATGAGTATGTTATGCTATAGATGAGTATGTTATGCTATAGATGAATATGTTATGCTATAGATGAGTATGTTATGCTATAGATGAGTATGTTATGCTATAGATGAATATGTTATGCTATAGATGAGTATGTTATGCTATAGATGAATATGTTATGCTATAGATGAGTATGTTATGCTATAGATGAGTATGTTATGCTATAGATTAATATGTTATGCTATAGATGAGTATGTTATGCTATAGAGGAGTATGTTATGCTATAGATGAGTATGTTATGCTATAGATGAGTATGTTATGCTATAGATGAGTATGTTATGCTATAGATGAATATGTTATGCTATAGATGAGTATGTTATGCTATAGATGAGTATGTTATGCTATAGATTAATATGTTATGCTATAGATGAGTATGTTATGCTATAGAGGAGTATGTTATGCTATAGATGAGTATGTTATGCTATAGATGAGTATGTTATGCTATAGATGAGTATGTTATGCTATAGAGGAGTATGTTATGCTATAGAGGAGTATGTTATGCTATAGATTAATATGTTATGCTATAGATGAGTATGTTATGCTATAGATGAAAATGTTATGCTATAGATGAGTATGTTATGCTATAGATGAGTATGTTATGCTATAGATGAATATGTTATGCTATAGATGAGTATGTTATGCTATAGATGAGTATGTTATGCTATAGATGAGTATGTTATGCTATAGAGGAGTATGTTATGCTATAGATGAATATGTTATGCTATATAGAAGTACTGTATGTTATGCTATATAGGAGTATGTTATGCTATAGATGAGTATGTTATGCTATAGATGAGTATGTTATGCTATAGAGGAGTATGTTATGCTATAGAGGAGTATGTTATGCTATAGATTTGTATGTTATGCTATAGAGGAGTATGTTATGCTATAGATGAGTATGTTATGCTATAGATGAGTATGTTATGCTATATAGAAGTACTGTATGTTATGCTATATAGGAGTATGTTATGCTATAGATGAGTATGTTATGCTATAGAGGTATGTTATGCTATCGATGAGTATGTTATTCTATATAGAAGTACTGTATGTTATGCGATATAGGAGTATGTTATGCTACATAGGAGTATGTTATGCTATATAGGAGTATGTTATGCTATAGATGGAACGTCTGCTTCCAACTCACACTCTCAAACAACTACATCCCCTGAAAGCAGCTCACTCCATATCCCAATCACCTGTTCACACACCTGTATGTCATTATCACACACTATTTAGTTCAGTTCTTTGCATCCCATCACTGTGAGGTATTGTTTGTTTTGTGACACAAGTCTTTCGGGGCTCTGGGTTTTTCCCCTGTGATTTACTACTCCCATGTATGATTTTTTTGCCTGCCTCACTAACGACGCCTTTTGCCTATTCGCTGCCTGTACTTTAGCCTATCGGATTTCCTGTTATCTTCCTATTGCCTGATCTCCTAGACAATGTTACTAGCCTTTTCCCTGCCTGTACTGTTGCCTTTTGGACCCCCTGTATATGACCTTCTGCCTGCCCCTGGACCCAGCTACCTGCCTCCTCCTGTGTATGACCTTCTGCCTGCCCCTGGACCCGGCTACCTGCCTCCTCCTGTGTATGACCTTCTGCCTGCCCCTGGACCCGGCTACCTGCCTCCTCCTGTGTATGACCTTCTGCCTGCCCCTGGACCCAGCTACCTGCCTCCTCCTGTGTATGACCTTCTGCCTGCCCCTGGACCCAGCTACCTGCCTTGTCCTGCGGTCCTTTACAATAAACACCTGCTGCGCCCTGCGCTTGAAACCAGCTCTCTGTCTCACCTCGTGTTCATTACAATATAGGAGTATGTTATGCGCTATATCCATTACAACCTACATCTACAGGGAATTGACATTTAAAAAATGCCTTTAGAAATGTATTCAACCAAATACTGTCATAAAACACAAATAGCTTTTTTTCTCGTATAAATATGCAGACACTAAAGGTACCATAAAAAAATGACAGATTCTAACTATCCCTACTCTTGAGCCAGTGGAGAAGAGAACCCATGCAGGACAGTGTATTGTACAGATAGTCTCCAGGGAAGACCGTGATAAAGTTGTTTATGTGTGTACCTGGAGCCCTGAGCTGAGCCCTGTCTGTGGCTGCCAGTCAACCACAACGCCAATCTGAACATAACTATGAACACAGCCTGACTCTCACGCTCTATTGTTTCCACATACACCAAGATAATGCTCTATCTCACACACATCTCCACATACACTCTGTTACCACCCCAGTGAGTGTGTGTGTGCTGAGTGAGATAGTGATTTTCCAGTCCCTCTTCTCTACCTGTGTTAGGGAGAGCAGGGCACCTCTACCCACACATCCAGTGCCATGCAGGTATATCCATCTATAGCTAAATACAACCCTCACACTGGAGCCAGCAGGACAGGTGATAGTAGAAGTACATTTATCTTTACACACACACACACACACACAGGTGGAGACACCCTTGTCGTGGGAAAGCTTTACACAGATCAGATCTTAGTGTTGTGTCACCCCTGCTCCTCCCTAATCTCCCTGTTGTGTCTCAGTAGTAGTAGACTTTCTCAGTAGACTTTCTCAGACTTTCTCACTGCTTGAATGCAGCAGATTAGAGCTGCAGAGATTAGGACAGACCTTGTTGTAGAATAGATATCTGACCAAAGTTACTTTATAGTCTTCCCTTGCAGACTGTAGTAAACGTTTTGGTCACAAAGGCAAAAGTGCTTTCATAAGTGTTGGAGGCAGTCTGGTCTGGTTGCTGACAGTTAGTAGCATGGTTCTTCCACCGGGGGGCAGTAGTGGGGGATGTGAGCTGGCTCAGTCAGGTGTACCATCCAGGGTGGTCCTCTGCCCTCCACTACGTAGTCATGTTTTAATCATATTTGCCCTCCTGACTACACATTGTCATCTTCATGGAGTGATTCAGGGAGTGTGGAGGCTGCTGATTCTCTGCGCCTCACTTGCAATCAGAGACGATTAACTAGACACATTAGAGGAGAGAGCCGGACATACAGGGCACTCGAGGATGTGTGTGTGTATGTCTGCATGAGCACCTCATTGATTCGGTTATTAACGTCGCTCTCTGCTCTAACACCCCACTTCTCACCCGCACAGATAATGTATTTCCGGATGGTGATTGGCGGAGAATGTGTGTGTGTTTTTGAGGACAACACCTCTGTAATGTCTCAATGACTGGTGAAGACCACCTCTGTAAGGTCTCAGTGACTGGTGAGGGCAAGACCACCCAGGACAGGAGTTAAACCCACCCTTCCATGAGGCTTCATTGTCCACATAACAGCCTGCGCTCCAGTTTACTCAATTTTGTGTGAGAGAGGGAGAGAGAGAGAGAGAGAGGGGGGGGGGAGAGAGAGAGAGAGAGCAGGAGGGATGGAGAGAGAGAGAGCAGGAGGGATGGAGAGAGAGTGATAAAGTGGTAGGGAGAGAGGCAGAAAGGGAGGGAGTGTGTGTGTGTGTGTGTGAGAGAGAGAGAGAGAGAGATATGGAAGCAGGTGGGAAGTGAGAAAGAGAGGATGCAGGAATGGATGGATGGATGGAGGGAGGTAGAGAGGGATGGAGGGAGGTAGAGAGGGATGGAGGGAGGTAGAGAGGGAGGGAGGGAGGTAGAGAGGGAGGTAGAGAGGGAGGTAGAGAGGGGGGAGGGAGGTAGACAGGGAGGGAGGGAGGTAGAGAGGGAGGTAGAGAGGGGGGGAGGTAGAGAGGGAGGTAGAGAGGGAGGTAGAGCGGGAGGTAGAGAGGTAGAGAGGGAGGGAGGGAGGTAGAGAGGGAGGTAGAGAGGGAGGGAGGGAGGGAGGTAGAGAGGGAGGGAGGGAGGGAGGGAGGGAGGTAGAGAGGGAGGTAGAATGAGAGAGTGGGTCACAGATCATAATGTTTTGGAAATGGGTTGAAGGCATATCCTACCTTTTCATTTGTTTGGCGGAACATCATCCAAATGAATTAATATCCCAGAAAGCCTGCCTGAGGGAGACTAAAAACAATGTATATTTTGAATATTCTCATAGCAGTGGACCAGTAGCAGTACAGCTGCGGACCAGACCAGTAGCAGTACAGCTGCGGACCAGACCAGTAGCAGTACAGCTGCGGACCAGACCAGTAGCAGTACAGCTGCGGACCAGAGCAGTAGCAGTACAGCTGCGGACCAGACCAGTAGCAGTACAGCTGCGGACCAGACCAGTAGCAGTACAGCTGCGGACCAGACCAGTAGCAGTACAGCTGTGAACCAGACCAGTAGCAGTACAGCTGCGGACCAGACCAGTAGCAGTACAGCTGCGGACCAGACCAGTAGCAGTACAGCTATGGACCAGACCAGTAGCAGTACAGCTGCGGACCAGTAGCAGTACAGCTGGGGACCAGTAGCAGTACATCTGCGGACCAATAGCAGTACAGCTGCGGACCAGTAGTTTGCGGAGAGATGTTGACACAACATAGAGCAATCCCCTCTCTATGAGGTCACATGACTTTTTATGTGCCAATTTTCATCAGATTCTTTGAAGCAAAAATAACAGATTATTCCAGACAAAAAGCAGCATACTTCTTTTACCACTTTCAAAAGATGTCATAGTAAGACTGTTATTAAATGTTTGTTTTGAGGATATTGCTATATGTAGCCTGACAAAGTGAGATGGCCCATGAATCCAGTTCATTTGGGAATTGAATGATCCTTCTCATGATATTAATAACCCAAGCCCCCATTAAATAAACACTGATTGTTTCTCAGACATAATGAATACTGAAGCTCAAAATTTCTAAGACTGTCTGAGAATTTGTTTAGTGTTTTTTTCCATTTGTTTTAACTCTGGACTAATGACACCATGCCTCTCCTCTCGTGAATAGTTCTGCTGATGAGAGACGGACAGGGTCGTCTTCCATGTCACATTCCTGACCAGTCAGAGTAGCCTTTGTTTGGGTAGGGGATCCACATCAGCTGGGCCCTGCCCTGTCCTGGCCACACGCCCTGGCATACCTCACAGGTGACAGGAAGTCATGACAGCAGAAAACAGCCCTGAGGAGGGAGGGAGAGAGAGGGAGAGGGAGAGGGAGAGTGCTCAGTTAGTTAGTGATGCTAACTAGTAGCTGGCAAATCTATAGTACATTATATGGTAAAGGACTCATGGAATGTGACTCACCCAGTTATGAGACAGATGATCTTCTCACCTATCAGTTACAGGTAACTGACAGAATAAAGGAAACAATTCAGTAAATGCAGGTTACAAATTATATTGAAAGCAGGTGCTTCAACACAGGTGTGGTTCTGAAGATAATGAAACAATTAACAGCCCACATGCGTAGGGATCTCAGTCTCAAAGGAGCATAGGGTGTGTGTGTGTGTGTGTGTGTGTGTGTGTGTGTATTTGTCTCAGTCACCAGATCTCAACCCAATTTAACACTTATGGGAGATTCTGGAGCGGAGCCTGAGACAGCGTTTTCCACCACCATCAACAAAACACCAAATCATAGAATTTATTGTGGAAGAATGGTGTCATGTTTTTTTATTTTTTATTTCACCTTTATTTAACCAGGTAGGCTAGTTGAGAACACCTTTATATTGGCAGTTACCTGTTCTGGCTGCTACTGGTTCTGTTTTGTTCTCCTCTTAAGCACCAGGTGTATAATCTCTTAAAAGCTTGCCCTCCATTTGCAGGAGATTGGAAAGCAGCCACCACGTTAAATAAAGTTGAATTTATGTAAGATGTTGAAAAATTACACACACGCACAGAGACTCGCAGTGGCAGGCCAACTAGATGTCACGCCTGTCTGTCTGCAGCTACCACTTACAGCAGGTGACAAAAGAGGGATAGAGTTACCTCTGAGAGGGAGGATGGTGTTTGCTGACAATCAGTCGGGACCTGACCTGGTCTCTCTCGGTTTTTAAGGGGGTGAGGAGGTGAGGGTGGAAGGGAGGGAATGGAGGTGAGGGAAGTCTGAGAGTGGAAAGGTAGATCATCCCTCTAACAAAAGGACCAAAAGATGAAAAACCTTGAGGGTTTTCAGAGGCATTGAAAATAAAAGCCAGAGAGAGAGAATAACAACTACAAACACCATTTGGACTTCAATCAAAGGGCCTATCGATTAAGTGTCTGGGTAGAGTGAGGGATGGGAACACGGCTATGGTTGGATTCGGTTGCTTTCTGAGCAGATTAAAGAGAGATTGATGTACTTATTAACTGAAAACGGCCCCCAGGCTCCTCATTAGAACTACATACAGTACTCTCTGTTTGCCTTGAAAAGCCAAGCACAAAACATCAAAATGGAGCCTGTCCACCATACAGTTATCTATCTATCACACATGATTGACGGAAAGCCCTGTTAACCTGAGCAGATGAATATCTAGGATGGGTCGTAGGTTGCTCTCCCTCTGTCATCTTCACACGCCCTTCAGGGTCTTCATCACTGTCTCTCTGCTCATCTCGCTTTGTAGCCCCTGGCAACATCACTCTTCAGATGTCAGAACTATGGAGTGGAGACAAACACACACTCATCTTCAATCTAATTCCACTTTAATCTTTTATATAGTACAAACTTGTTGAGATCTCAGAGATCTCAGTCCAACACTGTTGTATAATTCCTAGCAGCTCTGTGTGCATGGGTATGTGTTAGTGTGGGTTGGACGCAGACGAGAGGAGTGCCGTACTGTTAGGTCAGCTTCCCCATCACACTCCTACTGGGAAGGAAGTGCTGACTGACACAATTTCCTGAACAGCATATTGGGAAACATGCATGAACACACACACACACGCATGGACACACACACACACGCATGAACACACACACACACACGCATGGACACACACACACACACGCATGAACACACACACACACGCATGGACACACACACACACGCATGGACACACACACACATGGATCTCTGGTCTGCAGCCAGCTCTTGTGATGCCGTGGCGACTGCCAACAACCAATCATCACACTTTTCACCTGGCCATGGCTTGGCAGTGCGACCCCTGACAACTCTCCTGTAAAAGTGTCAGAAAATGACTAGCTGGCAATGAACTCTTCCGTAAAGTGAGCTTGGATGCAGGCATCAGAGGTGGCCATGGCACGACTCGTTTTGAGTTTTTTCCCCTTCTGTTTTAGTGGCAATGAGCCATCGGTCGCCAGCTGGTTATCTGCTAAGGACTATTGGAGGCACATTGAGTACAGTAGTAGCCTTCATCTAGATCTCAGTGTTCATGTGATCTCGAGCCCCTCAGTACATAACTGCTCTGTAGATGCATCTCCCTCTATGTGCTCTATCAGTACATGTGTTGTGTACCAGTCCACTTGGGCCAGGGATCAACTGTATTGGCAGCTGTCCACAAGACGGCTAGATGTAGGGATCAGAGGCGTCTCACATATTAGACGTGTATCTCTTTTAAAATGTCCAGTAAAGTGTATTAGTGTCTTGCTGTTTGAATGCTCTGTATAATGCATAACACAAAATAAACTGGACCAAGAACATGGCCAATATAACAGATGTCATCGTTGATGTTCTACCCCTGCAGACATAGCTACATAACAAACAGAAAAAGTTCAAAAAGGACATTATGATGACATGTTTTTTCAAATATATTTTCAATCATCAGCATGCCACAGAATAGCAATATGCAAACATTTCAGAGCACAAGCCATCCAGTCAGCGCCTCACTGACCTGTTATCAGCGAGAGTGCATGTGTGTACATGTTAACTGTGTGTAGAAGTCAGATGTGTTTGTCCAGAGATGAGTAGTGATGTCTAGAGCCTGACAGAAAGACAGATAGAGAGTGTAGAGAAGAGAGACAGTTTGAGCTGATCCCAAATCGAGGTGGCGACTGCAGGAACAGAGAGATAAGAACAGTTCCCTCCTTTGGTAAAGAAATGGATTCTACCTTAGACAGAGGGGGAGAGGGTGGGAGAGAGGGAGAAAGGGAGGGAGGGAGGAAGGGAGGGAGGAGTGATGGACAGAGGGAGAGAGGGACAGAGGAAGGGAGGGATGGAGTTAGTGAGTGGGGGGGAGCGAGGGGCAGAGGGTGGGAGGGAGAAAGGGAGGGAGGAAGGGAGGAAGGAGTGATGGACAGAGGGCCAGAGGGACAGAGGAAGGGAGGGATGGAGTGAGTGAGTGGGGGGGGGGGGGGGGGGGGGCGAGGGGCAGAGGGTGGGAGGGAGGGAGAAAGGGAGGGAGGAAGGGAGGAAGGAGTGATGGACAGAGGGAGAGAGTGACAGAGGAAGGGAGGGATGGAGTTGGGGGTGGGGGGGACGAGCGATTGGCAGAGGGTGGGAGGGAGGGAGGTGGTGCCGTTCACTCCCTGTCTCTTCTCATAACCCCATTTGGAGAATCACGTTACTGCAATATCCCCTTCCACTTAGAGACTCACTCAGCTCAAGTGGCCTGCTTTGTTCAGGCATGTGTTCTGCCACGTTCTGCCTCTTAAGACTACTTCTGTCTGTGGGGTCTCAGCGCTAATACTGCTACTGCCAGAGAGAGAGAGAGAGAGAGAGAGATGGTGTGTTTAGGTTAGGTTGGTTTAAATGTTGCACTGGGTATATTGAGTTACGCCAGGGGCCTTCAGGCTCTCTCTTTCTCAATTTATCTTTCTCCCCTCTGTTTCCCCATACCATCTCTCTTTCCTTCTCACTCTCCCTATTGAAAAGGTACAGTGGAGCTGAGGGGTTGCAGTCCGGTGAATGCAGGTTGAAAGGGTGACTTACAGAGCACTGTATGGCCTTGACTCTCTTCACATGGGTGTGCTCTACTTCAGAAAGTATTCATACCCCTTATTCCACATTTTGTTATGTTCCAGCCTGAATTTAAAATTGATTAAATATACTTTTTTGTCTCACCCATTCACACACTATACCCCATAATGACAAAATGAAAATAAGTTTTCAGAAATGTTTGGAAATTTATTGAAAAATAAATACAGAAATATCTAATTTACAGAAGTACTTACACCTCTGAGTAAATACTTTGTAGAAGCACCTTTCGTGGTGATTACAGCCGTGAGTCTCTAAGAGCTTTACACACCTGGATTTTACAATATTTGGCATTTATTTCTTTTTTAAAATCTTCAAGCTATGTCAAGTTGATTGTTGATCATTGCTAGACAGCCATTTTCAAGTCTTGCCATAAATCTTCAAGCCGATTTAAGTCAAAACTGTAACTAGGCCACTTGTCTTGGTAAGCAACTCCAGTGTAGATTTTACTTTGTGTTTTAGGTTATTGTTCTGCTGAAAGGTGAATTTGTTTCCCAGTGTTACGGCTGTCGTCGGAATGTGACCAAGGTGCAGCGTGGTAGGCGTACATTTTGAAATGTATTAAATGAATACCAAAAAACAAGAAAGATAAACGACACGTAAAGTACTGTAGTGCTAAACCAGCAACTAACAGATCCCACAACAGAAAGTGGGAAAAAGGGCTGCCTAAGTATGATCCCCAATCAGACACAATGATAGACCTCTGATTGGAACCATACCCGGCCAAAAACAAAGAAATAGACAACATAGAATGCCCACCCCAAATCACACCCTGACCTAACCAAATAGAGAAATAAAACAACAGAGGCAGGCAAACGACAGGTCAAGTCAGGCAGGGGTTGATAATCCAGAGTAAGGGCGCTGTACTGCAGAGCCAGCTGTGCCATCAGAGTCCCTCGTAACCGGCCACGACCGGGAGGACCGGGAGGTCCGTGGGGTGACGCACAATTGGCCTAGCGTCGTCCGGGTTAGGGAGGGCTTGGTCGGTAGGGATGTCCTTGTCTCATCGCGCACCAGCGACTCCTGTGGCGGGCCGGGCGCAGTGAGCGCTAACCAAGGTTGCCAGGTGCACGGTGTACCCTCCGACACATTGGTGCGGCTGGCTTCCGGGTTGGATGCGCGCTGTGTTAAGAAGCAGTACGGCTGGTTGGGTTGTGTATTGGAGGACGCATGACTTTCAACCTTCGTCAGAGTTGTAGCGATGAGACAAGATAGTAGCTACTACAACAATTGGATACCACGAAATTGGGGAGAAAAAAGGGGTAAAATTTAAATTTAAAAAAAGATAATCCAGAGTACTGGGGCCAAGGTACAGGTCAGGCAGAGGTCGATAATCCAGAGTAGGGACAAAGGCACAGGACAGCAGGCAGGCTCAGAGTCAGGACAGGCAAGAGTCAAAACCAAGAGGATGAGAAAAAGAGAGACTGGGGACAAGCAGGAGCTGAGACAAAATGCTGGTTGACGAACAAACAAGACCAACTGGCAACAGACAAACAGAGAACACAGGTATAAGTACCCAGGGGATAATGGGGAAGATCGGTGACAAGCACAAGGACAGGTGAAACAGATCAGGGTGTGACAAGTGCCCTTTTTCGCAAAGGCATTGAAAATACTCCCTGGTATCTGTGGTTGAATCTGTACTTGAAATTCGCTACTCGATTGAGTGACCTTAGAGATCATTTTATGTGTGGGGTACAGAGATGTTAACCCCTATTATTGAACACAGAATGAGTCCATGCAACTTATTATGCAATTTGTTAAGGACAACAACATGTGGAAAAAGTCAAGGTGTGTGAATACTTTCTCAAGGCGCTGTATGCCATTACTTATAATTAGAGTTGCATACTTACCAGTAATTTACCAAAGTGAAAGTCTTCGGTAATTTTGGTAATTAAGCTGTAATCTATGGCAATCTATGGTAACGTTGGTCATTGTCAGGGGTGTGTACGAGAGGCGAAGTCAGGTGCAGGAGAGCAGGGCGTAATAAACAGGCGCACTTTAATTCCGTTCCAAAAATAACAGCACATAAGAACAATAATGTGCCAAAAACACGGAACATAGCAAAAGTATAGCGCCTGACAAAATCCACATAACAATAAACAATTACACACAAAGACATGGTGGGGAACAGAGGACGAAATACATGCAGTAATATTGGAATGAAAACCAGGTGTGTAATGGAACAAGACAAAACAAATGGATAAATGAGAAATGGAGCGGCGATGGCTAGAAAGCCGGTGACATTCGATCGCCGAATGCCGCCCGAAAAAGGAGAGGAGCCATCTTCGGTGGAAGTCGTCACAGTCAAACAAAACAATAAAGTTTAAACGAAACGTGAAGCTACTGGTGTGCACTCAGGCAACTCAATGTAGACAAGATCCCACAAACACAAATGAGGAAATGGCTACATAAATATGATCCCCAATCAGAGACAATGATAAACAGCTGTCTCTGATTGGGAACCATATCAGGCCAACATAGACATACAAAAAACCTAGATGACCCACCCTAGTCACTATCACGCCCCAACCCAACATAGAGAATAAACAGCTTACTATGGTCAGGGCCTGACAATTTTCACACAACTGCCAACAGTTTGGCTCCAAGAAATATACAACGAAAACATATTGACATAGTAAAATGAATAAAAGTTTGTTTAAAAACCAATGCTATTCACTAAGTTGACCAGAGATACTGCAATTACAGACACCTGTGATAAACTGAAGTACCCAAAAAGGCCACTAGATATCAACTGAAAATAATCCATATATTCCTTGAAAGTTACCAAAATGCTGTCAGTTTACTGGTAAACTTCAAAAGTTTGCAGTAATATACCCTCCCTTTGCAACCCTACTTCTCTCTCTCTCTCTCTTTCTCTCTCTCTCTCTCTCTCTCTCTCTCTCTCTCTCTCTCTCTCTCTCTCTCTCTCTCTCTCTCTCTCTCTCTCTCTCTCTCTCTCTCTCTCTCTCTCTCTCTCTCTCTCTCCATTTGTGGCACAGCTCTTGAACAGGTTTTCAGATTGGGAGGGATTGCCAGGTCTCCTCTGAACAGCTGTAGGGCCTATACAAAGACAAATAAGAATAAATAAAATTACATTTTTTGTGTGCGGTGTATTCTACCCCCCTTTTCTACCAATTTAAATTGCGATCTTGTCTCATCACTGCAACTCCCCAACAGGCTCAGGAGAGGCAAATGTTGAGTCATGTGTCCACCAAAACGTGAACCCGCCAAACTATGCTCCTTATCACTCGCCCGCTTAACCCAGAAGCCAACTGCACCAATGTGTCAGAGGAAACACCGTTCAACTGATGACTGACGTCCGCCTGCTGGCAGCTGGCCCGCCACAAGGAGTTGCTAGAGTGCGATGAGCCGAGTAAACCCCCCCCCCCCCCCCCCCCCCCCCAGGCAAACCCTCCCCTAACCCGGACAACGCTGAGCCAATTGTGCGCCGCCCTATGGGACTCCCGGTCATAGCCAGTTGTGACACAGCCTGGGATCGAACACCTCACCGCTGCGCACCTTGGGAGAACCAGAACTAATTCGTTTTATACAAATTGCTAGGTATACCTTCTGAATGGACTGATCAACTGATCAATCATTTCAAGTCACAACTTGCAGACTTGTTTACGTGTTATCTGGACATGGTTCATCAGGATCTCCAACAGCCGAAGCTAACTATTAACATTAACATGATGCCTTCTAATTGCAGTCGCTGTACTCATAATATACAGGAGAACGATCGCCTTACGGCGAGGATAGCTGTGCTGCAAGCCCAGCTTCAGACGCAAGCGTTAGGCAAGGGTAATTTCAGTGTATGATAGGATGAAACAGCGTCTGTGCCACCAGTATGTACAGATAGTAACATTAGTATAAATCCCCTCGCACGGTCCCCGCAGCCGGACAACCTTCTCATGGCTTCTGGAGGGAAATGCTGTAAGAATGCTCAACCGGTGTCGCTCATTTAGCCGACAGAAACTTTCAACCGGTTTTCCCCATTAAGCAGCGAGTCGGAGTCTGAGGCCGAGCCTTCTCTTGTCTCTCATCCTCCCTTTACGGGGTCTGAGATGCTGAAGCTTCCCACCGTTAGCTCTGACAAATTGAAAACCCTTGTCATTAGCGACTCCATTACCCGGAGTATTAGACTTAAAACGAATCACATACGCTGTTTACCAAGGGGCAGGGCTACCGACGTTAAGGCTAATCTGAAGATGGTGCTGGCTAAAGCTAAAACTGAGATAGAGATATTGTTATCCACGTCGGCACCAATGATGTTAGAATGAAACAGTCAGAGGTCACCAAGCGCAACATAGCTTCAGCGTGTAAATCAGCTAGAAAGATGTGTCGGCATCGAGTAATTGTCTCTGGCCCCCTCCCAGTTAGGGGGAGTGATGAGCTCTACAGCAGAGTCTCACAACCCAATCGCTGGTTAAAAACTGTTTTCTGCCCCTCCCAAAATATATAATTTGTAGATAATTGGCCCTCTTTCTGGGACTCACCCACAAACAGGACCAAGCCTGGCCTGTTGAGGAGTGACAGACTCCATCCTAGCTGGAGGGGTGCTCTCATCTTATCTACCAACATAGACAGGGCTCTTTCTCCACAATGAAATAGGGTGCTGGCCAGGCAGCAGGCTGTTAGCCAGCCTGCCAGCTTAGTGGAGTCTGCCACTAGCACAGTCAGTGTAGTCAGCTCAGCTATCCCCATTGAGACCATGTCTGTGCCTCGACCTAGTTTGGGCAAAACTAAACATGGCGGTGTGCACCTTAGCAATCTCACTAGGATAAAGACCTCCTCCATTCCTGCCCTTATTGAAAGAGATTGTGATACCTCACATCTCAAAATAGGGCTACTTAATGTTAGATCCCTCACTTCAAAGGCAGTTAGAGTCAATGAACTAATCACTGATCATAATTCTTGATGTGATTGGCCTGACTGAAACATGGCTTAAGCCTGATGAATTTACTGTGTCAAATGAGGCCTCACCTCCTGGTTACACTAGTGACCATATCCCCCGTGCATCCCGCAAAGGCAGAGGTGTTGCTAACATTTACGATAGCAAATTTCAATTTACACAAAAAAATGAAGTTTTCGTCTTTCGAGCTTCTAGTCATGAAATCTATGCAGCCTACTCAATCACTTTTTTATAGCTACTGTTTACAGGCCTCCTGGGCCTCTCCTTCTCTCCTGGGCCATATACAGCGTTCCTCCCTGAATTCCTATCGGATCTTGTAGCAGATAATATTCTAATTTTTGGTGATTTTAATATTCACGTGGAAAAGTCCACAGACCCACTCCAAAAGGCTTTTGGAGCCATCATCGACTCAGTGGGTTTTGTCCAACATGTCTCTGGACCTACTCACTGTCACAGTCATATTCTGGACCTAGTTTTGTCCCATGGAATAAATGTTGTGGATCTTAATGTTTTTCCTCATAATCCTGGACTATCGGACCACCATTTTATTACGTCTGCAATCGCAACAAATAATCTGCTCAGACCCCAACCAAGGAGCATCAAAGGTTGTGCTATAAATTCTCAGACAACCCAAAGATTCCTTGATGCCCTTCCAGACTCCCTCTGCCTAACCAAGGACGTCAGAGGACAAAAATCAGTTAACCACCTAACTGAAGAACTCAATTTAACCTTGCGCAATACCCTATATGCAGTTGTACCCCTAAAAACTAAAAACATTTGTCATAATAAACTAGCTCCCTGGTATACAGAAAATATCAGAGCTCTGAAGCAAGCTTCTAGAAAATTGGAACGGAAATGGCGCCACACCAAACTGGAAGTCTTCCAACTAGCTTGGAAAGACAGTACCGTGCAGTATCGAAGAGCCCTCACTGCTGCTTGATCAACCTATTTTTCCAACTTAATTGAGGAAAATAAGAACAATCCAAAATGTATTTTTGATACTGTCGCAAATCTAACTAAAAAGCAGCATTCCCCAAGAGAGGATGGCTTTCACTTCAGCAGTAATATATTCATGAACTTCTTTGAGAAAAAGATCATGATCATTAGAAAGCAAATTACGGAGTCCTCTTTAAATCTGAGTGTTCCTCCAAAGCTCAGTTGTCCTGAGTCTGCACAACTCTGCCAGGACCTAGGATCAAGGGAGACACTCAAGTGTTTTAGTACTATATCTCTTGACACAATGATGAAAATAATCATGGCCTCTAAACCTTCAAGCTGCATACTGGACCCTATTCCAACTAAACTACTGAAAGAGCTGCTTCCTGTGCTTGGCTCTCCTATGTTGAACATAAGAAACGGCTCTCTATCCACCGGATGTGTACCAAACTCACTAAAAGTGGCAATAATAACAATGTATATGAAATTCTTCAGTCTGGTTTTAGACCCCATCATAGCACTGAGACTGCACTTGAGAAGGTGGTTAATTTTAATGGCGTCAGACCGAGGCTCTGCATCTGTCCTTGTGCTCCTAGACCTTAATGCTGCTTTTGATACCATCGATCACCACATTCTTTTGGAGAGATTGGAAACACAAATTGGTGTACATTGACAAGTTCTGGCCAGGTTTAGATCTTATCTGTCGGAAAGATATCAGTTTGTCTCTGTGAATGGTTTGTCCTCTGATAAATCAACTGTAAATTTCGGTGTTCCTCAAGGTTCCGTTTTTGGACCACTAGTGTTTTCACTATATATTTTACCTCTTGGGGATGTCATCTGAAAACATAAGCTGTACATTTCAATGAAACATGGTGAAGCCCCATAATTGCCCTCACTAGAAGCCTGTGTTACAGACATAAGGAACTGGATGGCTGCAAACTTTCTACTTTTAAACTCGGACAAAACAGATGCTTGTTCTAGGTCCCAAGAAACAAAGAGATCTTCTGTTGAATCTGACAATTAATCTTAATGATTGTACAGTCGTCTCAAATAAAACGGACCTCTGCGTTACTCTGGACCCTGATCTCTCTTTCGACGAACATATCAAGACTGTTTCAAGGACAGCTTTTTTCCATATACGTAACATTGCAAAAATCAGAAACTTTCTGTCTAAAAATGATGCAGAAAAATTAATCCATGCTTTTGTTATTTCTAGGTTAGACTACTGCAATGCTCTACTTTCCGGCTACCCGGATAAAGCACTAAATAAACTTCAATTAGTGCTAAATACGGCTGCTAGAATCCTGACTAGAACTAAAAAATTTGATCATATTACTCCAGTGCTAGCCTCTCTACACTGGCTTCCTGTTAAGGCAAGGGCTTATTTCAAGGTTTTACTGCTAACCTACAAAGCATTACATGGGCGTGCTCCTACCTATCTTTCCGATTTGGTCCTGCCGTACATACCTACATGTACGCTACGGTCACAAGACGCAGGCCTCCTAATTGTCCCTAGAATTTCTAAGCAAACAGCTGGAGGCAGGGCTTTTTCTTATAGAGCTCCATTTTCATGGAATGGTCTGCCTACCCATGTAAGAGACGCAGACTCGGTCTCAACCTTTAAGTCTTTACTGACGTCTCATCTCTTCAGTGGGTCATATGATTGAGTGTAGTTTGGCCCAGGAGTGTGAAGGTGAACGGAAGGGCTCTGGAGCAACGAACCACCCTTGCTGTCTCTGCCTGGCCAGTTCCCCTCTCTCCACTGGGATTCTCTGCCTCTAACCCTATTACAGGGGCTGAGTCACTGGCTTACTGGTGCTCTTCCATGCCGTCCCTAGGAGGGGTGCGTCACTTGAGTGGTTTGAGTCACTAACGGGATCTTCCTGTCTGGGTTGGCGCCCCCCCTTGGGTTGTGCCGTAGAGGAGATCTTTGTGGGCTATACTCGGCCTTGTCTCAGGATGGTAAGTTGGTGGTTGAAGATATCCCTCTAGTGGTGTGGGGGCTGTGCTTTGGCAAAGTGGGTGGGGTTATATCCTTCCTGTTTGGCCCTGTCCGGGGGTATCATCGGATGGGGCCACAGTGTCTCCTGACCCCTCCTGTCTCAGCCTCCAGTATTTATACTGCAGTAGTTTATGTGTCGGAGGACTAGGGTCAGTCTGTTATATCTGGAGTACTTCTCCTGTCTTATCCGGTGTCCTTTGTGAATTTAAGTATGCTCTCTCTAATTCTCTCTTTCTCTCTTTCTCTCTCTCTCGGAGGATCTGAGCCCTAGGACCATGCCTCAGGGCTACCTGGCATGATGACTCCTTACTGTCCCCAGTCCACCTGGCCGTGCTGCTGCTCCAGTTTCAACTGTTCTGCCTGCGGCTATGGAACCCTGACCTGTTCACCGGACGTGCTACCTGTCCCAGACCTGCTGTTTTCAACTCTCTAGAGACAGCAGGAGCGGTAGAGATACTCTTAATGATCGGCTATGAAAAGCCAACTGACATTTACTCCTGAGGTGCTGACTTGCTGCACCCTCAACAACTACTGTGATTATTATTATTTGACCATGCTGGTCAAATCTCCAACCAGTACTGCCAGTAGAGGACTGGTCACTCCTCATAGCCTGGTTCCTCTCTAGGTTTCTTCCTAGGTTCCGGCCTTTCTAGGGAGTTTTTCCTAGCCACCGTGCTTCTTCACCTGCATTGCTTGCTGTTTGGGGTTTTAGGCTGGGTTTCTGTACAGCACTTTGAGATATCAGCTGATGTAAGAAGGGCTATATAAATACATTTGATTTGATTTGATCAACTCTGTATTGGCATCTGTTGGTATTTGTCAATATGAGAGCAATGTGGGAGGCACATACATAGACAGATATGCATTACGCTCAAACAAACACGCATGTGCGCACGTATGCACACACACACATTTTGTGAGTTCTGACACTGTAATTATGAACTGTGTTACTGTGTTGACCTTGGAGTTGCGGAGTGAGTGGCCATGTAACAGAACAACATGACGTGTTGGTAATGAATGTTCATTAATTACACTTATTACCTGCAGCTACCCAGCCTGACAGTCTAATTCCGGGGGACTTCTAAATGTATGTACTTATTTACACAGCTGGACCCTGACAGAGGACTGTGTGTGTGTGTGTGTGTGTGTGTGTGTGTGTGTGTGTGTGTGTGTGTGTGTGTGTGTGTGTGTGTGTGTGTGTGTGTGTGTGTGTGTGTGTGTGTGTGTGTATGTGCACGTTTAGGGGAACAGTAAGTATACAACCTGTATGTTTCTGGACCAAAAGCAGTAGACATACCGTATGCATGGTGACTCACTTTTCTCAGTGTTTTCTCTGCACCATCATGTTAAACTGTGTTATACTGAGTCTGGAGACAGATGCAGTATAGTTTTAACCACATCCAGAGACAGGATAGCATCATCCAAACAAGACAAAGACAGGTAGATTGGAGCAGTGCAGAGCAATGGCAGTGATAGGGCTGAGATAGGATGGAGGGAGATGGAGTGATGGGAGGAGGGGATGATGGGAGAAGGAGGTGCAGATGCATCAGGGCTGGCACGCAGTCTGACAATCAGGAGCACATCACAGTCCCACTGGCTCCACTCTCTCTCTCCCACCACAGAGAGACACGTGTGTGTGTGTGTGTGTGTGTGTGTGTGTGTGTGTGTGTGTGTGTGTGTGTGTGTGTGTGTGTGTGTGTGTGTGTGTGTGTGTGTGTGTGTGTGTGTGTGTGTGTGTGTGTGTGTGTGTGTGTGCGTGCGTGCGTGCGTACGTGCGTGTGTGTGTGTGTGCGTGTGTGTGTGTGTGTGTCTCCCAGACTGTGACCCTGTTCAGAGGAATATTACTAGACAGAGAGAAGAGAGTGATAGCAGACGAACAGAGGGAGAATCTACGCTCTGATTGTCCTTGAAAAAAAGCTTGTCAGCCTGTGGCATATGTTAATAACATCCTGTTTGACCCCTGTAGTATGTGAAGTATGGCAACGCAACCAGTACGGTGCCATGCAAGTCAATATTCTCATTTACTAAATCATGAGAAAACAAAATCCAAGATGGCTTCATTCTATCGAATGAAAGGTTGTAGTTTTTTTTCTTCTTTTTTTCTTCTTAACGGCTCCTGACTAATTCTGCTATTTTGTGTGTTTCTTACGCTGATCCAAACTTTTTTTTGTACATAATGTCTCCGCCACAATTTCCTATGACCGAAAACAGCTTCTGGACATCATTCTGGACTAACCTTTGTACTTCAACGATTCGGCAGCTCTGGACGTTCTGCTTACTCCAGACCAGGCCATAATGTGATGTGATGCTCTGTCCTAGGAACAGAAATGGTTGCTTTTCAGAACAAGTCCCATGATTTGTCTTGCCCCACATTTGAAACCCTGATGATGCATTGGTACACTTATTTATTCCAGAAATAATGGCTACATTTCAAGATCGCTAGCCATATTATTTGTATGGTTCGCTGGTTTCTGAAAAATTCCCAGACTTTGTGAGATCTGTGAAACGAGCTAGAAATAAAGACGACCTGGAAGGTGCCCAGAATGGGTTGACACTGACATCATGTGACAGTGTCTCGTGAATAATTATGATGGACGTGGATATGTTTTTCTGTGTGCAAAGTCCACACAGAAGAGATTGCACGAAAGAAACATTGTTCACAAGATAAAAATGTTGAAGTTAAGAAAGGGTCAATTCTCTGTACAATTTGTATAAATTTTGAATAAAGAAGTTCTGCTGGATGATTTAGCATGCTGCTCAATTAGCTAAGTAGCTAGCTAGCTAACTAATGTTTGCTAGCACCTCTGTCCTACATAGTTTGCTAGCAAACATTCGCTAGCCAGTTAGCTAGCATTAGACAAAACCTAAAACGTATTTTTATATATATAGACATTCTATATTATAGACATTCTGCTAGACGATTTAACACGAGATAATCATTGAAATGATATAGCTAACTAACTAAGTAGATCACATTTGGTGTCTCCCTTCGCTAGCTAGCAAATGTTAGCTGGCAGCTAGCTAGCTAACATTGACATGATAGAGTTTCCATGCAAGTTGTTTAGCTAGCTTTTTTGGATTACCATGCTAGCTAGCTAGTTATCTAACCTTTGAACTCAGGTACAGCCTCTAGCTAGCTAGCTGGTAAATTAGCTAGCTAGCATACTTTGTCAGCACACTAACATGAGTGGTTCCAATTTTAAGACTAACTTACTAACTAGCTAACTAGCTAGTGTTTAAGCAAAAATGGTGATAACTAGCAAAGCCCTTTCATCAGTGGTAGCTGGCTATTAGTGTTAGCAAGTAATGTTATTATTATTGTAAGCTAGTGGTGTCGCACCCTGATCTGTTTCACCTGTCTTTGTGATTGTCTCCACCCCCCTCCATTTGTCATCCATCTTCCCCATTATCCCCTGTGTATTTTCAAGCCAACCAGCGTTTTGTGTCTCAGCTCCTGCTTTTTCCAGTTTCTCTTTTCTCTTCCTCCTGGTTTTGACCCTTGCCTGTCCTGACTCCGAGCCCGCCTGCCTGACCACTCTGCCTGCCCCTGACCCTGAACATGCCTGCCGATCTGTACCTTTGCCCCCCTCTGGATTTCCGACCTCTGCCTTACCCTGTCCCTGAGTCTACCTGCCGTCCGGTACTGTTGCCCCACCTCTGGTTTCCTGACCCCTGCCTGCATTGACCTGTCTATTGCCTGCCCCTGTTGGGTTATTAAACTATTGTTTACTCAGCGTGTTCTGCATCTGGGTCTTACCTTCATACCTGATAGTACAAACTGGCCATGACTGACCCAGCAGACCCGGACCAGCTGCGCATTGCCATCTCCTCCCAAGGAGCCTCCATTGGTCGGCAGGAGGAATTGCTTCGTGGGCTGATGGAAGGGGTCCATATGTTGGCTGAGCGCCATGACCGTACGTTGGACATGCTACTGGAGCAATTCCACGGTTCATCTGGGGGGCAGCCTGCCACGGTGGTAACCCTACCGCCCCTCAGCAACTCGTCGGTTAGCAGCTCGCCCCACCGGCCACTCCACCTTCCTGGGAGCCCGGTTACCTCCTCTGGAGGTAAATTGGTCTACACAAATTGGTCTACACGGACATGTTCTGGCCTGGTTTAGATCTTATCTGTCGGAAAGATATCAGTTTGTCTCTGTGAATGGTTTGTCCTCTGACAAATCAACTGTAAATTTCGGTGTTCCTCAAGGTTCCGTTTTAGGACCACTATTGTTTTCACTATATATTTTACCTCTTGGGGATGTTATTCGAAAACATAATGTAAACTTTCACTGCTATGCGGATGACACACAGCTGTACATTTCAATGAAACATGGTGAAGCCCCAAAATTGCCCTCGCTAGAAGCATGTGTTTCAGACATAAGGAAGTGGATGGCTGCAAACTTTCTACTATTAAACTCGGACAAAACAGAGATGCTTGTTCTAGGTCCCAAGAAACAAAGAGATCTTCTGTTGAATCTGACAATTAATCTTAATGGTTGTACAGTCGTCTCAAATAAAACTGTGAAGGACCTCGGCGTTACTCTGGACCCTGATCTCTCTTTTGAAGAACATATCAAGACCATTTCGAGGACAGCTTTTTTCCATCTACGTAACATTGCAAAAATCAGAAACTTTCTGTCCAAAAATGATGCAGAAAAATTAATCCATGCTTTTGTCACTTCTAGGTTAGACTACTGCAATGCTCTATTTTCCGGCTACCCGGATAAAGCACTAAATAAACTTCAGTTAGTGCTAAATACGGCTGCTAGAATCCTGACTAGAACCAAAAAATTTGATCATATTACTCCAGTGCTAGCCTCTCTACACTGGCTTCCTGTCAAAGCAAGGGCTGATTTCAAGGTTTTACTGCTAACCTACAAAGCATTACATGGGCTTGCTCCTACCTATCTCTCTGATTTGGTCCTGCCGTACATACCTATACGTACGCTACGGTCACAAGACGCAGGCCTCCTAATTGTCCCTAGAATTTCTAAGCAAACAGCTGGAGGCAGGGCTTTCTCCTATAGAGCTCAATTTTTATGGAACGGTCTGCCTACCCATGTCAGAGACGCAAACTCGGTCTCAACCTTTAAGTCTTTACTGAAGACTCATCTCTTCAGTGGGTCATATGATTGAGTGTAGTCTGGCCCAGGAGTGGGAAGGTGAACGGAAAGGCTCTGGAGCAACGAACCGCCCTTGCTGTCTCTGCCTGGCCGGTTCCCCTCTTTCCACTGGGATTCTCTGCCTCTAACCCTATTACAGGGGCTGAGTCACTGGCTTGCTGGGGCTCTCTCATGCCGTCCCTGGAGGGGGTGCGTCACCTGAGTGGGTTGATTCACTGTTGTGGTCATCCTGTCTGGGTTGGCGCCCCCCCCCCCCCCTTGGGTTGTGCCGTGGCGGAGATCTTTGTGGGCTATACTCAGCCTTGTCTCAGGATGGTAAGTTGGTGGTTGAAGATATCCCTCTAGTGGTGTGGGGGCTGTGCTTTGGCAAAGTGGGTGGGGTTATATCCTTCCTGTTTGGCCCTGTCCGGGGGTGTCCTCGGATGGGGCCACAGTGTCTCCTGACCCCTCCTGTCTCAGCCTCCAGTATTTATGCTGCAGTAGTTTATGTGTCGGGGGGCTGGGGTCAGTTTGTTATATCTGGAGTACTTCTCCTGTCCTATTCGGTGTCCTGTGTGAATCTAAGTGTGCGTTCTCTAATTCTCTCCTTCTCTCTTTCTTTCTCTCTCTCGGAGGACCTGAGCCCTAGGACCATGCCCCAGGACTACCTGACATGATGACTCCTTGCTGTCCCCAGTCCACCTGGCCATGCTGCTGTTCCAGTTTCAACTGACCTGAGCCCTAGGACCATGCCCCAGGACTACCTGACATGATGACTCCTTGCTGTCCCCAGTCTACCTGGCCATGCTGCTGCTCCAGTTTCAACTTCCACCTGACTGTGCTGCTGCTTTAGTTTCAACTGTTCTGCCTTATTATTATTCGACCATGCTGGTCATTTATGAACATTGAACATCTTGACCATGTTCTGTTATAATCTCCACCCGGCACAGCCAGAAGAGGACTGGCCACCCCACATAGCCTGGTTCCTCTCTAGGTTTCTTCCTAGGTATTGGCCTTTCTAGGGAGTTTTTCCTAGCCACCGTGCTTCTCCACCTGCATTGCTTGCTGTTTGGGGTTTTAGGCTGGGTTTCTGTACAGCACTTTGAGATATCAGCTGATGTACGAAGGGCTATATAAATAAATTTGATTTGATTTGATTTGATTTGGAACGCTTTAATGGAAAGCCGAGCACCAGTCGGCTTAGCTCTGTGTGCTCTAATTTTCGAGCTTCAGCCCTCCTCCTTCCCATCGGATTGCTCCACAATAGCCTACAGTACCTCATCACGCTGATATCTGGAAGGGATCTCACCTGGGCTACCGCAGTATGGGAACAGTAGCCGGCCATATACTCGAGCCTGGGGGGGTTTGTGGGAGAGGTGAGGAAGGTCTTTGATGCCCCGTTCTCCGGGAGAGAAGCTGCCTGGAAGTCAATCCAGCTCCGGTAGGACACCCGCACTGAGGCCGACTATGCGGTGGATTTCCGTACGTTGGCAGCGGAGAGTGCATGGAACCCGGATGCACTATTCGACATGTTCCTGCATGGCATCTTGGAGGAGGTTAAGGACAAGCTTGAGGCTCGGGAGTTACCCACAGATTTTGACTCCCTCATTGCTTCGACCATCCACATTGATGGGCAATTGCGGGAACAAAGGATGGAGAGGATATTCGATATCACTCGCACATCCAGGGATTCTACCTTGCCTCTGAGTCACCCCTGAAGCACCCGAGATTTCCCGACCTTCGAGAGTCACTTAGGAGGGCCGAGGCACTGTTTCCCGAGTCCACGCAACTAGGCAGGGCTGGGCTGTTGCCAGCGGAATGCCAACACCGGTTCAGCACAATGAGCTGTCTGTATTGTGGGACATTTTGTACTTCGTTACCGGTAAAAGACCAGATTCGCCGGTAGGAGCGAGTACTCTGGTGGGCCATATGGGGAACTTTTCTGCTTCCCTTACTCGAACCCCTTTTCATGTTATTCTGCTGTGGGGAAACCAGTCCAAATCTCTCCTAGTCCTCATTGACTCTGGGGCCGATGAGAGCTTTTTGGACGCCACTCTGGCTTCCAAGCTGAACATCCCCACTCAGCCCCTCTCCATTCCAGTGGATGTTAGAGCGTTGGACAGGCGCTCTATAGGTCGGGTTACCCATAACACCACTCCCATCAACCTACTGGGGTTAGGGATTCACAGCGAGACCATTCAGTTCCGGTTCATCAAGTCCCCCCAGATCCCTGTGGTTTTTGGATTCTCCTCACTCCAGCGACACAACCCACTCATCAACTGGTCTACGGGTGCCATCATGGGCTGGAGTCCATTCTGCCACGTCCATCTTCTGAAGTCGGCGCAACCTGCCCCGGGATATCTTTCTGCGTCCTCGGAGGTGATTCCGGATGTCTCCGCCATTCCCGCAGAGTACCAGAATCACCAGGAGGTGTTCAGCAAGTCCCGGGACCAAAATACAGCATGGTATTCTTGATACATGTTTAATGACGATGAAAAAACGAACAATACAAAAACAACAAACGTAACGTGAAAACCTATACAGCCTATCTGGTGCAAACAAACACAGAGACAGGAACAATCACCCACGAAACACTCAAAGAATATGGCTGCCTAAATATGGTTCCCAATCAGAGACAATGATAAACACATGCCTCTGATTGAGAACCACTTCAGGCAACCATAGACTTACCTAGAAAACCCCACTATGCCACAATCCCAATACGTACAAAAAAAAAACAAGACAAAACACACCACATAAAAAACCCATGTCACACCCTGGCCTGACCAAATAAAGAAAGAAAACACAAAATACTAAGACCAGGGCGTGACAACGGGCCACTTCCCTTCTGCCGTTCCGCCCCTATGACTGCGGGATGAACCTTCTCCCTAGCACCACGCCGCCCCGGGGGCATCTGTACCTGCTGTCGGGACCTGAAACCAAGGCTATGGAGAACTACATTGGGGACTCCTTAGCTACTGGATTTATCCATCCCTCTTCCTCTCCTGCTGGCGCAGGGTTCTTCTTCGTGGAGAAGAAGGACAATACACTGTGCCCATACATTGACTAATGGGGACTCAATGAAATCACTGTTAAGTACCGTTATTCGCTACCACTCATTTCCTCGGCCTTCTCCAGGGGACCACTGTGTTCTTCAAGCTGGATACACGTAAAGCCTACCACCTGGTGCGGATACGAGAGGGGGGCGAGTGGAAGACCGCATTCAACACAGCCAGCGGCCACTACGAATATCTGGTCATGCCCTTTGGCCTCACCAACTCCCCTGCCGTGTTCCAGGCTCTGGTGAATGACGTTCTCCGCGACTTGCTGAACCGGTTGGTCTTCGTCTACATTGATGACATCCTCGTCCAGTTGTACAATAGACTCTAGGTATCCCCCTGCTTCCCGTTCTAACATTTTGTTTGTGCCTCTTTTACTTTCCGTCTTGTACACCAGCTTCAAATAGATGAAAATACTATATTTGGGGTTTTGGAAAATAATATGTTTCGCAGCAGTTTAGATGGTACAGTGATTCTCTACACAATGACTGCTTATTTTGTCACATAAACTGAAATTAGGCAAACTATTCAAACTTTATCAACCAGGAAATGGCGGAGCGATTTCTGCATATTGCACTTTTAAAGTTATCTATTCAGCAGTTATAAATGTTAGTAACTCATTTGTTAATGGTCAGTGGATTGCCACTTTAAAATAATGTATACTTTTAGCAGTCATAAATGTTGATAACTCAGATATAAATGTTTATAGGTTTGTCACTTGAAAATAGGGTATGTTTTAGCGGTTATTTTTATTTATTTATTTTTATTTTACCTTTATTTAACCAGGTAGGCAAGTTGAGAACAAGTTCTCATTTACAATTGCGACCTGGCCAAGATAAAGCAAAGCAGTTCGACAGATAAAACGACACAGAGTTACACATGGAGTAAAAACAAACATACAGTCAATAATGCAGTATAAACAAGTCTATATACAATGTGAGCAAATGAGGTGAGAAGGGAGGTAAAGGCAAAAAAGGCCATGATGGCAAAGTAAATACAATATAGCAAGTAAAATACTGGAATGGTAGTTTTGCAATGGAAGAATGTGCAAAGTAGAAATAAAAATAATGGGGTGCAAAGGAGCAAAATAAATAAATAAATAAAAATTAAATACAGTTGGGAAAGAGGTAGTTGTTTGGGCTAAATTATAGGTGGGCTATGTACAGGTGCAGTAATCTGTGAGCTGCTCTGACAGTTGGTGCTTAAAGCTAGTGAGGGAGATAAGTGTTTCCAGTTTCAGAGATTTTTGTAGTTCGTTCCAGTCATTGGCAGCAGAGAACTGGAAGGAGAGGCGGCCAAAGAAAGAATTGGTTTTGGGGGTGACTAGAGAGATATACCTGCTGGAGCGTGTGCTACAGGTGGGAGATGCTATGGTGACCAGCGAGCTGAGATAAGGGGGGACTTTACCTAGCAGGGTCTTGTAGATGACATGGAGCCAGTGGGTTTGGCGACGAGTATGAAGCGAGGGCCAGCCAACGAGAGCGTACAGGTCACAATGGTGGGTAGTATATGGGGCTTTGGTGATAAAACGGATTGCACTGTGATAGACTGCATCCAATTTGTTGAGTAGGGTATTGGAGGCTATTTTGTAAATGACATCGCCAAAGTCGAGGATTGGTAGGATGGTCAGTTTTACAAGGGTATGTTTGGCAGCATGAGTGAAGGATGCTTTGTTGCGAAATAGGAAGCCAATTCTAGATTTAACTTTGGATTGGAGATGTTTGATATGGGTCTGGAAGGAGAGTTTACAGTCTAACCAGACACCTAAGTATTTGTAGTTGTCCACGTATTCTAAGTCAGAGCCGTCCAGAGTAGTGATGTTGGACAGGCGGGTAGGTGCAGGTAGCGATCGGTTGAAGAGCATGCATTTAGTTTTACTTGTATTTAAGAGCAATTGGAGGCCACGGAAGGAGAGTTGTATGGCATTGAAGCTTGCCTGGAGGGTTGTTAACACAGTGTCCAAAGAAGGGCCGGAAGTATACAGAATGGTGTCGTCTGCGTAGAGGTGGATCAGGGACTCACCAGCAGCAAGAGCGACCTCATTGATGTATACAGAGAAGAGAGTCGGTCCAAGAATTGAACCCTGTGGCACCCCCATAGAGACTGCCAGAGGTCCGGACAGCAGACCTTCCGATTTGACACACTGAACTCTATCAGAGAAGTAGTTGGTGAACCAGGCGAGGCAATCATTTGAGAAACCAAGGCTGTTGAGTCTGCCGATGAGGATATGGTTATGCATGTGGGTAAATCATTTATAGATGATTTGTGAGTTCACGCAGAGCTTAGACATACTTATTCTCACTATTGGTTACTCATCACTACATAACACGAGAGAATATTCAACACTTTGTTAAACATGTTCAGTCAATGAATGGTGGGTAGGAAGACCAAGACATGAAATGTTGTGAGAGGATACCTCCACTGTTTCACCAACCAAAGGGATTACGGTTACCATTTCACACCAGAGCGTTTACCATTCTTGGGCTATCACTGATAAGTGATAATCTGGTAATCGAGTAAAGGGTAATGATGATTCAATAATGTCCTGGATGTAAATTTGGCCAGTGCATCAGGGTTTCAAAAGATGGTCAAGATACATCATGAAAACCAACCTCTTGTGTTCCTGGGACAAAGCAACATTGCATCACACCCAAAAGGGAGAAAATAACTAATATTCAACTATAAAACTATTGAAAATAAGGTTGCATGATTATACATAAGGGTTAATCTTCTAAGCATTTATAAATGGTTAATAACTGGATGTAAATATTGGCTCATTTGGCAAACACTTTCCAGTTATTGCACTATTCTGGCCAATACGATATAACCGTTTATGAATGGTTTATAATGCATTTACAAACGATGAAATAACTCTTAACAACGTCATTATAATCCCTTTATGAACCCTTTACAAATGGAACCTTATTGTAAAGTGTTACCAGGTTGGGGCTTGCCTGAGTTAGAAAACCTCATGATAAAAAATCAAATTAAATGTTATTTGTCACATGCGCCAAATACAATAGGTATAGACCTTACAATGAAATGCTTACTTACAAACCCTTAAAAATAAGTGTTAATTCAAAAATAGATTTTTTAAAATAAAAGTAACAAATAATTAAAGAGCAGCAGTAAAATAACAAGTGAGAGTATATAAAGGGGGTACTGGTACACAGTCAATATGCTGGGACACCGGTTAGTCGAGGTAATTGAGGTAATATGTACATGTAGGTAGAGTTAAAGTGACTATGCATAGATTATAAACAGAGAGTAGCAGCAGTGTAAAAGAGGGGTCTGGGTAGCCCTTTGATTAGGTGTTTCGGAGTCTTATGGCTTGGGGGTAGAAGCTGTTAAGAAGCCTTTTGGACCTAGACTTGGCGCTCCGGTACTGCTTGCCATGCGGTAGCAGAGAGAACAGTCTATGACTGGGGTGGCTGGAGTCTTTGACAATTTTTAGGGCCATCCTCTGACACAGCCTGGTAGAGAGGTCCTGATGGCAGGAAGCTTGGCCCCGGTGATGTACTGGGCCAGACCCTCTGTAGTGCTTTGCGGACAGAGGCCGAGCAGTTGCCATACCAGGCAGTGATGCAACCCGTCAGGATGCTCTCGATGGTGCAGCTGTAGAACATTTTGAGGATCTGAGGACCCATGTCAAATCTTTTCATTCTCCTGAGGGGGAATAGGTTTTGTCGTACCCTCTTCACAACTGTCTTGGTGTGCTTAAGACCATGTTCGTTTGTTGGTGATGAGGACGCCAAGGAACTTAAAGCTCTCAACCTGCTCCACTACAGCCCCGTCGATGAGAATAGGGGCATGCTCGGTCCTCCTTTTCCTGTAGTCCACAATCATCTCCTTTGTCTTGATCACATTGATGGAGAGGTTGTTGTCCTTGCAACACAAGGTCTCTGACCTCCTCCCTATAGGCTGTCTCATCGTTGTCTGTGATCAGGCCTACCACTGTCATCAGCTAACTTAATGATGGTGTTTGCGTTGTGCCTGGCCGTGCATTCATGAGTGAACAGGGAGTACAGGAGGGGACTGAGCATGCACCCCTGAGGGGCCCCCGTGTTGAGGATCAGCGTGGCGGATGTGTTGTTACCTACCCTTACCACCTGGGGGGCGGCCCGTCAGGAAGTCCAGGATCCAGAGGGAGGTGTTTAGTCCCAGGGTCCTTAGCTTAATGATGAGCTTTGAGGGCACTATGGTGTTGAACGCTGAGCTGTAGTCAATGAATAGCATTCTCACATAGGTATTCCTTTTGTCCAGGTGGGAAAGGGCAGTGTGGAGTGCAATAGAAATTGCATCATCTGTGGATCGGTTGGGGCGGGATGCAAATTGGAGTGGGTCTAGGGTTTCTGGGATAATGGTGTTGATGTGAGCCATGATCAGCCTTTCAAAGCACTTCATGGCTACAGACTGTAGTCATTTAGGCAGGTTACCTTAGCGTTCTAGGGCACAGGAACTATGGTGCTCTGTTTAAAACATGTTGGTATTACAGACTCAGTCAGGGACTGGTTGAAAATGTCAGTGAAGACACTTACTAGTTGGTCGGCACATGCTCGGAGTACACGTTCTGGTAATCCGTCGGGCCCTGCGGCCTTGTGAATGTCGACCTGTTTAAAGGTCTTACTCACAACGGCTACAGAGAGCGTGATCACACAGTCGTCCAGAACAGCTGGTGCTCTCATGCATGTTTCAGTGTTGCTTGCCTCAAAGAAAGCATAGAAGTAATTTATCTTATTTGTAGGTTTGCGTTCCTGGGCAGCTCGCGGCTGTGCTTCCCTTTGTAGTCTGTAATAGTTTGCAAGCCCTGCCACATCCGACGAGCGTCGGAGCCGGTGCAGTACGATTCAATCTTAGTCCTGTATTGACGCTTTACTTATTTGATGGTTCCTCGGAGGATATAGCGGGATTTCTTATAATCTTCCGGGTTAGAATCCCGCTCCTTGAAAGCAGCTCTACCCTTTAGCTCAGTGGGGATGTTGCCTGTAATACATGGCTTCTGGTTGGGGTATGTACGTATGGTCACTGTCGGGACGACGTCGTCGATGCACTTATTGATGAAGCCAGTGACTGATGTGGTGTACTCCTCATAGCCACCGGAAGAATCCCGGAACCGTTCCAGACTGTGCTAGCCAAACAGTCCTGTAATGTAGCATCCGCGTCATCTGACCACTTCCGTATTGACCGAGTTACTGGTGCATCCTGCTTGTAAGCAGGAATCAGGAGGATAGAATTATGGTCAGATTTGCCAAATTGCGGGCGAGGGCGAGAGTTTTGTACGTGTCTCTGTGTGTGGAGTAAAGGTGGTCTAGAGTTTTCCCTCTGGTTGCACATTTAACATGCTGATAGAGACTAGGTAGAACGGATTTGAGTTTCCCTGCATTAAAGTCCCCTGCCACTAGAAGCGCCGCCTCTGGATGAGCATTTTCCTATTTGCTTATGGCCCTATACAGCTCGTTGAGTGTGATCTTACTGCCATTGATTGTACATTGGCAAATAGGAACAATGGTAAAGGTAGATTACCCTCTAGGCGATGAATCCTAACAAGGCACCCGGACCGTCGTCCACAATATCTGTGTCTATTCCTCCTGCGATTGACGGGGATGAGGGCCCTGTCGGGCGTCCCAAGTAAATACTTCCCGTCCGACTCGCTGAAGAATAAGAATTCCTCCAGTACAGGGTGAGTAATCGCTGCCCTGATATCAGCTCTTTTCGGTCATAAGACACGGTGGCAGAAACATTATGTATAAAATAGTGACAAATAAAGCGGAAAAACTTACACAATAACATAATTGGTTACGGAATCGTAAAACGGCAGCCATTTCCGTTGGCGCCATTATTATGAGCTGCAGACCATACAATTTTCATCTATATTTTTTGTAGCTGCCTATTTACCGCCACAAACAGGTATTGGTACTAAGACCTCACTAAATGAGCTGTAAAAGGCCATAAGCAAACAAGAACATTTACATTCAGAGGCGACATTTCTCGTGGCCAGTGATTTTATTGCGTGGAAACTGAAATCCGTTTTACCTCTATTTTACCAGCATGTCACCCATGCAACTAGAGGCAACAAAACTCTAGATCACCTTAATTCCACACACATAAACGTATACAAGGCCCTCCCTCGCCCTCTCTTTAGCAAATCAGGCCATAACTATATCCTCCTGCTTCCTGCTTACAAGCAAAAGCTCAAACAGGAAGTACCAGTGACACGCCCAATACTGAAGTTGTCCAATGAAGTGGATGCTATGCTACAAGACAGTTTCGCTAGCACAGATTGGAAAATGTTCCTGAATTCATCCGATAACATTAAGGAGTTTACCACATCAGTCACCGGCTTCATTAATAAGAGCACTGATGACGTTGACCCCACAGTGACAATTGAGCTAAAGGCTAGAGCTGCCACGCATTCCCTGTATATAGCCATGTTATTACCTCGTACCCCTGCACATGCCTCGTACTCCCTGTATATAGTCATGTTATTACCCCTTCACATTGACTCAGTTCTGGTACTCTCTGTATACAGCCATGTTATTACTACTCCCTGTATATAGCCATGTTATTACTACTCTCTGTATATAGTCATGTTATTACTACTCTCTGTATATAGTCATGTTATTACTACTCCCTGTATATAGTCATGTTATTACTACTCTCTGTATATAGTCATGTTATTACTACTCCCTGTATATAGCCATGTTATTACTACTCCCTGTATATAGTCATGTTATTACTACTCCCTGTATATAGCCATGTTATTACTACTCCCTGTATATAGCCATGTTATTACTACTCCCTGTATATAGCCATGTTATTACTACTCCCTGTATATAGCCATGTTATTACTACTCCCTGTATATAGCCATGTTATTACTACTCCCTGTATATAGCCATGTTATTACTACTCTCTGTATATAGTCATGTTATTACTACTCCCTGTATATAGCCATGTTATTACTACTGCCTGTATATAGTCATGTTATTACTACTCCCTGTATACAGCTATGTTATTACTATTGCCTGTATATAGCCATGTTATTACTACTCCCTGTATATAGCCATGTTATTACTACTCTCTGTATATAGTCATGTTATTACTACTCCCTGTATATAGCCATGTTATTACTACTCCCTGTATATAGTCATGTTATTACTACTCCCTGTATATAGCCATGTTATTACTACTGCCTGTATATAGCCATGTTATTACTACTCCCTGTATATAGCCATGTTATTACTACTCTCTGTATATAGCCATGTTATTACTACTCCCTGTATATAGTCATGTTATTACTACTCCCTGTATATAGCCATGTTATTACTACTCCCTGTATATAGCCATGTTATTACTACTCCCTGTATATAGCCATGTTATTACTACTCCCTGTATATAGCCATGTTATTACTACTCCCTGTATATAGTCATGTTATTACTACTCCCTGTATATAGCCATGTTATTACTACTCCCTGTATATAGCCATGTTATTACTACTCCCTGTATATAGCCATGTTATTACTACTCCCTGTATATAGCCATGTTATTACTACTCCCTGTATATAGCCATGTTATTACTACTCTCTGTATATAGCCATGTTATTACTATTGCCTGTATATAGCCATGTTATTACTACTCCCTGTATATAGCCATGTTATTACTACTCCCTGTATATAGCCATGTTATTACTACTCCCTGTATATAGCCATGTTATTACTACTCTCTGTATATAGCCATGTTATTACTACTCCCTGTATATAGTCATGTTATTACTACTCCCTGTATATAGCCATGTTATTACTACTCCCTGTATATAGCCATGTTATTACTACTCCCTGTATATAGCCATGTTATTACTACTCCCTGTATATAGCCATGTTATTACTACTCCCTGTATATAGCCATGTTATTACTACTCTCTGTATATAGCCATGTTATTACTATTGCCTGTATATAGCCATGTTATTACTACTCCCTGTATATAGCCATGTTATTACTACTCCCTGTATATAGCCATGTTATTTTCTACATCGTTATTGTTTTTCATTATTCACTGTGTATTTATTCCCATAAGTAAACCTTTCACTGTTAGTCTACACCTTTTGTTTACAAAGCATGAGACAAATAAAATGTGATTTGATTTGATTATGTGAACGTAGAGCGTTATAGTCATTGCTCTACGTGTCCTGATCTGCTTAAGTGGAACACAATCTCCCAAATCGACGGAGCAGCTCCGCTCATCGGTGCGTAAACCTCTTAAGTTTAACAGAACTTGTTCATGTCAGACCTATTTTTAGCAGCCATCCATCCACAAGCCATAATACTCTGTCGTTTTGGGGAGAAAACTATCCCGTTTGTTAGCCTCTGGGGCTGTATTTGTCATTCGTCTGTATGTCGTTGTTGATTCAGACTGGTTGGGGTTCAGTAGCCAATTCATTCCTGCTGCTTATTCAGGTTGAGTTCCATATGGCACCATATTCCCTACATAGTGCACTACTTTTGACCAGAGCCCTATTGGGCATGGTCAAAAGTAGTGCACTACACAGGCAGCCTGCCTGTTATTTCTCTGTTGTCCATGACATAGAAGGCAGTGATTGAGTACTATGAGAACTGTACTCTGTGGAAACTAGCAGGGAATGGAAGGGCTTTCCTCGCTCCACACACGATGATGATTGATAAATATTTTTCTCGAGGCGGGAGTCTTCGCTCAGTGTGTTAATGATGGGGACATGGTGAGGAGAGAGGAGAGTTGGAGAGCTGGAGACTTCAGTGAGCAAAACCTTCCACTGCCTCTATGTGCTTTCCTGACTGCCTGGCTGCTGCCACTCATTCAGTATTCCAACACTATTCAGTGTTAGTGGATTGGGCTTTCAATCTTAAGTGACTGAGGGTTTTCAGTTAAAAGGGAGCTTTTGTTACCTTCATATGGTATTTATTTGATTAATAAATAGTCACATTTGCTGAAAGAAACATGGAATCACACACACTCTTGGGATGTTACGCAATCTAATTTATTGTATATTCCAAGGTCCCAACTCTCTAATCTCTGGTCTCCATACAGTAGCTTTAAAGACACGTGGTGGAATGGTTGACTATGGTTTTAGACCCCATCATAGCACCGAGACTGCACTTGTGAAGGTGGTAAATTACCTTTTAATGGCATCAGACCGAGGCTCTGCATCTGTCCTCGTGCTCCTAGACCTTAGTGCTGCTTTTGATACCATCGATCACCACATTCCTTTGGAGAGATTGGAACACAAATTGGTCTACACGGACAAGTTCTGGCCTGGTTTAGATCTTATCTGTCGGAAAGATATCAGTTTGTCTCTGTGAATGGTTTGTCCTCTGACAAAACAACTGTAAATTTCGGTGTTCCTCAAGGTTCCGTTTTAGGACCACTATTGTTTTCACTATATATTTTACCTCTTGGGGATGTCATTCGAAAACATAATGTTAACTTTCACTGCTATGCGGATGACACACAGCTGTACATTTCAATGAAACATGGTGAAGCCCCAAAATTGCCCTCGCTAGAAGCATGTGTTTCAGACATAAGGAAGTGGATGGCTGCAAACTTTCTACTTTTAAACTCGGACAAAACAGAGATGCTTGTTCTAGGTCCCAAGAAACAAAGATATCTTCTGTTGAATCTGACAATTAATCTTAATGGTTGTACAGTCGTCTCAAATAAAACTGTGAAGGACCTCGGTGTTACTCTGGACCCTGATCTCTCTTTTGAAGAACATATCAAGACCATTTCAAGGACAGCTTTTTTCCATCTACGTAACATTGCAAAAATCTGAAACTTTCTGTCAAAAAATGATGCAGAAAAATTAATCCATGCTTTTGTCACTTCTAGGTTAGACTACTGCAATGCTCTACTTCCCGGCTACCCGGATAAAGCACTAAATAAACTTCAGTTGGTGCTAAATACGGCTGCTAGAATCCTGACTAGAACCCCAAAATTTGATCGTATTACTCCAGTGCTAGCCTCCCTACACTGGCTTCCTGTCAAGGCAAGGGCTGATTTCAAGGTTTTACTGCTAACTTACAAAGCATTACATGGGCTTGCTCCTACCTACCTCTCTGATTTGGTCCTGCCGTACATACCTACACGTACGCTACGATCACAAGACGCATGCCTCCTAATTGTCCCTAGAATTTCTAACAAACAGCTGGAGGCAGGGCTTTCTCCTATAGCGCTCCATTTTTATGGAATGGTCTGCCTACCCATGTAAGAGATGCAAACTCGGTCTCAACCTTTAAGACTCATCTCTTCAGTGGGTCATATGATTGAGTGTAGTTTGGCCCAGGAGTGTGAAGGTGAACGGAAAGGCTCTGGAGCAACGAACCACCCTTGCTGTCTCTGCCTGGTCGGTTCCCCTCTTTCCACTGGGATTCTCTGCCTCTAACCCTATTACAGGGGCTGAGTCACTGGCTTACTAGGGCTCTTTCATACCGTCCCTAGGAGGGGTGCGTCACTTGAGTGGGTTGAGTCACTGATGTGATCTTCCTGTCTGGGTTGGCGCCCCCCCCTTGGGTTGTGCCGTGGCGGAGATCTTTGTGGGCTATACTCGGCCTTGTCTCAGGATGGTAAGTTGGTGGTTGAAGATATCCCTCTAGTGGTGTGGGGGCTGTGCTTTGGCAAAGTGGGTGGGGTTATATCCTTCCTGTTTGGCCCTGTCCGGGGGTGTCCTCGGATGGGGCCACAGTGTCTCCTGACCCCTCCTGTCTCAGCCTCCAGTATTTATGCTGCAGTAGTTTATGTGTCGGGGGCTAGGGTCAGTTTGTTATATCTGGAGTACTTCTCCTGTCCTATTCGGTGTCCTGTGTGAATTTAAGTGTGCTCTATCTAATTCTCTCTTTCTCTCTTTCTTTCTCTCTCTCTGAGGACCTGAGCCCTAGGACCATGCCTCAGGACTACCTGACATGATGACTCCTTGCATGTCCCCAGTCCACCTGGCCGTGCTCCTGCTCCAGTTTCAACTGTTCTGCCTTATTATTATTTGACATGCTGGTCATTTATGAACATTTGAACATCTTGGCCATGTTCTGTTATAATCTCCACCCGGCACAGCCAGAAGAGGACTGGCCACCCCACATAGCCTGGTTCCTCTCTAGGTTTCTTCCTAGGTTTTGGCCTTTCTCTGGAGTTTTTCCTAGCCACCGTGCTTCTACACCTGCATTGCTTGCTGTTTGGGGTTTTAGGCTGGGTTTCTGTACAGCACTTTGAGATATCAGCTGATGTACGAAGGGCTTTATAAATACATTTGATTTGATTTTGATTTGATTTGACTATGGGCTAATCTGTGAGTACATGCAGTATGGAAATATACAGAATAACATATGTGATGGGATGAAACATAAGTGTAATGTAAAGGAGAAAGTGTATGTTGCCTGGTTGACCCCTGGTCTGGAACAACTCATAGGGCCCTCTGTGTGTGTGTGTGTGTGTGTGTGTGTGTGTGTGTGTGTGTGTGTGTGTGTCTCTTGAGGTCTGTCTCACTCCCCTGCCCTGGTTCAAATGGCTAGAGATGGTCTACTGTGCTTCAGTCTAATCCAATCAACACACGTTTAATGTTATGGGGTGACAGGGTAACCTAGTGGTTAGAGTGTTGGACTAGTAACCGGAAGGTTGCAAGTTCAAACCCCTGAGCTGATAAGGTACAAATCTGTCGTTCTTCCCCTGAACAGGCAGTTAACCCACTGTTCCTAGGCCGTCAATGAAAATAAGAATTTGTTCTTAACTGACTTGCCTAGTTAAATAAAGGTAAAATAAATGAAAAATGTCCTCAACAGAACCATGTTACCAAGCACAAGCTGATTAACCCTGCATATACTCTGAGGTGTAACTAGTTATCAGATCAACCCTCTAGCCATGCTTTGTGTTCACAACCAAGGCCTAGTGATTCACTGAACCAGTGTCTTTTCCAAGTCCCCTTGGTTCTCAGCCAAAATGAACAAACAAAACCTTCCTACTCCTCCATCTCTGCTGAATAAACAAACCTACCTGTCCTTGCCCACTGTGTTGAAAAACACTCAGTGACTAAGAAAACCTGACAATCACCTCCTTCACTGTGCTGTTTCAGAGCCATCTATCTGTCAACACAGCCTTCTAGAAGAGTTGTTGCCATGACAGAGCTGTGGGCCAGGTGAAGTGTCAGGGGCTTTTCTCAGTCAGCCAAGGGCTTTTACACAGGACAGGTCATGACCGCTCAATGAGTGGGTGGATGGTTTAAAGAGACGTCAAGGTTTATTCATAACTGTGTACAGTCTACATGTATAATGATACCACAATCAAATCTATGAGATGTAGATTTTTAGATAAATCTATGAGATGTTTCAAATAGAAACTAGCTTATGATCTAGTTGAAAACTCTACTTCCTGTCCACCATTTAGATTTTCTGCCCCTTATCCGTTATTATAATAGTGATCTAAATGCTCTGTATCTGTGTGATAAGGAATTACATGTTGTGATTCACACCCATCCAGTTGTTTTATTTTTAAAAAACATGATTTTTTATATGACCCACACACAGGTGTAAATGTAAATATAAATGTCATGTCTCAATCACTACCAGTGTCTCTGATTAAATCTTGACCCACCCATCAACATGCTGCCTCTCTGATGTCGGTGATGAACCAAGTCTCTCAGTGTTGTAACAGGAGAAAGCCATCTGTAAATATGTGTTCAAAGCAACATCCTTTCATCTGAGATGTCAAACATTTGGCAGAGCACCAGTGTGAGTAACCCAATGAGCTATCGGCAATAAAGGGGATACAAGGCACTGAAGCATAAAATCACTCAGTGCCTGTCATGATTGAGAAGGTAACATCTTTCCTCTCCTGAACTATTTTCCTTAGCATTGCACTTCTCTCTCTCTCTCTCTCTCTCTCTCTCTCTCTCTCTCTCACTCTCTGTCTCTCTCTCTCTCTCACTCTCTCTCTCTCTCTCTCTCTCTCTCACTCTCTCTCTCTCTCTCTCTCTCACTCTCTCTCTCTCTCTCTCTCTCTCTCTCTCTCTCTCACTCTCTCTCTCTCTCTCTCTCTCTCTCTCTCTCTCTCTCTCTCTCACTCTCTCTCTCTCTCTCTCTCTCTCACTCTCTCTCTCTCTCTCTCTCTCTCTCTCTCTCTCTCTCTCTCTCTCTCTCTCTCTCTCTCTCTCTCTCTCTCTCTCTCTCTCAATTCAATTTCAATTTTTATTGTCAAGTGAAATAGATAATAAACAAAAGTGAAATAAACAGTAAAACATTAACAGTAAACATTACACTCACAAAAGTTCCAAAAGAATAAAGACATTACAAATGTCATATTATGTGGAAATTGTTAAAGTACAAAAGGGAAAAGAAATAAACATAAACGTGGTGTTTGTTCTTCACTGGTTGCCATTTTCTTGTGGCAACAGGTCACAAATCTTGCTGCTCTGATGGCACACTGTGATATTTCACCCAATAGACATGGGAGTTTATCAAAATTGGGTTTGTTTTCAAATTCTTTGTGAAATCTGGGGGAAATATGTGTCTCTAATATGGAAATACATTGGCAGGAGGTTAGGAAGTGCAGCTCAGTTTCCACCTCATTTTGTGGGCAGTGTGCACATAGCCTGTCTTCTCTAGAGAGCCAGGTCTGCCTACGACGGCCTTTCTCAATAGCAAGACTGTGCTCACTGAGTCTGTACATAGTCTAAGCATTCCTTAAGTTTGGGTCAGTCACAGTGGTCAGGTATTCTGCCACAGTGTACTTTGTTTAGGGCCAAATTGCATTCTAGTTTGCTCTGTTTTTTTTGTTAATTCTTTCCAATTTGTCAAGTAATTATCTTTTTGTTTTCTCATGATTTGGTTTGGTCTAATTGTGTTGCTGTCCTGGGGACCTTTGGAGTCTGTTTGTGTTTGTGAACAGAGCCCCAGGACAAGCTTGCTTAGGGGACTCTTCTCTAGGTTAATCTCTCTGTAGGTGATGACTTTGTTATGGAAGATTTGGGACTCGACTCCTTTTAGGTGGTTATAAACTCAGTAAAAAAAGAAATGTCCCTTTTTCAGGACCCTGTCTTTCAAAGATAATTTGTAAAAATCGAAACAACATCACAGATCTTCATTGTTTCCCATGCTTGTTCTGGAGCTCTGTTTCCCATGCTTGTTCTGGGGCTTGTTCAATGAGCCAAAAACAATTAATGAACATGCACCTGTGGAACGACCGTTAAGACACTAACAGCTTAGGCAATTAAGGTCACAGTTATGAAAACTTAGGAAACTAAAGAGGCTTTCTACTGACTCTGAAAAACACCAATAGAAAGATGCACAGGGTCCCTGCTCATCTGCGTGAGCGTGCCTTTGGCATGCTGCAAGGAGGCACGAGGACTACAGATATGTGGCCAGGGCAATAAATGACAATGTCCGTACTGTGAGACGTCTAAGACAGCGCTACAGGGAGACAGGATAGACAGCTGATTGTCCTCGCAGCGGCAGACCACGTGCAACAGGATCGGTACAGCCGAACATCACACCTGCGGGACAGTTACAGGATGGCAACAACAACTGCCCGAGTTACACCAGGAATGCACAATCCCTCCATCAGTGCTCAGACTGTCTGCAATAGGCTGAGACAGGCTGGACTGAGGGCTTGTAGGCCTGTTGTAAGGCAGGTCCTCACCAGACATCACCGGCAACAACATCGCCTATGGGCACAAACCCACCATCACTGGACCAGACAGGACCAGCAAAAAGTGCTCTTCACTGACGAATCGGGAGTGATGGTCGGATTCACCTTTATCCTCAAAAGAATGAGCGTTACACTGAGGCCTGTACTCTGGAGCGGGATCGATTTGGAAGTGGAGGGTCCGTCATGATCTGGGGTGGTGGGTCACAGCATCATCGGACTGAGCTTGTTGTCATTGCCTGCAATCTCAATGCATTACAGGGAAGACATCCTCCTCCCTCACGTGGTACCCTTCCTGCAGGTTCATCCTGACATGACCCTCCAGCATGACAATGCTACCAGCCATACTGCTCGTTCTTTGCATGATTTCCTGCAAGACAGGAATGTCAGTGTTCTGCCATGGCCAGCGAAGAGCCCGGATCTCAATCCCAATGAACACGTCTGTGACCTGTTGGATCGGAGGGTGAGGGCTAGGGCCATTCCCCTCAGAAATGTTCGGGAATTAGCAGGTGCCTTGGTGGAAGAGTGGGGTAACATCTCAAAGCAAGAACTGGCAAATCTGGTGCAGTCCATGAGGAGGAGATGCACTGTAGTACTTAATGCAGCTGGTGGCTACATCAGATACTGACTGTTACTTTTGATTTTGACCCCCCGTTTGTTCAGGGACATATTATTCCATTTCTGTTAGTCACATGTCTGTGGAACTTGTTCAGTTTATGTCTCAGTTGTTGAATCGTGTTATGCAGAAGACACATTTCAGTTGAATGCATTCAGTTGTACAACTGACTAGGTATCCCCCTCTCTCTTTCCTTTCCTTTCACTTTCAAGTATTCTTAGCCAGATCTTAATTGGTATGTCAAATTCTATGTTCCTTTTGATGGCATAAAAGGCCCTTCTTGCCTTGTCTCTCAGATCGTTCACAGCCTTGTGGAAGTTACTTGTGGCGCTGATGTTTAGACCGAGGTATGTATAGTTTTTTGTGTGCTCTAGGGCAACGGTGGTCTCAATGGAATTTCTATTTGTGGTCCTGGCAACTGGACCTTTTTTGGAACACAATTATTTTTGTCTTACTGAGATTTACTGTCAGGGCCCAGGGCTGACAGAATCTGTTCAGAAGATCTAGGTGCTGCTGTATGCCCTTGGTTGGGGACAGAAGCACCAGATCATCAGCAAATAGTAGACATTTGACTTCAGATTCTAGTAGGGTGAGGCCGGGTGCTGCAGACTATTCTTGTGCCCTCACCAATTCATTGATATATATGTTGAAGAGGGCGGGGCTTAAGCTGCCTCCCTGTCTCACCCCAGGGCCCTGTGGAAAGAAATGTGTGTGTTTATTGACAATTGTAACTGCGCACTTGTTGTTTGTGGATATAGATTTTATAATGTCGTATGTTTTTCCCCCAACACCACTTTCCATAAATTTGTAAAGCAGGCCCTCATGCCAAATTGTGTCAAAAGCGTTTTGAAATCAACAAAGAGAAGACTTTGCCTTTGTTTGTATTTGTTTCTTTGTCAATTAGGGTCTGTCATACAGTCATTTGTTAAAAGCCAATTTGGCATTTGCTCAGTACATTGTTTTCACTGAGGAAGTGTACGAGTCTGCTGTAAATGATATTGCAGAGGATTTTCCCAAGGTTGCTGTTGATGCATTTCGCACAGTAGTTATTGGGGTCAAATTTGTTTCCACTTTTGTCAGTTGGGTGATCAGTCCTTGGTTCCAAATATTGGGTTAGATGCCAGAGCTAAGGATGATATTAAAAAGTTTAAGTATAGCCAATTGGAATTTGTGGTCTGTATATTTTATCATTTTATTTAGGATACTGTCAACACCACAGGCCTTTTTGGGTTGGAAGGTGTATATTTTGTCCTGTAGTTCATTCAATGTAATTGGAGAATCCAGTGGGTTCTGGTCTTTAATAGTTGATTCTAAGATTTGTAATTTGTCATGTATACATTTTTGCTGTTTGTTCTTTGTTATAGGGCCAAAAATATTGGAGAAGTGGTTTATCCAAACATCTCTGTTTTGGATAGATTACTCTTCATGTTGTTGTTTGTTTAGTGTTTTCCAATTTTCCCAGAAGTGGTTAGAGTCTATGGATTCTTCAATTACATTTAGCTGATTTCTGAAGTGCTTTCTTTTTCCGTGGTGAATTTCTGTATTGTTTTAGTGATTCACCATAGTGAAGGCGTAGACTCAGGTTTTCCGGGTCTCTACGTTTTCTGTGTCTCCATGTTTTTGGTTGGACAGGTTTCTCACTTTCTTTCTAATGTTTTTGAAGTCTTCTTCAAACCATTTGAGGTTTTCTGTTTGACATTTTTTAGATTTGAAAGAGAAGCTGAGAGGTCATGTTCACTATCACAGTTAAACGTTTTGTCCATGAAGTTGTCTAAAAGGTATTGCATTTGTTGTTGTCTAATTATTTTTTGGTAGGTTTCCACACTACTTTACTTCCATCTATAGCATTTGTTAATATTACTCAGTTCCTTTGGCTTTGATGCCTCATGATTTAGTATTGGTCTGTACAAGTAGACTGTGATTTTGCTGTGATCGGATAGGGGTTATGGTTATGGTTATGTTTTTGTAGTTGTGCCTAAGGGGCATCTCTCTCTCTCTTCTCTCTCTCTCTCTCTCTCTCTCTCTCTCTCTCTCTCTCTTCTCTCTCTCTCTCTCTCTCTCTCTCTCTCTCTCTCTCTCTCTCTCTCTCTTCTCTCTCTCTCTCTCTCCCTCCACACAAGGGATCTCTGTTCCCAAAGCCAGTGACACGAACGGACCCTCTGGCTCTCCTCTCCTCTCTCAAATAGCCTTTTCCCTGTGTCTAACGTTTTGTCATCTGGTACAGTGATATTATGTGAATTATCCTACCTACGCTGATGCTGGAGAGGTGCCTTGTGGGTGATTCATCACCTGCTTGGTCAAGCGGTTGGTTCCTCTCGGTCTGACATGCAGAGAGAGCGCCAGGTGCAGGGGGGTTAATTGAGGGCGATTAAGGTGATTCATACGTTTGTTTGAAGTAAAAACACAAGACAGAACGGCTTTTGTTACAGCCCAAATATTTTTGGGGAAAAACCATCAGCGTGGGTGTAGTGGAGGGGGGCTGAGGGGGTAAGGGGAGGGTGGCTGAGGGGGTAAAGGGAGGGGGGCTGAGTGGGTAGTGACAAATGCGATCAGGTTGTGTGTGAGTAAGTGTGGCAGGCAGGTAGGCCTGATGGGGATGGTGTGTGGAAACAGAGCCCTGTGCTGTGTGCACTGAGGGGGAAAGAGTAATATTGACACGAAGCTAGCTGGTTATAAAGAGCTCCTGTTTCTATTACACTATCCACTCTCCTGATTGTCTCTGGGAGACCAACGGCTCAGTTTGCCTTGCCGTGACTTCTGTGACTGTTTGACAATAGTGTCTGTGTGTGTCTGTGTGTATCTGTGTGTGTGTGTCTGTGTGTGTCTGTGTCTGTGTGTCTGTGTGTGTCTGCGTCTGTGTGTAACAATTATTCCAAGATGGCGTAGCAGTGCAGACTTGTTTGTCATTAATAAACAATAAATAAAGGTAAATCAAATAAAATAAAATTGTGTAAATTTGTCTTTTTTTGTATATATTTCAATCTCTTTTTCCATTTTTAAATTAAATACAGTGCCTTGCGAAAGTATTCGGCCCCCTTGAACTTTGCGACCTTTTGCCACATTTCAGGCTTCAAACATAAAGATATAAAACTGTATTTTTTTGTGAAAGAATCAACAACAAGTGGGACACAATCATGAAGTGGAACGACATTTATTGGATATTTCAAACTTTTTGAACAAATCAAAAACGAAAAAATTGGGCGTGCAAAATTATTCAGCCCCTTTACTTTCAGTGCAGCAAACTCTCTCCAGAAGTTCAGTGAGGATCTCTGAATGATCCAATGTTGACCTAAATGACTAATGATGATAAATACAATCCACCTGTGTGTAATCAAGTCTCCGTATAAATGCAATGTATACCTTCCGGCAACCCGCCTCACCCAATGTGATGCGAATCTGCTATTTTTAGACCCTATAGCTAGAACCTCCATCAGCAGCTAGCCATCAGATGCTAACCAGCTAATTAGCTACTAGCTATTTATTGTTAGCCACTGTTAGCCACTGTTATCCACTGCTAGCGGCCTTTACCTTTAGCTCAGATACCATTCGCTTTTAGCTTGGATAATACCCGCCGGTCTGCACAGCGCGATATCAACCCTAAGCATATCGGACTGCTTTTCTCCACTATATCACCAGATTCCTGCCGTAAGCTCCCGGCCTGCTCAGTGGACCCTATGATCATTCGGCTACACAGCTGATGCCTCCCGGACTCTTCACGAACATGACTAGAAGCCACTACATCACTAGATTCCTGCCCTAAGCTCTGGACCTTTGCATCGGATCATTGCTGCTAGCTAGCTGCTACCGAGTGGCTATAGTGGCTAACGCCCTTGTCCCAAAGCTAGCACCAGCTAGCCTCGAGCCAGGCGCATCTCCCGGCTAGAAAACAAAATTACTCCAGCTACAATACCACTTTTGCCAATTGGCTTGGACCCTTTGTCGAAACGGTGCCCTGCCGATCCATCACGACTGGTCTGCCGATGTAATTCCGTCCGTTGTGCCCTCAACCGGCCTTTGCCGGACGTCGGTGAAGACGCTTCTGCTAGCCCCGGCCTGCTATCTTTATGAACGCCGTGTCTCCCACTTGCTAGCGTAGAAACGACTACCTAACGGCTTCCCTGTTTCATCTATTGCTGTTCACTGGACACTATGATCACCTGGCTCCATAGCTGATGCCTGCTGGACTGTTCATTAATCACGGTACTCCATTTAGTTTATTTTGTTTATCTGTTGGCCCTAGCCCCGAACTCAGGCCCTGTGTGTAGCTAACCGACCCTCTCTGCCCATTCATTGCCGTTTTACCTGTTGTTGTTGTCTTAGCTGATTAGCTGCTGTTGTCTTACCCGTTGTTGTCTTAGCTGATTAGCTGTTGCTGCCTTACCTGTTGTTGTCTTAGCTGATTAGCTGTTGTTGTCTTACCCGTTGTTGTCTTAGCTAGCTCTCCAAATCAACACCTGAGATTTCTTTATGCCTCGCTTTATGTCTCTCTCTCTAATGTCAATATGTCTTGTATACTGTTGTTTAGGGTAGTTATCAAAATATATTTTAAAATATCTGTGTGTGTCTGTCTATCTGTGTGTATCTGTGTGTATCTGTGTGTATCTGTGTGTATCTGTGTGTGTCTGTGTGTCTGTGTGTGTTGTTTTGTATCTGTGTGTCTGAGCAGAGGGTGTGTTTTATGCAGTAAGTGTGTGTCTGAGCAGAGGGTGTGTTTTATGCAGTAAGTGTGTGTGTATATGAGTCTTAAGAAGTGTGTAGCTGTGTGCATTTATCTGTAATGTGTGTATCTGTGTGTGTCTGAGCAGAGGGTGTGTTTTATGCAGTAAGTGTGTGTATATGAGTCTTAAGAAGTGTGTGTATCTGTGTGTCTGAGCAGAGGGTGTGTTTTATGCAGTAAGTGTGTGTGTATGAGTCTTAAGAAGTGTGTAGCTGTGTGTCTGAGCAGAGGGTGTGTTTTATGCAGTAAGTGTGTGTATATGAGTCTTAAGAAGTGTGTAGCTGTGTGCATTTATCTGTAATGTGTGTATCTGTGTGTTTTGTTTTGTATCTGTGTGTCTGAGCAGAGGGTGTGTTTTATGCAGTAAGTGTGTGTGTCTGAGCAGAGGGTGTGTTTTATGCAGTAAGTGTGTGTGTATATGAGTCTTAAGAAGTGTGTGTAGCTGTGTGCATTTATCTGTAATGTGTGTATCTGTGTGTCTGAGCAGAGGGTGTGTTTTATGCAGTAAGTGTGTGTGTCTGAGCAGAGGGTGTGTTTTATGCAGTAAGTGTGTGTGTATATGAGTCTTAAGAAGTGTGTAGCTGTGTGCTTTTATCTGTAATGTGTGTATCTGTGTGTATTGTTTTGTATCTGTGTGTATCTGTGTGTGTCTGTGTGTCTGTGTGTATTGTTTTGTATCTGTGTGTCTGAGCAGAGGGTGTGTTTTATGGAGTAAGTGTGTGTGTATGAGTCTTAAGAAGTGTGTAGCTGTGTGCTTTTATCTGTAATGTGTGTATCTGTGTGTATTGTTTTGTATCTGTGTGTATCTGTGTGTATCTGTGTGTGTCTGTGTGTCTGTGTGTATTGTTTTGTATCTGTGTGTCTGAGCAGAGGGTGTGTTTTATGGAGTAAGTGTGTGTATATGAGTCTTAAGAAGTGTGTAGCTGTGTGCTTTTATCTGTAATGTGTGTATCTGTGTGTTTTCTTTTTGTCTTACTTGAGAGCGTGTGTTTGAGATTGCTTGTGCGCATGTGTGCTCACGTACGTGCGCGTGTTTGTGTGGGCAATCACGCTTGTCCACACACCCAGTGCAGTGTGAAAGTACCAGTGGAAACCCTGAAGTCATGTCTAATACTGCTCATCTGAATCAAATAGGCTACTGCCTTTTTCCACAGTCACCATCACATGGACGGGAGGCAGTCAATACTGTTGCATACCAACAGATGATATTACATTTACCTTCAGAGCGTTAAATCCATTCTTTTTTCAATTTAAGTAAATTAAGTGTCAGTGGAAGACTTTCAGATTCATGGCTATATTTACCCATCATGAATGTATCTGTGTTTATTAAATGTTGTATTACGCTGCTTTGCACAGGCCTGCAGTGAACCCTGTTAGAAATTTGTTGGTGCAATATCATTACAAGTAACCATATACTAGGTGTCTACAGGGCGGTGGAGGCTCATAATAAGGGCCGGAACGTAGCGAATGGAATGGCACCAAACACCTGGAAACCATGGAAACCATGTGTTTGATGTATTTGATACCATTCCACTGATTCCGCTCCAGTCGTTACCATGTGCCCATCCTCCCCAATTAAGGAGCCACCAACCTCCTGTGGTATTGAGTGATATATTAATCCCTGCCTATATGTACATGTCTACCTCTAGTACTCCAGTATATCTGCACAATGTAAATGTGGTACTGGCACTGACCTGTATATAGCATCCTCTCTTATTTCTTGTTTAATACATTTTATTTGATTAGTTCTACTATGTTGATATTGAATACTGACTGCACTGTTAGGAAGGGCTTGCAAGCTGAGCGTTTCACTGTTAGGAAGGGCTTGCAAGCTGAGCATTTCACTGTTAGGAAGGGCTTGCAAGCTGAGCATTTCACTGTTAGGAAGGGCTTGCAAGCTGAGCATTTCACTGTTAGGAAGGGCTTGCAAGCTGAGCATTTCATTGTTAGGAAGGGCTTCCAAGCTGAGCATTTCACTGTTAGGAAGGGCTTGCAAGCTGAGCATTTCACTGTTAGGAGTTGCTTGCAAGCTGAGCATTTCACTGTTAGGAAGGGCTTGCAAGCTGAGCATTTCACTGTTAGGAAGGGCTTGCAAGCTGAGCATTTCACTGTTAGGAAGGGCTTGCAAGCTGAGCATTTCACTGTTAGGAAGGGCTTGCAAGCTGAGCATTTCACTGTTAGGAAGGGCTTGCAAGCTGAGCATTTCACTGTTAGGAAGGGCTTGCAAGCTGAGCATTTCACTGTTAGGAAGGGCTTGCAAGCTGAGCATTTCACTGTTAGGAAGGGCTTGCAAGCTGAGCGTTTCACTGTTAGGAAGGGCTTGCAAGCTGAGCATTTCACTGTTAGGAAGGGCTTGCAAGCTGAGCGTTTCACTGTTAGGAAGGGCTTGCAAGCTGAGCGTTTCACTGTTAGGAAGGGCTTGCAAGCTGAGCGTTTCACTGTTAGGAAGGGCTTGCAAGCTGAGCGTTTCACTGTTAGGAAGGGCTTGCAAGCTGAGCGTTTCACTGTTAGGAAGGGCTTGCAAGCTGAGCGTTTCACTGTTAGGAAGGGCTTGCAAGCTGAGCGTTTCACTGTTAGGAAGGGCTTGCAAGCTGAGCATTTCACTGTTAGTGTGCATGTGAAAAATAATATGGGAACTTTAAAAAATATTGAATAATTAATGTTGAATGTGGTCAGTCAGTTGGAGCATAGAGAATGAGTGTGTTTCTCGAGATCTATAGGCTTGAATCAACATGGATCTAGCTACTCATAGGCCCATGAAGGTTATCTGTCAAAACATAGACTTACCATCAAATTAGAGGAACAATTTAATTTGTTAGAGAAATCAGCCTGGCTCTTGTGTGAGACACTATGAGCGTCAGTTAAAGCTTTATTCACCTTGTATCTAACGGCAGTCAGAATAGACGACTGGAATAGGGAGGCCTGTTTGATCTCTGTGAATGATTCTAACATATGCTGCACAGGAACCCGAGACGCATAATAACAGCCTTTTATTGGCACTATATTGTCACAGCTATTAGAGTAACTTATATTTCAGACTGTAACCCTTTCCTGGTTTTCCTCTCTCTGCTGGTGTTGTCTGTGAGTGGAGGCTAGTTATGTTAGCTATGGTTAGGCTAGCTATGGTTAGGCTAGCTATGTCTGTAAAACTAATCCCATGTGGTAAATAGCTTTTAAATAGCCTGCTGTTATTGGCAGGTGAGGGGCAGCTGCAGTGACCACAGTAAAGCCTAGGGTTTAGCTCAGCTGGCTAACACAGTATTGTGGCGTGAAAGAGACCTGGATTCAAACTCCAATCAGTCGCATACAATATATTTTCTCATACAATACTACATCTTGCCTTGCTTCCCCCTGCCAGCGCTTCCCCAGCACCCCACCCTCCAGCTCTCTGCCTCTGCCAGCTATTATTCCCCAGAGGTCTCGTAACCCAACATCAAAACAGTTTTATAACTCCCCCACTTTTCCCCTTTTACGGACCCCGTGGAAATCAATCATTTTTAAGAGGGTGCCAATAAGTTAGGTTTGGGGCTTTACAGACGGACATCCGAATAACGATGTGGTGCCTTACCAGGACTGGGAATATGTAAGACATGTTGTTGGTGTGGGTTACTGTGGGGTAAAATCAGAACCAGGCTGGGTAAATATCACACTAATGGTTCACAGGGTGGAGGACCAGGGCTATTTTCAGTGCTGTTATTGCTGCCACCCTCGGCCCACAAAGTTCCTGAACTCTCCTGGCTGGGCTGGCATGCCTTGGCTCTGGTATGATATGAAGGGTGAAGGTGTGAATGTTGAGGCTGGGGTGGGCTATGAAGGTTAAAGTTGGATCCACAGCTCAGCATGGAGGGGATGAGGCAGGAATATCCTCTCACCTATTCGTTGCAGTAAGTAATTTATAATTCAACTTAAATAGAGCGCCCTTGAGTCACATGTGGCTGTCACTGGTGATGTAGTGGTGCTTGACCTTATTGTTACATGAGATGAAGGAGAAGGTCATTGTTTCCGATTGACAATGCATCATCATCATCACCATAATCATCATTGTTATCTTCATTACTGCTCATGCCCCAGCAGCAGCTCACAGCCCTTGGCCCTATTGGCCTATGAGGCAGAAAGGGGCTGAGAGAAGCAGGCTGACAGAGGAGAGGTTGTGGTTGTTTGGTTTCTAATATTGCAGAGGTAGGGCTCCAGCGGCCAAGCCAGACCTTGTGACAGTAACAGTATTGCTGTACAGCTACAACTGTGGGCACCAGAGGCTGTTGGCTGTTCATTGACCTGAGAAGACAGTGGCAGGAGAGGGGAGTTCCACACACAACCCAAGTGGATAAAAATCTGGACCGGGGAGATGGAAGTGGGGGGAGGGAGGGAGAGAACTCTATACGGCCTGTTTCAAAGATGTTTCTAAAGTTATGAAATGTCTATTCCGCAGTGGCTGTCTCAGTTACACAGCCTGTCTATTACTGAGTCTCCTGTTTGAGCCTCTGTAAGTGTTATGTGGGGTGGTTAGCCCAAACCCAAATGTTGTATATTAGGAGAGGCTGAAAGTCCAGCCCAGAGGCTTGTTATTTGTGAAGGTCCTGCTCCTGCTAAGTTTCTGGGACAAATCATATTCCTGAGAAATAGGGCGACTATTTTACTGTAGTTTCAGTATCTGTTACACTGCTTGGTTACTGACCAACTACGCTTCTGTTGCTGTGTTATTCCATATTGGAAATACTGTGTTGTATGTGACTATGTTGACAATAAGTTGTGTGTTCCCCAGAGCTGGGGAACAGGGCAGGGTGAGGGCTGGGGAACAGGGCAGGGCAGGGTGAGGGCTGGAGAACAGGGCAGGGTGAGGGCTGGAGAACAGGGCAGGGCAGGGTGAGGGCTGGAGAACAGGGCAGGGCAGGGTGAGGGCTGGGGAACAGGGCAGGGTGAGGGCCGGGGAACAGGGCAGGGCAGGGTGAGGGCTGAGGAACAGGGCAGGGTGAGGGCTGGGGAACAGGGCAGGGTGAGGGCTGGGGAACAGGGTAGGGTGAGGGCTGGGGGACAGGGCAGGGTGAGGGCTGGGGAACAGGGCAGGGTGAGGGCTGGGGAACAGGTCAGAGCAGGGCGAGGGCCGGGGAACAGGGCAGGGCCAGAGCTGGGGAACAGGGCAGGTTGAGGGCTGGGGAACAGGGCAGGGTGAGGGCTGGGGAACAGGGCAGGGCGAGGACTGGGGAACAGGGTAGGGTGAGGACTGGGGAACAGGGCAGGGTGAGGGCTGGGGAACAGGGCAGGGTGAGGGCTGGGGAACAGGGCAGGGCGAGGACTGGGGAACAGGGCAGGGAGAGGGCTGGGGAACAGGGCAGGGCGAGGGCTGGGGAACAGGGCAGGGCGAGGGCTGGGGAACAGGGCAGGGCGAGGGCTGGGGAACAGGGCAGGGCGAGGGCTGGGGAACAGGGCAGGGCGAGGGCTGGGGAACAGGGCAGGGTGAGGGCTGGGGAACAGGGCAGAGCAGGGCGAGGGCCAGGGAACAGGGCAGGGCCAGAGCTGGGGAACAGGGCAGGGCCAGAGCTGGGGAACAAGGCAGGGCGAGGGCTGGGGCACAGGGCAGGGCCAGAGCTGGGGAACCCAGAGAATCCCACAGTCAGAGGAGCTGTATCCTGGCAGCCGGATCAAAGAGCCTCCCTTTGGGCCCTTAAAGGTACTGATGCCCTGTCAGGGGAGCTCAGACGCTGATATCTACATTAGGCTACACTAACATGGTGGGCCAGTGGCTTCACGCTCGGCACAGCGCTAGTCCAGCAGGGGAAATAAACCTGTGGAGGCTGGGGTTAGAGAGAGGCTTGGTCTGTGTTTGAAATAACAGGTCGGTCAGGTTTGCAGTAAGCCAAGCAGTGTGTTTACTAAAGGAAGCAGAGCTTAAGGGCCAAAGCAAGCTTTTAAAAACCATCTGTGAAATGAATATTGCTGAAATGGAAATGAGGTATAAGTGGGAGGAGAGCAAGGCAAAGCAGCCAAAAGTTGTTTTGTAGAGCTGATATAAATCTGACGCCGTGTTAAAACCAGCAGCTAACTGCTCTGTCAGGTATTCAACCCCGTCCAATACTGTCCGCATGGGCACACACACACATGCACAGACAGACACACACACTCCCCCACCCCCCTTACAGTTTTCCCAACAAAGAAACATTTTAATAAACTGGTGATAGGAAGCCGATTCAGACCTTTCCAAAGAGCAGACAGACACCTAGGGAACAATACACTAATCTTTCTGTCCCACACCATCCTAATGACAAATGGGACACGACTAGCATTCTGAGCGATGTCACAATCTATTAAGACCACAGAAGGCCGTTCTAAAGAAGCCTGGATGAATGGGTCTTTTCCCTCCGCTTTGTGAGAGGAAAAATGGATTTATATCCAACGTATTCTTCTTCACACGAGTCGTTATCTCAGTGAGGAGTGCTTGTCTACCCCAGAGAGAATGGTCATTTCTTCCCTTCACATGGTCTTATTATGACTAAATCCACGTTGATAGACTTCTATAAAGACACAGACACTGTTCTGTCTGTCGTTGGTACTGGCAGGCACACCTCCTCTCTTCTGTTCAGAGCCTACTATTTATGAAAGGCCTGAGAGGGAAAAGAGAGAGAAAAGCCTATCTTTCTGCATTCCGGACAAAGACAGGAGCAGTGTGCTATCACCCGTGCTGACGCCACACAGTCCACAGTTGTCAAAACTATCTGTCTTTCTTCTCGCCCAGATTACCACGGAGGATAGGAATGAGAGAGAGAAGACAACACAGTGGAGGATACAGATCAACTGTGGGTTCAAACAAACTCCAGTGGCGTCAAGCTTGGCCTACAATAAAGAACAATGTTGCCTAGGTAACCAGAAGGCCCCACCAGAATAGTAAACAAAACAACAATTTGACCAACTGGGGATATTTTGTTAGTCCCCACAAGGTCAAATGCTATTTCTAAGGGGTTAAGAATAGGATTTTGAATGGGACTGAGCTGTGTGTCCCCACAAGTTTAGTTATACAAGACTGTGTGCGTGTGTGTGCGTGTGTGCGTGTGTGTGTGTGTGTGTGTGTGTGTGTGTGTGTGTGTGTGTGTGTGTGTGTGTGTGTGTGTGTGTGTGTGTGTGTGTGTGTGTGTGTGTGTGTGTGTGTGTGCGTGCGCGTGTGTGTTCGGTGTACCATTCTTGTGTGTGTGTGTGTATTGCAATTCTTTGGTATTTATATATTTGATGGCATTTATTAGAGAGCACGATGAAAGTGTTCAACAGGCTTGGAGGTGTTTTTCTTTGGTTTCTAATGTTCTCTCTCTCTCTCTCTCTCTCTCTCTCTCTCTCTCTCTCTCTCAAAGCTGCAGGCCACCAGCCTACCCATGTACTCCTATTGTACTCTGTTCTCTCTCTCTCTCTCTCAGAGAGTTGCAGGCCACCAGCCTACCCATGTACTCCTATGTACTCTGTTCTCTCTCTCTCTCTCTCTCTCTCTCTCAGAGAGTTGCAGGCCACCCATGTACTCCTATGTACTCTGTTATCTTTCTCTCTCTTACTCTCAGAGAGCTGCAGGCCACCAGCCTACCCATGTACTCCTATGTACTGTTCTCTCTCTCTCTCTCTCTCTCTCTCTCTCTCTCTCTCTCAGAGAGCTGCAGGCCACCAGCCTACCCATGTACTCCTATGTACTCTGTTCTCTCTCTCTCTTTCTCTCAGAGAGCTGCAGGCCACCAGCCTACCCATGTACTCCTATGTACTCTGTTATCTCTCTCTCTCTCTCTCTCTCTCTCTCTCTCTCTCTCTCTCAGAGAGCTGCATGCCACCAGCCTACCCATGTACTCCTATGTACTCTGTTCTCTCTCTCTCTCAGAGAGCTGCAGGCCACCAGCCTACCCATGTACTCCTATTGTACTCTGTTCTCTCTCTCTCTCTCTCTCTCAGAGAGCTGCAGGCCACCAGCCTACCCATGTACCCCTATGTACTCTGTTCTCTCGCTCTCTATCTTTCTCTCAGAGAGCTGCAGGCCACCAGCCTACCCATGTACTCTGTTCTCTCGCTCTCTCTCTTTCTCTCAGAGAGTTGCAGGCCACCAGCCTACCCATGTACTCCTATTGTACTCTGTTCTCTCTCTCTCTCTCTTTCTCTCAGAGAGTTGCAGGCCACCAGCCTACCCATGTACTCCTATTGTACTCTGTTCTCTCTCTCTCTCTCTTTCTCTCAGAGAGTTGCAGGTCACCAGCCTACCCATGTACTCCTATGTACTCTGTTCTCTCTCTCTCTCTCTCGGAGAGCTGCAGGCCACCAGCCTACCCATGTACTCTGTTCTCTCTCGGAGAGCTGCAGGCCACCAGCCTACCTGTGTACTCCTTTCTTTCTTTGTATACCAATACATTAATATGACACATGAAACGTTTTTTTTTTAAAGTTAAAGGAAGTTTGCGGTCAGAAAAAGAAAAAGGACAATGATATGGGAATACAAACGGGAGATTATACAACATGTTACATTATACATGTCTACTTTATTGCTTTCAAAATACAATATCTTACAATCCTTTGAAAAATGCTGAGCAATTTATAAAACTAACTAACAAATGTATAACATTTCAAAGTAGGTTTGAGTATAAATATTCCACTAGTTACAAATTTTTACCACCAGTGTTGATATAGAAAATGCACTTCTGAAAAAAAATATTGCCACACTTACAGTAAAGTGCTACCAAAATATGTTTAACACCTACATTCCACTGTTTTAGATATAGCATAGACACCTCTATTTCTTGCTGGCTAACGATTTTTACCAAGAGTTCTTCAAGCCCTCAGCAGTGACTCTACTGAGAACGGTAATGGCTGCCTCGCCACTGTGGGTTTCACTGAGTTGATCTGAGGCCTTTCATGATGCCTAGTCCCCCCTGCTGACCAGTCCTTGGGTGGGAGGAGGTGAGGTTCTAAGACCCTGCTGTGCCTATAGGGTTGTTCCTCTCTCTGAAACACATGCTTAGGCTCAGAGGGAGAGTCAGAGTGTGTGAGGGCTGTTTTTGGAATGCCGAACTTTGGAGCTGTTGGAGCCGTTGGATTGTCTTTTACCCTTTTTGGCGTGGCCTTATCCCTGTCCAGATCAGCTGAGCCTTCAGAATAACTACTCCCGCTCTGTTGGAGTTGTAGTGAGGGCAGTGATGGCTCTTGACGGGTCTCCCTCTTCCTGGAACACTTCCAGCTCTCTAGTGCTCTCTCCCTGACTCGCTCCATGTGTTCCAGAACCCCAGAGTTAGAGTTACACTGTGACGTGAACTGCCTGTAACCATAACCGCTCTCTGCTGTGGATCGGGCCTTGACCTCTTCCTGGTAGCAGTGGAAGTCACACTCATACAGCACAGGGCCCGGTTTGTATTTGTGCACAGGCACGTAGGTGGCCACCCCGGGGTCCTTCTGTGGGCAGCAGTGGTGGGGGGAAGAGGGCAGCCCTGCCAGGGCAGGGTGGTGAAGCAGGGTGAGACCTGATAGGTCCTCCAGCTCTCTCTGTCTCAGCTCCCTCTCCAGCATCACACTCTCCAGCTCCTTATCAGCAAACGCCCTCCTCTTCCTCATCCGGGCACTGACAGAGGAGAAGTGACCTCGCTTGGACCAGGGTCCGTCCTCATTTACTGGGGGTTTGTAGCCTATAAGGAAGTAAACAAGACTGATGTAATTTACCTGTCTAATGATTTAATATGATACACTCTTAGAAACAAGAGTTCCAAAAGGGTTCTGTGGCTGTCCCCATAGGATAACCTTTTTTGGTTCATGTAGAACCCTTTTTGGTTCCAGGTAGAACTCTTGGGTTCCATGTTGAACCCTTTCCACAGAGGGTTCTACATGGAACCCAAAAGGATTCTACCTCAATCAATCAATCAAATGTATTTATACATTTCTTTTTACATCAGCAGATGTCACAAAGTGCTTATACAGAAACCCAACCTAGAACCAAAAGGGCTTCTCTTATGGGGACAGCCGTAGAACCCTTTTTGGTTTTAGATAGCACTTTTTTTCTCAGAGTACCTGAGAACACGTTCTGTTTTAATATAATCACATCACAAAGTTTATTTAGGTAAATTAAGTCAAAATTAATCAAAATTCAAGAATGGCACCCCATCAAAATGTATAAAGGCCAAGTAGATGCTCTAAACACAGCTGTGATGGCATGGCCTAGTGTGTGAACACGTTCATGTTACTCAGGGGAAAGTAGAAGAAACACAACCTCAAAACAACATTGTCCCTCTCAACCGCTCGCTGGTAAACACAATGTGTAATTCCATATCCTCTAATTTGCATAATTTGTATTATGCAAATGAGTGTGTATCACTCATACCCTCTAAGATACTCTTAGCTAGAATTCTAGGTGATACATACCCTCTAAGATACTCTTAGCTAGAATTCTAGGTGATACATACCCTCTAAGATACTCTTAGCTAGGATGCTAGGTGATACATACCCTCTAAGATACTCTTAGCTAGGATGCTAGGTGATACATACCCTCTAAGATACTCTTAGCTAGGATGCTAGGTGATACATACCCTCTAAGATACTCTTAGCTAGGATGCTAGGTGCTACATACCCTCTAAGATACTCTTAGCTAGGATGCTAGGTGCTCTGGTGTAGCGTTGATACGCTGTGCGAGGTAATGGTGCGGCTGTTCCTCTGACCCCTTTTTTACCCTGCAGAGGAGAGATAATATACATTGAAATATATTTACATATGCATTAACCCGACGCTGTAAATACATTTAAAAAAGAAGAGTTGTTTCAACTAATTATTATCAAGTAGCTTGTTCCACAGCCTTTTTTAGTTTACTCAACTTTCGATCAGTGTTACCTGAACTTTTATCTTTTAGTTGGCCCAAACTTAGCCCCAACTTGAGAAAACTTAGGCAAAAAAACAGTCAACTTAAAACGTTGTGTTTGCACAACTTGTCTCATATGTTCATACAATTCTTATTTGGGCATCTTCACTAAAGAAGGCTGTGGAACTACTTACTCACACGGTGCTTTTGACATACAATGTTTTCAACTGACATATTTTATTTATTTATTTTTATTTATTTTACCTTTATTTAACCAGGTAGGCAAGTTGAGAACAAGTTCTCATTTACAATTGCGACCTGGCCAAGATAAAGCAAAGCAGTTCGACAGATAAAACGACACAGAGTTACACATGGAGTAAAAACAAACATACAGTCAATAATGCAGTATAAACAAGTCTATATACAATGTGAGCAAATGAGGTGAGAAGGGAGGTAAAGGCAAAAAAGGCCATGATGGCAAAGTAAGTACAATATAGCAAGTAAAATACTGGGATGGTAGTTTTGCAATGGAAGAATGTGCAAAGTAGAAATAAAAAATAATGGGGTGCAAAGCAGCAAAATAAATAAATAAATAAAAATTAAATACAGTTGGGAAAGAGGTAGTTGTTTGGGCTAAATTATAGGTGGGCTATGTACAGGTGCAGTAATCTGTGAGCTGCTCTGACAGTTGGTGCTTAAAGCTAGTGAGGGAGATAAGTGTTTCCAGTTTCAGAGATTTTTGTAGTTCGTTCCAGTCATTGGCAGCAGAGAACTGGAAGGAGAGGCGGCCAAAGAAAGAATTGGTTTTGGGGGTGACTAGAGAGATATACCTGCTGGAGCGTGTGCTACAGGTGGGAGATGCTATGGTGACCAGCGAGCTGAGATAAGGGGGGACTTTACCTAGCAGGGTCTTGTAGATGACATGGAGCCAGTGGGTTTGGCGACGAGTATGAAGCGAGGGCCAGCCAACGAGAGCGTACAGGTCGCAATGGTGGGTAGTATATGGAGCTTTGGTGATAAAACGGATTGCACTGTGATAGACTGCATCCAATTTGTTGAGTAGGGTATTGGAGGCTATTTTGTAAATGACATCGCCAAAGTCGAGGATTGGTAGGATGGTCAGTTTTACAAGGGTATGTTTGGCAGCATGAGTGAAGGATGCTTTGTTGCGAAATAGGAAGCCAATTCTAGATTTAACTTTGGATTGGAGATGTTTGATATGGGTCTGGAAGGAGAGTTTACAGTCTAACCAGACACCTAAGTATTTGTAGTTGTCCACGTATTCTAAGTCAGAGCCGTCCAGAGTAGTGATGTTGGACAGGCGGGTAGGTGCAGGTAGCGATCGGTTGAAGAGCAATTGGAGGCCACGGAAGGAGAGTTGTATGGCATTGAAGCTTGCCTGGAGGGTTGTTAACACAGTGTCCAAAGAAGGGCCGGAAGTATACAAAATGGTGTCGTCTGCGTAGAGGTGGATCAGGGACTCACCAGCAGCAAGAGCGACCTCATTGATGTATACAGAGAAGAGAGTCGGTCCAAGAATTTAACCCTGTGGCACCCCCATAGAGACTGCCAGAGGTCCGGACAGCAGACCCTCCGATTTGACACACTGAACTCTATCAGAGAAGTAGTTGGTGAACCAGGCGAGGCAATCATTTGAGAAACCAAGGCTGTCGAGTCTGCCGATGAGGATATGGTGATTGACAGAGTCGAAAGCCTTGGCCAGATCAATGAATACGGCTGCACAGTAATGTTTCTTATCGATGGCGGTTAAGATATCGTTTAGGACCTTGAGCGTGGCTGAGGTGCACCCATGACCAGCTCTGAAACCGGATTGCATAGCAGAGAAGGTATGGTGAGATTCGAAATGGTCGGTAATCTGTTTGTTGACTTGGCTTTCGAAGACCTTAGAAAGGCACGGTAGGATAGATATAGGTCTGTAGCAGTTTGGGTCAAGAGTGTCCCCCCCTTTGAAGAGGGGGATGACCGCAGCTGCTTTCCAATCTTTGGGAATCTCAGACGACAAGAAAGAGAGGTTGAACAGGCTAGTAATAGGGGTGGCAACAATTTCGGCAGATAATTTTAGAAAGAAAGGGTCCAGATTGTCTAGCCCGGCTGATTTGTAGGGGTCCAGATTTTGCAGCTCTTTCAGAACATCAGCTGAATGGATTTGGGAGAAGGAGAAATGGGGAAGGCTTGGGCGAGTTGCTGTTGGGGGTGCAGTGCTGTTGTCCGGGGTAGGAGTAGCCAGGTGGAAAGCATGGCCAGCCGTAGAAAAAGGCTTATTGAAATTCTCAATTATGGTGGATTTATCAGTGGTGACAGTGTTTCCTATCTTCAGTGCAGTGGGCAGCTGGGAGGAGGTGTTCTTATTCTCCATGGACTTTACAGTGTCCCAGAACTTTTTTGAGTTAGTGTTGCAGGAAGCAAATTTCTGCTTGAAAAAGCTAGCCTTGGCTTTTCTAACTGCCTGTGTATAATGATTTCTAGCTTCCCTGAACAGCTGCATATCACGGGGGCTGTTCGATGCTAATGCAGAACGCCATAGGATGTTTTTGTGTTGGTTAAGGGCAGTCAGGTCTGGGGAGAACCAAGGGCTATATCTGTTCCTGGTTCTAAATTTCTTAAATGGGGCATGTTTATTTAAGATGGTTAGGAAGGCATTTAAAAAAAATATCCAGGCATCCTCTACTGACGGGATGAGATCAATATCCATCCAGGATACCCCGGCCAGGTCGATTAGAAAGGCCTGCTCGCAGAAGTGTTTCAGGGAGCGTTTTACAGTGATGAGTGGAGGTCGTTTGACCGCTGACCCATTACGGATGCAGGCAATGAGGCAGTGATCGCTGAGATCTTGGTTGAAGACAGCAGAGGTGTATTTAGAGGGGAAGTTGGTTAGGATGATATCTATGAGGGTGCCCGTGTTTAAGGTTTTGGGGAGGTACCTGGTAGGTTCATTGATTATTTGTGTGAGATTGAGGGCATCAAGTTTAGATTGTAGGATGGCTGGGGTGTTAAGCATGTTCCAGTTTAGGTCGCCTAGCAGCACGAACTCTGAAGATAGATGGGGGGCAATCAGTTCACATATGGTGTCCAGAGCACAGCTGGGGGCAGAGGGTGGTCTATAGCAGGCGGCAACGGTGAGAGACTTGTTTTTAGAGAGGTGGATTTTTAAAAGTAGAAGTTCAAATTGTTTGGGTACAGACCTGGATAGTAGGACAGAACTCTGCAGGCTATCTTTGCAGTAGATTGCAACACCGCCCCTTTTGGCAGTTCTATCTTGTCTGAAAATGTTGTAGTTTGGAATTAAAATGTCTGAGTTTTTGGTGGTCTTCCTAAGCCAGGATTCAGACACAGCTAGAACATCCGGGTTGGCAGAGTGTGCTAAAGCAGTGAATAGAACAAACTTAGGGAGGAGGCTTCTAATGTTAACATGCATGAAACCAAGGCTATTACGGTTACAGAAGTCGTCAAAAGAGAGCGCCTGGGGAATAGGAGTGGAGCTAGGCACTGCAGGGCCTGGATTCACCTCTACATCGCCAGAGGAACATAGGAGGAGTAGAATAAGGGTACGGCTAAAAGCTATGAGAATTGGTCGTCTAGAACGTCTGGAACATAGAGTAAAAGGAGGTTTCTGGGGGCGATAAAATAGCATCAAGGTATAATGTACAGACAAATGTATGGTAGGATGTGAATACAGTGGAGGTAAACCTAGGTATTGAGTGATGAAGAGAGAGATATTGTCTCTAGAAACATCGTTGAAACCAGGAGATGTCATTGCATGTGTGGGTGGTGGAACTAATAGGTTGGATAAGGTATAGTGAGCAGGACTAGAGGCTCTACAGTGAAATAAGCCAATAAACACTAACCAGAACAGAAATGGACAAGACATATTGACATTAAGGAGAGGCATGCTTAGTCGAGTGATCAAAAGGGTCCGGTGAGTGGAGAGGTTGGTTGGTGATTTAGACAGCTAGCCAGGGCACACGTTTGACACACGTTCACATACATGATTACATTGTTCATGTTCATTTATACAGTTCATCACCTGGGATTTGAACTCACAATCTCTTGGTTCATGGCATACCAATGTCCCTGCTAAACCACCATGTCTGTGTCAATTACTGATTTCACTTGTATTGCTACACTTCAAAGTACATCTATTTTATTGATCATAGTGATTCAGGAGTATCGTTAAAACAGGTTAATATGCCCCACCAACATTAGACAACTAGACAGAAAGCCCTCAAATTGCTGAAATAAGTCAACAAAATCAATGATGAGAGAATAATGATTAAGTGATAATTGACACAGATATGGTGGAGTAGGAGGAAGAATGCCGTGAACCAAATGGTTGTGAGTTCAGATCCCAGGTGAAGACATGTTGAATTATAGTTACTGCATAAATGAACATGCACAATGTATTAATGTGTGTCAAAGTGTGTAAAATATGTCAATTGAAAGCATTGTATTGTTAGAAGCACTAATTTCATTTGTATAACCAGTTCCACAGATGCGCAAATATTTATTTCTAGTTGAAAGAACATATGAGGTGAGCAAACAGATCGTTTTAAGTAGACTGAATTTTTTGCCCAATTTTTTAAAGTTGGAGCTAAGTTTGGGCCAGCAAAAAAGGTTTGGGTAACACTTTGACCAAAATCTTTAGTAAACTACTTTTACTTAATAACAATTAGGTGAAACAACAAAATAAAATGTAGAGCATGGGGAAATGATGATGGAGTAATGTATTACATTAATAAACCAGGTATGTAAGTACAGTCATAACCTCTATACTGTATTGTAGGCTACTGCATGAAGTTGCTAGTTTGTTACAGAATCATTACAATTGAGTGTTCTTGATGTAAGGCCTACAATTTCTATGATAAAATGCTTGTGAGTGTAAACAAATGAGTTTTATGAGTGGAATAACTAAATCTATACTGAACAAAAATGTAAACGCAACATGTAAAGTCCATGTTTCATGAGCTGAAATAAAAGATTCCAGAAATGTTCCATACACACAAAAAGCTTATTTCTCAAAAATGTTGTGGACAAATTTGTTTACATCCCTGTTAGTGAGCGTTTCTCTTTTGCCAAGATAATCCATCCACCTGACAGGTGTGGCATATCAAGAAGCTGATTAAACAGCATGATCATTACACAGGTACACCTTCTGCTAGGGACACTAAAAGGCCACTAAAAAATGCAGTTTTGCCACACAACACAATGCCACAGATGTCTCAAGTTTTGAGGGAGAGTACAATTGGAATGCTGACTGCAGGAATGTCCACCAGAGCTGTTGCCAGAGAATTGAATGTTAATTTCTCTACAATAAGCCACCTCCAACGTTGTTTTAGAGAATTTGGCAGTACGTCCAACCGGCCTCACAACCACAGACCACGTGTAACCATGCCAGCCCAGGACCTCCACATCCGGCTTCTTCACCTGCAGGATCATCTGAGACCAGCCACCCGGACAGCTGATGAAACTGAGGAGTATTTATGTCTGTAATAAAGCCCTTTTGTGGGGGAAAACAAATTTAGATTGGCTGGGCCTGGCTCCCCAGTGTGTGGCTCTGGCTCCCAAGTGGGTGGGCCTATGCCCTCCCAGGCCCACACATGGCTGCGCCCCTGCACAGTCATGTGAAATCCATAGATTAGGGCCTAATTTATTTATTTCAATTCACTGATTTCCTTATATGAAATGTAACTCAGTAAAATCATTGAAATTGTTGCATGTTGCATTTCTATTTATGTTCAGTATAAATAAAAGAAATACATCAGGAAAACATACCCTAAATGTAAAGCAAAAACAGCCTATGTTTTTTTCAGGGAATATGGAACAGTATTGTTCTTGTTTTCATCACCACAAAGGTTAAAAAGCAATGCATATGAATCTGCTTAGTCACACACTATCTAAGAGAATATATAAATCATAGGCAACTTTTTTTTTTACATAGATTAGGACAATTAATTGTTCTCGTGTTTCAATATCCACATTTCTCTATCAGAGCAAATGTAGACAAAAAGGAATAGGTGCATGATGCACATGGGTTAGTCATCATATCTGACCTGTATTAACCTGTAATTACATAATCATGGACTGACACAAGTTACAAAACATTTACATACAGCATTTAGGCCTACATGATATGATAATTATCTTTCTTAAATTATATCCTGCCAGTAAAAGTCAGATGTCCCTGACACTCACCTCTGTCGCCTGTTGTCTCCGCAGGGCGACTTGCGCAGCCATCACTCGCTGCCGCTCCACCACGAGAACACAGTTCGCGCACTGGCAGTCACGCCAGCGACAGAAGCGCTTGTGGCCTTTGAGACAAGACACGACGCCGTGGTTCCGACAGCGGGCGCATTTGGGGCTGCGGGTCGACTTGCGCGGCGTCTGCAGCGAATGCTGTTCCGTGACCACCTTCGCTCCTTTCTCCGCGCTGCCGTGCCGCTCCTCGGGCAGGCATCCGTCGAGACTTTCCACATCAATCTCCTCATCATCGAATTCGAGTTTCAGAGCATTAAGCTTGGTCGTCTCTAGCTGTAGGCCTCTTTCCAATTGAGTGGACATCTATGAGAAATTCCTTCCACGCTGTTGCAGTGCTGTATTCCCCACTTTAAAAGTTGTTAAATTGTTGAAGCGCACCGTTCTGTTTGGCTGAACAGAACAGTCACTCTGTAAGCAGGGAGACGAGACTTTTGAAACCGCCAGACTTCTGAAATGTTAAGCTCCCAGCTGTTCTCTGACATTCGACAGAGTTTTTTCCGAGGACGGAGGCGAGGCGCACACACGGCGCTCCTGGCTCGTGAGATGAGACACAACGTGGTAGGATATGTTCGCTCACAGCACAGCCTGCATGTAGCCTGCCAACCTGCTTTAACCTTCAGACACCAGACCACATTTTTATTGGACGTCCAAATGTGCGAATCTCTAGACATCTTCAACGTCATCAGTGTTACATTAATGCAGGTTAACCCCTCCTGTTCACATTTGGAACGTTCGCACAGCGCGCGCACTTGTCAGTAACTTGTCACTCATGTCAGTACATTTTAGGTAGCTTATTTCCCTAATGAGTTGTTCTTAGTGTTCCCTATATCAATTTGAACATGTACTAATTTTTGAACAATTCTGTGACTCATTATGAGTAAATTGTAGGTCCAAACCGTTCAAAACAAATATGTAATGTGTATGGTTGATAACTACACCCCTTTTTTAATTGATATGATACAGACACACTAGCGCTGGGCCAGTAACCGCAAGGTTGCTGGATCGAATCCCCGTGTTCC